>NC_050449.1:89469341-89809872 GCF_903995425.1 Onychomys torridus
TTACTAAGTTTCTAAAATGCCACATGGGAAGTGACCTCTTGTCACTCAGCATCCGCTTTGGGTTTCTAAATGTGCTGGACACTAATCTTTTGATTAATTTCTGAGAAAACACATGAAGCATTTCAGTTAAAAAAAAAAAATCAAAGTCATTCAGAAAATAGCCAGCTGGCCAGCTCACTACAAAGTTGGTTTCTTACTCGCTGCCTGCATTGGTTCTCTGCACTTCTTAGACCTACTTCCCAGCCTTATCCCCCCAACAAATAAGAGACCTTTGTTCCTGGTGAGGGGTTCTCACATCTGTAGTTTTGCTAATGTATCCCCCAGATCTCAAAGAATTACTTGTTTTAGGGGGCTGGAGAGATGGCTCAGTGGTTAAGAGCACTGACTGCTCTTTGCAGAGGACCTGTGTGCGTTCAAGTTCCAGTACCCACATGACAGCTCACAACATCAATGCACATGAAATAAAAATAAATAAATTTTTAAAAAAAGAATTGATAGTTTTGCTATGATTCGTACTTTAAGATTTATTTCTACTGTCTAGTTTTTCAAAACAAAGCTCATTAAAAATACACACATGATGTTATTTATTTTATCATAGCAATCATTCATAATTAGAGCAGCATTTAATGCAATTTTCAGTTATTTTCTTTGGAGCCTTGTGTTAGTATTGCATGATTTCAAATGTTGGGAGATGTGGTGTGTTTTGCTTATCTATTACACAAATAAGCAGGCACAATAGAGGACTGCTTAGCCATCACATACAGACATGTCCCTGCTCTGCCTGAATGTGTAATAAGCAAGTGTCATACACATTTTAATTATAGTTTCACTGTAAATATATATTATGAGAAGCATTTGATAAGAATAATACCAAATGTTGTTAATTAGTCTTAAATGTGTTCTTTGACAATTTCATACATTTGATTAATTTCACTCCCTACCCTTTTAAAATCTCCCTCTCACCCATTCACTCCTTTCTACATGTCTTTTCCTATGGTCATATCTTTTGGTTTTGCCTTGTGGCCCACTGAGTCCACTGAGGCCATAGTGTGACCATGAGTAAGGAACTACACAGTGCAATCAGGTGGGCTCACTAGTGGTTACACATCTGAGGATAATGACTTCCCTTCCCTAGGATCCTTCAGTCACCAAGAGTTCGGAAGGGAAGGGTAGGGCCCCATGAGCCTCTCCTCAGTCTGGGATTGGTTATTGAAGTCCAGCCTTGTGTGGGTCTAGTTCAGGCATCCACAGCTACTGTGAGCCTGTGGTTTCAAAGGCTGTGTCGTACACACTTTACCACCTTTCTCCGTAGCTTCTGGCTCTTGTATCCTTCCCATTTCTTCTTTTGCCCTTAGTGGGTGGTATAAATGTCCCCTCTAGGGATTATCATCTCCCTAACAATGGTTTTTCTTTTTGACTGAGTTTACAGTATCAGACTTGAGTCCAATCAGAGAGCAGTTGGTTGTGCCCACAACAGTCATGCCACAATTGTACCAGTGGGCACATCTTACCCTGTGGGTTGGTATTATACTTCACTGGGCTCACAGCTGAAAAAGCAGCTGATACCTTATAGCATTAGGAATGCTAGCCAGCTTCTCATTCAGTTCCAATTTGGTTTGTCTATATCTTCAGCAACAGGATCTTACATCTAGCTCTTCTGGGAAGCCAAAAGCAATGACAAAAGCCTGTGGTTTTTGTTTTTGTTTGTTTGTTTTTGTATTTTTGAGACAGGGTCTTTCTGGGTAGCCTTCACTATCCTGAACTTCACTATACAGACCAGGCTGGCTTCAAATTCACAGATCCTTCTCCAGCTGCCTTCCCAGTGCTGGGATTAAAGGAATGCTCCACCATGTCTGGCTAACCCTATGTTTGTTGTTGTTTTTGGTTGTCTCTGGGGTCTCCCTAACTAACAAGGTATAAGGAGAGATCCCACACTTAGCACTGAGTTTTTGTTTGAGAGCTCATGGCTTCTGGGAGCAGTGTTACCCAGCTAAGCAAGATACCTCCCTTCTAAGTCTTGTAGGTTTCCATATGGCATTTTCATGTATTGGTGAAATTATTAAGGCCACTCCACGTAGTTAAAAGGGAGGTTTATTTCGTGGGATAACTTACAAATGAAGGGATAGGTAGGTAGTAGGGTCTGGCAAAGGTATGGCGCAATCCGGTGGTGTTCTCTGGAGAACTCTGCTCGATCTACCTCCAGAGTCCAGGGTCCGGGCACCAAGAGTTCCCTCTCCTTTGGATCCTGGGTCTTCAGCGTCCTCTCTCAGCCCCGCCTTGTAGGCGTGACCGTTACTGAAGCCTCAATGGGAGTTGGAACTTCCAGGCCAAGGCTGGAATGGCTGCTACTCACTACATTCATGTACCTTTTTTTTTTTTTTTTTTTGGTTTGTTTGTTTAACTCTCCCTCTCTATCCCTTCAACGCCCTGTCCTCCACCCCCACCCCTCCTTAAACCGCTCTTACTCTCAATATTCTCCCCTCCACTTTCATATTACCTATGTTTAACAGCCCCCCCCATAAGATACCCCTCCTCCTTCCTTACTGTTTTTTGGTTTCTATAGGTACTCCAAGTTAAACATACAGATCTAAAGACTGGCATCTAGGATCCGTGTATGAGAAAGAATATTTGATGTTGTCCTGAGTCTTACCACAGTAAGTATACTTTCTCTAGTTCCATCCATCTACTTGCAAACTTCCTAATTTTATTTTTTACAGCTGAACAAAATTCCATTGTGTATACATACCACATTTTGATTATCTATTCATCTGTTAATGGATATCTAGGCTGATTACACTTTTTTGTGAATGGAGCAGCAATAAACATGGGTTAGCAAGTATCTTTGCAGTATTACAGTCTTTGGATATATGGCCTGGAGTAGTAGAGCTGGATCAAATGGCAGTTCCATTGTGGTTTCTTGAGTAGCCTCCTCACTGATTTCCACGGTGACTACACCAACTTACACCCTCACTCACAGAGAGTGCGGCCCCCTGACCCCATCTATTCACCAGTATTTGTCCTCATTTCTTTTCTCCATGTCAGCGAGTCTGACTGGAGCAGGACAGAATCCCAAAGCAGTTTTAATTTGCATTTACCTGATGTCTAATGGCGGTCAGCACTTCAGAAAATGTTTGCCAGTCATTTGTATTTCTTCTTTTTGAGAACTCACAGCCTGTAGACCAGGCTGGCCTCAAACTCACAGACATCTGCCTGCCTCTGCCTCCCGAGTGCTGGGATTAAAGGCGCTTTCCTGATGTTCAGTTGCTTGAGTTCCTTCTGTATTCTTTCTATTAATTCTTTATTGGGTGCATGGATGCCGAAGATTTTCTCCCATTCTGCAGGCTGCGTCTTCTCTCAGTTGACTGTTTCCTTTGTTGGACAAAAGCTTTTTAGTTCATGAGCCCTCATTTGTCACTCCTGGGATTATTTCCACATCAGAGTTCTATTTATACCCTTTAGCATACTCCCTACTTTTCCTTCTGTCAGTTTTAGAGTTTCACATTTTACAGTTGGCTTTGACCAATTGGGAGTTGATTTTTGTGCAGGGTAAGAGGGAAGGATTTAGTTGTACTCTTCCGTGCATAGATAGCCAGTTTTCTCAGGACCATTTATTGCAGACGCTGTCTGATGAGACAGTTCCACAGAGTCTATTTGATAGTCAAAGGAATTTATTCGGGGTTTAACTCACAACAAGAATAAAGGAGTTGGCCTCAGAATCCTGGAGGGGGGGGGCACCATCCAGCATGGTTCTCAGGAGAGCTCTGCCTTGATCTGCAGCACCAGCATCCAAGACCAAGAGGTATCGAAGAGCGAGCGAGCACATATATCATCCCAGGTCTTAAGGGGTACCCATCCGGGCCACGCCCCAGGGGGGCAGGTACCTAGCAGTTACCTGCTGCCTCATTAGGGGCGGTGCTTCAGGGTAAGGCACAGACAACCATCCCTACAGCTTTCTTTTCTTTCAGGTGGCTGTAATGGGGCAGGTTTTAAGTCTGGGTCTTCTCGTAGATTCCATTGATCTAGGTGTCTGTTTTTATACCAGTACCACACTGTTTTTTATTACTATGGCTCTGTAGTGAAACTTGAGACCAGGTATTGTAACACCTCCAACATTATTCTTTTTTGCTGAGGATTGCTTTGTCTACCTGGAGCCATATGGAGTCTCCACGTGAATTTTAAGGTTTCTCATTCTATTTCTGTGAAGTATGTCACTAGAATTTTAATTGGGATTGCAATGGATCTCTAAACTGCGTTTGGCAGGATCCTCATTTTCGTAATATTGATTCTGTCAAGCCATGAGCATGTGAGATTTTCCATCTTCAAATATCTTCCTAAATTTCTTCCTTCCGAGTTTTGAAGTTTTCATTGCAAGGGTCCTTTACCTCCTTGGATAGGTTTACTCCTATTTTGTTTATTTTCTTAAAGCTATTGTCAAGATTGTTTCCCTGATTTCTCTTTTAGTGCGTTTGTCACTGATAAGTTGAAAAACTGATTTCTTGTATGTTAATTTTGTATCCTGCTACATCGCTGAAAGCATTTATCAGCTCTAAGAGTTTTCTGGTGGAATTTTCGGGGTCTCATAAGTACATTATCATACAATCTGAAAACAGGGATACTTAGACTTCGTTTCTTAATTGTATCTCTTTTATTTCCTTCTCCTGTCTCATTGTTCCAGCTGAGACTTGGAGCAGTATACTGACTAGGAATGGAGAGACTGGGCAGCCTCGCCTTGTTCCTGATTTTAATAGAATTGCTTCACATTTGTCTCAGACATTTAGGATAATAGTAGTCATGCGTTTGTTGTACATAGTCTTTATTATGGTGAGATATGTTCTGTCTATCCTTATCTCTCTGGGGCTTTTATCACAGAGAGATGTTGGGTTTTGTTGAAGGCCCCTTTCTGCCTCTATTGAGATAGCCATGGAGTTTTGGTCTTTAAGTCCATTTATATGAGTTATTAATTACAGTTATCGATTTGCATATGTTGAATCTTCCCAGTGTCTGTGGGATAAAGGCAACTTGATCACAGTGATGAACTTTTCTACGTGCTTCTGTATTTGGCTTGCAAGTATTTTGTTGAGAATTTTTGCACCTATGGTCTTCAGGGATATTGGTCTGTAGTTTTCTTTCTTTTCTTGTGTGTCTTTAATCTTGTTTTAGTAATACTGGCTTTAAAACGGTTAGTTTGGAGGTTTTATTTCTATTTTATGGATAGATTTGAGAAACACTGTTTGTGGTTCTTGTTTGATGATCTGGCAGAAATCTGATGTGAGTGCATCTCAGCCCGGGGTTTTGGTTGTTGGGAATGCTCTTATTACTTTGGTCTCCGTGCAGGTCTGTTTGAATCTTGGTTTAACTTTGGTCAGTCAGATGCAGGTAAAGGTTCATCCATTTTGCCAGGCCGGGGGGGGGGGTGGCAGCGTGGCGGTGGCGGCAGTGCACGCCTTTGATCCTATCACTTGGGAGGCAGAGGCAGGTGGATGGATCTCTGTGAGTTCGAGGCCAGCCTGGTCTACAGAGCAAGTGCCAGGACAGCCAGCGCTGTTACACAAAGAGACCTTGTCTTGAAAAACAAAACAAACAAACAACAAAGAAGTTTATATAGATTTCTTATGTTTTCCAGCTTGGTAGAACATAGGTTTTTAAAGTATGCCTTTATGATTTTCTGGGTTTCTTTTATGTCTCTCTGTTCATTTTTAATTTTGTTAATTTGGACCTTCTCTCTCTTTTGCTTAATTAATGGTCATTTATTCTGGGAGATAATACAGTCTATAATAGTGAAAGGCTTCTAGCCAGTGGTAGATGTTCAGTAAATTTTAAGTCTTGGTATAAGTATGCCATTAGCCGTGAACTGTCTACAATTAAATTTTTCTAGTGCTTAATTTGTATATATAGTCATTATTCAATATCCATTAGGGGTTGGTTGCAAGGCCCTCCATAGCCCAGACTCCACAACGCAGCGATGCTCAAATCTCATAGAATATGGCGTTACATTTGCCTGTAATGTATACACATCCCTCTCTATACTTAAAACTCTAGATGACTCATCCAACACAGTATAAATGATAAGCAGGGGTTGCATTAGAAAACAATGACAGGGAAAAAAAAACATATATGTTCAGAAGAATTATGCCCCCCCCCCAATATTTTGTATCCACTGTTGGTGGAACTCAAGTGAGGCGGGCCCTCCTGACATAGAAGGCTGACGGCTTAGCTTCCATAATAAAACAGTAAACATCTCCATGGTACAGACATTTTTCCTTGACTCCAGTTTTCCTGCCCTGCCCAGCAGAGACTTTAGCACCTAGAATGAGCTTGCCCTCTGCAGACCAGACCCAGGAACAGCGTCCGAGGGAGGTATGTACACAGACCGTTTCTAGGGGATTGATTTTGTCTAGGGAAATGATGAAGCTGAAGCTGGGCTGTGATAAGGTCACGTGGCCTCTGTTGCCCTTATGAGAACTCTGATTTGGGCATGGCTCCCAGAGTTATTCCCTGGCCATTAAATTATTGTTCCAACCAGTCAGTGTATGTGGCTACCCTAGGATTTGGTCAGTGATATTCTCTTCCAGGGCAAGTCTCTGTAAAGCCTAATAAGTCAGTGTTGCTAGCAAGTGGGAAAAGAAGTCCTAAAGTGGAACGTCTGTGTGGCAAAGCACCACACACGCCCTTGGCTTTGGTGGAGGGAGCTGGAGAGGGGCGTTCACTGTCAGCTCTGTACCCAGCGTTCCCTCCTCCTTAGTGCGGTGGTTTGAAGGAGATTATCCCCATGGGGCTCGTGTGTTTAAATACATGGCCCCCAGTTGATGGAACTGCTTGGAGAGGATTAAGAGGCATGGTCTTGTTGGAGGAGGTGGGCTTTGAGATTTCAAAAGTCATGCTTATTGCACTCTCTGCCTCCTGTTTGTAGTCTGAGATTCGAGTTCTCAGAGGTAGTTCTAGTCCTGCTGCCTGCTACCTCTACTCCACCATCGTGGACTCTTTTCTGTCTGGAACGCTAGCCTGCAATAAACCCCTCCTTGTAAAGATGCTTTGGTCATGGTTTTTTATCACAGCAAAAGAAAAGTAACCAATGGATTTAGAAAGTAGCTTCATTTGGAACAGCAAGGTGCCTAATGAAGTCCCTGCCTTCTTAGGATCCTCTGAATGAGCAGGGGCTCAAGGAGCCCCTGTTCTGGCCATGTCATGTCAGTGGGCATCTGAGTTCCCAACAGCACCCTGGACCCATCTGAGAAGATGGAAGGCTTTATTTGCTTAAGTCACGGCGATCAGGTTTGGATTGCAGGGAACCTAACACAGACCCAAATTGTTCAGAGGTGTTATCAGGTATCCTGCTTAAGGACATGGTCCTTTAAATGATGGGACATGGTTGGCAACCCAGTCAACTCTGTGATACAGTGGGTAAGTTATCCACTCAAGCTTTTCTGTAAAATGGGAATGGTTCAATACATTTGTTTTAATGTGTAACTCTAGCGTCACTGGCTTGTTTTAGCTTGTCTTAGGCTTTCTC
Source organism: Onychomys torridus (assembly GCF_903995425.1). NCBI lineage: Eukaryota > Metazoa > Chordata > Mammalia > Rodentia > Cricetidae > Onychomys > Onychomys torridus. Next base: position 89,476,852 of record NC_050449.1, read on the forward strand.
AGTTGTTAGCACTCAAAGAACTCCTCCATGCCAGCTAAACAGGAACAGTTGGTCAACTTCTTAAAACACTATCTAACCGCCTCGCCTGTCTATGCCAGACCAAAAGTTTATTTGATGCTGCCCCCTAGTGGTTGAGCATACTATCGCTCACTGCAAAGAAGTATGATTTCTTTTAAGAAAAACAGCGAGCCAGTAGGGTTGGACTAGTCCCTGACCATTTAGATTTAAATTTGTAACTGTTGTGACTCCGTGTTTTATTAACTTACTGACATCCTTCAGCAAATATGATATTGGGTAGGACTGCCACAGAGACCATAGGGAAAGCCCCCTGTCTTTGGCATCTCAGCCTTCTCCTGGGTATATTGTAGCCAGTGCCCTTGAAACGTGTTGTGCCAGTCTGTGCTAGATTCAGGATAAACTCTGTTTAGAGAAGCACCCCGACCCCCTCTACTGGAGAAATAGGGTTTTCCTCAGGCCTGCAAAGACTCCTGGAGACTATGTAGGGAGGCAGGACCATTCAGCTGACACATTGGAAGCTCCTCTGCTGAGGGCATCCTCTGCTGAGGGCATCGCAGCTCTGAGGGGTTCTGCTCCTCTTGGTGACGCTTTCCTCACCAAGGCTAGTCAGTCTCAGCTGTTGGCCAGCTTCTGTGGCCAGGAGGGCCTTATCATAACTAAGCACTCAGCAGATTCCTCAAGCAAGGCTCTTCCTACTGAGCTAGCTCCTGGGCAGGCGCTAACACAGGATTACAGTCCTAATATTCTCAGTTCATTAGTCCTGAGCAATGGGGATCCAGGCAGGTGCCGCGCTAGCCAGTTGAAGCCCAGAGGCTTTATTTACACTTCGTGTTTTCAGTTGCATTGTATCTAATACACAAGGGGAACCCGCACAGCCTGGGATGCTGAACCTATTCTGGGTGGAGGGTTGCTCCTGAAGACTCAGAGATGTATCTCTCCCCACCTTTCCTGCACCAGTTCTTGAGTTCTGGGAAAAGGACTTACCTAAATCTTCTCCAAGTCTAATTCTGTCGTGCCTACAGAGACCTTCAAATAAGTATAGCAGTCCGGTAGTTTTCTTGGTAGGCCATTTATTATTACTAATTATCACCAGACCAGTAGCACAGGCCTGTACTCGGGAGGCTAAGGCAGGAAGACCAATATCAATAATATCAAGGCCTGATAGGGGACTAAAGAGTGAGTTCAAGGCCAGCCTGGGCAATTTAAGACCCTCTCTTAAAAAAGAAAAAGGGTTAGGATCTAGCTCAGTGGTAGAGTGCTTGCCTAGCATGTGTGATGTCCTGGGTTCAATTCCTGGCACTAAAACAAACTCTAATAGCCTATAATTAAGATCATTCATTCTGTTCAAAGTGAAGCTTGACCAAGAGGGCTCAGCCCACTCGTGTGTGGTCATGCCCACTTGCAGCTCCAGCACTGGTACTGAGACAGGAGGACCGCAAACCTGACAGCAGCCTGGCCAGTACACTGGGGCTACATGAGAAAAAGTAGGCAGGAGGAGGGAGGGGGCAGAGAGGGAGAGGAAGGAGGGAGGGAAAGAGGGGGAAGGGAGGAAGGGGGGAGAGAAGCAGAGAGGAAGGGGTTGGGGGGATGCCACACACAAAAAACGATGCACAAAGTTGAAGTTGGGTGGGTAGGGCGGTGAGAACGGATCTGGGATGATCCTGAGGATGGGGCTGCATATGACTAAAATATATTATATGAAATTCTCAAATAAAAATGACTAAAATATCTTATATGAAATTCTCAAATAAAAACGTTTTTTAAATGGCTAAAATTAAGTCTGCGTGCCATGACACTCTTGAATCTGTACTCAAAGAAATGTACATGTGTGCACACACATATATATCACACACCAAAAGATATAATGAAATGTATTTTTAAAGAGAATATCTATGTTCTATAAAGTTTAATTTTTATATTGTCTCTCTATAAAATATACTAGTCTAACCTATATTGTATAAAGAGCTGTCTGTCTCCAGCTACACATCTCAAGATGGAAATCTCTCCAGGACATACCGCTGAAGAAGTTAATGAGAAAAACTTGCAAGTTGTTGCTAAAGGAAGCAATTTAAAATACATACATTATTTAAATTTTCTTTATTAGATTTATCAATTTTAGTGTGTTTTGCCAGTTTGTATGTGCACCAAATTGTATGCCTGGTGCCCACGGAAGTCAGAAGACATCAGATCCCAAGAACCAGAGTTGTGAACCACCATGTGGGTGCTTGGAATTGATCTAGGTCCTCTGGAAGAGCAGCAAGTGCTTTAACCTCTGAACTATCTATCCATGCCCCAAAACCATACCCTTAAAAGCAAGTTCTGGAGCAATTGATCTTGTTTCTATTTTTAAATTATCCATATTTGTGCATCCCTGTAGAAGATTTCCAGGCAATGTTTGTCGAACAGCTAGCTCACAGTGGTGCCTCCAGAGGATGTGACATTGTGACATGTTTGATGCTTGTCCATTTTCCTATAAAATCCTTTCTAAACTGATTTCTTTTTTGCCTGCCTAATGCAGGTGGCCTCAGGTAGCTCCAAGATGAAGGCTGTCCAGTGGACAGACCAAGGCATAATCAGAGGTGGAACTCTCAGCCCCATCCCCTAACCTTCAGAGATGGGAAGGGTCAAAAGTCGTATTGATTACCAACAGCCAAAGACATAATCAATTACGTCTATACGATGAAATCTTCATTAAAAACTCAAATGAGCAGGGTTTGGAGAACCGAGCAGCTGGACACAGGAAGTAAATGGACCGTGGCCCAGCAGGACAGTAGTGGAAGTTCTGTACCCCACCCCACACCACATGCAACTCTTCTTCAGCACTATCCCCGGCAATAAACTGGTGTTTCCCTGAAGCAGCCCAAGGGATGGGCAGGTAGACCCCAATTTATGGCTGGTTGGTCAGAGGCACAGGTAAATCCTGGCAAGTGAAGTGCAGTTATGTGGGACAGTTTGGGGTACTCAACCGAGGGATCTGACACCATAGGGACATATCTCAGGACAGAACTGGAATGCATCCATGTCTAAGAATACAAGGTCTTTGTATACATTTAGCTTCATATTTTGTATTAAAATTAATCCGCCGTGGAATGAAGGATTTCAGAATTCTGTCCTTTGCATTGCCCATGTCTTAGGAGGTAAAACCTTCACCTATACATTTGGATGCTGGCTCTTACACCACTCTTACCAATAGACACCATGAATTGGTGTTTTTAAAATTCCCTCTTTTATTTTTAAATCTTCAAGCTGTGTTTAGCAATTCTAAATCTGACAGCTTATGAGTGGGGGAAAAAGAAACCCGAACAGGCTTTAAATAAGAGAAAGAGGAGGAAAATGAGCTCACAATTTCTAGCACTGAACAAAGTAAAATGTAAAAACCCGGTTTCTCTCTTGTAAAGAACTTGAGTGACTCACAGATACACACCGTGGTAGTATAGGCTAAGAATTCTCCAAAATTTTTATTTCTACAAACAAAACATTTTCAAATGCAACACCAGACAAAAAGGAAGAGAAAGGGCAGGAATGCAAGATGCTGGAGAATCCCACGTGCATGGACCAGGTCTTGGGACGAACTAGCACCGATATCCTAGAAATCACGAACTTAGTTGTAATCGCGCTCAATATAGAAAATACTCTAGAAAGATTATTTAACTACCAAGTAACAAAGTTGTTTTTTTTTTCCCCTAGAAACCTCTTTAAAAATCAATTGGAACTTGGCATTTGAAATTGATGAAAATGGTCTAAAAATGGACCCGATTCTACAGCTTGTCAAAGGAAATGAGTCATTAGTTATTTATTTTTGGAGGGGGAAAAAGTGTCCCGATTCAGTGTTTGGCCTCCTTCCAGCCACCAAGCAGGTGCAGCGAATTGGATATTTCTATAGGGATAAGGACACAGCTAAAATTGGTCTCAGAAAATATTTTCCTAGACTATAAAAATACTAAGTGGAATACAAAAATCCCAGCATCTGAAGCCAATAGCCTACAGCAGACAAATACCTAGAACACACTTAAAGCTATTTTGTGCCACGGTCATGAGCATCAAGTACTGTAACCATTTCCCAGGAGCCTTCTGACCCGCTGTCTACTTCCCCATCAGTCTGTCACCACGTCAGCCAGAGACTCCAGGCTGTGTTTCCAGCAGAAGCTATAGCAGGACCTGCTGCACAACTTGGTATCCAGCTGGTTCTGAAAGTGCCAGAAGGGCAGTGGTAACAAACAGGCTGTTTTTAAAGGTCAGGGGTCAGCAAACAGCCTGAGAGCCAGAGCTGGCTGCCACCTACTTAGTTTGGTCTGTGGAACATAGTCACACACACACCTGTTTATGTGTCGCCACGTCACCAGAGCACAGCTGAGAAGATGCGACAGAGACTCTGGGTGACCTTTAGGTCTGCAGAGTCGAAGATACTGACCTTCTGGTCCCTTCATAGAAAGGCTGCCGCCCCTGCTTTGAACTCGTCACTTTGGGAAAATCTCCACTCAGCAAGGTTAAGGTAAATGTTCCGAGATTAAGAAAATGTTGGCAGAGCTTTGCTGGTTCCATGGCAGGCCCAAACACATATGTGCTTGGACTGGCAACTCTGAGTACTGAATCCGACGCTGGCATTCTAAGCTGCACACAGCTATAATAGTGGGCCTTTTTTTCTCTGTGAAGCGGCTATTTTGTACCAAGTAACATACTGTTGTGTGCTTCCTGTTTGTCCGAAACCACGGGCATGATCTCCCGACTTAATCTACATCCATTAGAACTCCACACTGTGATTTAGCAACGGACAGAACCAGCAAGAAAACAGCACTGTGCTAAACACCTTTTAGGCCCCTTCCCCATGACACGCATCATAATAATTAGTGCTACTGCCATCCAGGGCTACAAACATATCCCTTTTGACAAAGCGAACCAGGTTCTCAAGAGGACACATGGGCTTGGGAGAATGCTTGTGGAAGTCGTGGCAGAAGGAGGTGTGGAAGGTGACGTCAGCCCCATTATAAAGAATCCGGACGGAATGTTCACTGGGCTTTTGACGGTCTTGCCAGAGCTCAAAGATCAGCCTGGCGGCGAACCTTGGGAACCTGGCTTCCAAAAGCCCCAAGGCACTGAGGATGGGGGACAGAGTGACGTCGTGAGCAGAGTAGAGGGTGAACAGCTCGTCCTTCCAGCCTGCAGCAGCATGCAGCATCCGGTTGACCGTCTGATTTAGGATGGGGTGTGCCCCGAGTAGCGAATACCCAAAGTACAGGGGCTTCTCGTGCCTCTCGTGCTCATCCTCTATCTGGTGCGTCTTGATCACCTTGAAATGCTCCATGCCAAGGCAGCCACTTCTGCTGCAGGGGAAGCTGATGTTGTGGCAAAAGTGGCAGAGCATGGAGTCAATGGGGTTGGCCGCCCGGAGCTGCTTGGTGGGGATGTCCACGATCTTGGCCATCTCCCCGTAGGTCCGCTCTAGGTCACTGTTCTTCAGACGCAGGAGGTACTGCCGTCGCTGCTCCTTCTCCAGATACTGGTTTCTCAGTGGGCAGTAGCAGCTTCCTGAACAGAACAGGGCACTTGGCTGGTGCTTGAAATAAATCTTCTTCCAGTCAAAGTCTGGGAGGAAGCCGTAGAGCAAGGCTAGCCCGCTCTGGAGGGTGCGGCTCTTGCCGGTGGTCTCTAGGTAGAGCTGTTCTGAGGACCAGTTGTTTGGCAGAAGTTTGTGTTTCCTCAGGTAGATGTCCCTCAGCAGCTGGCCATTCTGCAGATGCTGTACGACTCCTACAACACCAGGGACACAGAATCCTTCTTACCATGAGGTTAGCAAAGGGCCACGAAGGACCAGCACCCATCTCTGGTGTGTTGGAGAGCTGTGGAAGTTAAAGGGATGAGGCCTGTTTCCCCACAGGGAAGGAGAAGTCATGAGAACGGTTTTGTGTCAACTAGTGTAGGGATGGGGTGTGGAGGACAGCCTTTGTCATAAGCCTCCCTATCCAGGGCCTGTCATTTGCATGTACCCAGGGGCAGGTGTATGCATACTGCCCAGGGACACAGAAGTCCTCAGGCAGGGATGGCTACATGAAATCCGTCTTACCATCTACTTACCGTTGGGACATTCCCTCCTTGACTCTGTTTCCATTTTAATGGCCAACTGAAGGCCTTCTGTTAACCTCTGCCACATTCTGTCTGGCCCTGCAGGGACTTTCCAGGCTCATCTAACTAGCTCGTTCTCTGCAATTTCAGAAATCCAGACAGTAGTTTAAGGAGCAAAAGGAAGACAGTATGTTTATTGTGCTCCTTTTAAATGGAAAAGAAGGAAAAGCAAGAACGTGTGTTCACAGTTGCTTGCCTTGTGCATAAAGCAGCTTTGGATGGATGTAGAGAAGCCAGTGGGGATTGCTTCCAGAGAAGGAGGGCACAGAAGGGAGATGGGTGGGAAGCGGGTAGAAACAAGACCTACATTCCCTTTAATACTTACTGTCTTGGCTTTGGACCACTGGAGGACAATGAGCGGATTTTTTAACGAAATGAGAAAGCTTTATCTGTAAGCAGGAAAGGGCAACTCAAAAGAAAAAAGCAGGCTTGCCCTCCGGCTTACAGAAAGTGAGGGAACGCCATCTCAGTAATGGGTGGGGCTCCTCTGAGACGTGAGTGACACACAGGCAGTATGACCAGTTATGTCATCTTTGTTCGGGTGTCCAAACAGTTTGGAGAGTTCCATCCCCAGATGGGGCAGGTACTTTTACCTGATGAGCTCCCTTTTCTACCTCCCGATATATTCCTATGCAATAAGATGGGATAGGGAAGTGCCGGTTCACTAAGATACTACCCCATGTGCACAGCAGGAGAGGTTAGCATTCAGGGTCTGTTTCTTTTTAAATAATCCTTTCAAAACTTTATTTGTATTTCATGTTCATATTTGCCTGCATGTATGTATGTGCACCATTTGTGTGCCTGATGTCAAAGGAAGTCAGAAGAGGGTGTCGGATCCCCTGGAACTGGAGTTGTAGACGGTTGTGAGCCTGCATGTGGGTTCTGGAAACCAAACTGAACCTAGGTCCTCTGCAAGAGCAGTCAGTGCTCTTAACCTCTGAGCCATCTCCCTGGCCCCTAGTCTGTTTCTTAGGTAGGACTGTGGTACTTTCTTCTGATTTATAGTCTTTTATAATTTATACTCATGAACATGGATGCTTCTGTAGCAAGAAAGTTTACTTCCTTATTTTGTGTGCACATGTGTGCGCACATGCACCAACCACAGTGTGCACATGGAGGTCAGAAGACAGCTTGCAGGAGCTGGTCCTCTCCTTCCATGGGGGACCCAGGGACTGAATGCAAGCCACCAGGCTTGGCAGTGGACCCAGCTTACCATGACAGCCATCTAGCCTGTAAAGTTAATTTTAATTTTAAGAAAGCAGATGTTTCATTAGATACCTTAGGGACTCTGAATTCCTTGAGGTGCTGGTCCATATGAGTTAGATCAGAGGACCAACCTCTCCCTCGGGCACTGAGGCAGGAGTTCAAGCACTACTGTGCGATGTTCAATGCCATCAAATGCTATTAAAATTGTTTAGTGCTGTGTTGAGTTTCTGTTAAGTCTTGATTAAGTTTGTTCTAAATATTCTTTTAATGCTCTCAGAAACAGTCTGTCTTACAGGCTCTTCCTCTGTGCCTGGCAGCCTTGAGCAGGGCACTGCCAGCCAAGCACCCTTCCTGGCCAGATGGCCCTCATGGCAGCCTGGCTGCTTTGGACACTTTACAGTCGCCCTGAAGACACTCCAGCAGCCTCAGAGGACCACTACAAACACAGCTGAGGACAGTCTGCTCCAGCCTTGGAAAGCAGCCTTCTGAACTCTAACCAACCCCGCAGCCATATTCTCAGGATGGAGGGCTTTTCCCGGTGGCCCAGGAGAAGGCCTGTGACAGGTGCAAATAGTCCTTCATTTGTGTGTTTTGGGGGAGGGTGGGCTAGAATTAGTGCAAACATGTTTGCCATACCCCTTTGCTGGCTGTTCAGCTTGATTCTCTAGTCAGCTGGGGCGGCCCCTTTATGCTGCAACATCAGGCCCAAGCAAATGCCTCTGAACAGTCTTCCCACGTCTACTTTCTTTGACTTCATTGGTTGAGGAGGGGCAGTAGCAGTGGCCAAGGCTGTGGCAGCCGAAGGACAACAGCCGAGGAACAGAGAGCAGGTGAGAGAGGGTGGGAACTGTGGGCGGAGGCTGACGGGAAGTTTCAGGGAGCCGCCAAAGCTTAAGGGCCTAGGGTTTCAGACACCCTAGGCATGAGGGCTGGAATGCTGTCACTGTAGGGCGGGAGTACCCCAAGTGCTCTGTGGGTTCTAACACTGGAAGGCATTTGCAGCTGCTCTGGCTGCTGCTGCTGCTGCTACTGGAAGCGGAGGACTACAGCGCCCGCCAAGTGCTGGGACTCCAAGCCATTAAGCCCACCGCAGTAAGTTCTTAGTTTTAAGGCTTTGGGATAAAAACAGCTGTTTGCCACACCAGTCCATGGGCTCTGAGCACTGAGGGCCCAGGACTACCAGCCCTGGAAAAGCTTCCCACCTGCTCACGACTTCTATCGATCTGGGTATTGCCAGGCCCCCACACAGCTAACTGATAATACCCATGTCCTCTCTGTGTCCCACCACACGTTGCTTATCCTCTCCTAATGTTCACTAACGGGGGGCGGGGGGAGACAGTGACCAGGTGGTTGCCTTACCTGTCTGCGTGAGCTCTCCCATCTCACACAGAGCATGGTTAGGGTAAAGAGGCAGGGAATTTAAGGGGCTTTCAAAGGAGGCACTGGATCCTTTTGACATGTGACTGACGAAAGCTTCCAGTTTAGGGTGGTAGGGTTTCCTAAAGGGACAACACAGAGAAGCAGTGGTTAGAACACTCCGAAGTGGTCCAACCTCAACACGTATAACCCTGTGTGTGTCGTGGCCTCCGCTGCCTACAGGAACGGGTTCCAGGGCTCAATAATTTTAAAGTTCCAGTTTCAGAGTCAGACAGTTCAGTGGTTAAGGTTCATAGTGGTCTTCCAGAGGATCTGGGTTTGATTCCCAGCACCTATGTGCAGCTCACAATCATCTGTGACTTTAGTCCCAGGGGATCCAATGACCTCTTCTGGGCTCTATGGTGCACAGGCATACACACACGTAGAATACCCAAAATAAATAAAAATAAAGGAAAAAACACTTTTTTCTAAAGGTTACAATTTCATTCTGACTTGACCATGGGTACCTATCGACACAATGGAAGTCAGCTTGAGTCCCCAAGCTCTGCTGAATAAAACTCCCTGGGATTCGGCGTTGCCCTCTACCAGCATGCCCCACATCCCATTGTTCTGGGTCACGTGGGAGCAGGAAGTGGCCCTGGTTTCTTCCTTTCTTACCCTGACATGTGCCCAGTCTTGTAGATTCCCCATCTACTGTTTCTTTATCTTTTCTCCATCCTCACACAGCCACTTCTTGGGTTCTGACCTTAGATGGCCTTGCCTGGATGGCTGTGGGACCCTTATTGGCCTTCCTCAGTTTACCTGGCCTTCCTCAGTTTACCTGGCCCTCCTCTCCCCTTGCTTTCTCCACAGCCAGAGGGACCAGCATCAAAGGCGTCAACTCTCACCTGTCACTGCCTTTTCACGTTGCCACCTTCTGGGAAGGGCTGTGCACAGCTGGTCCCTTCACCTTGGGCCCCCTCACAGAGACCCCCTTCCTTCTGACGTGGTGTTCTGGCCACACAGAGCTGACTGTCTTCCTTTTCCCCCAGCAAACAACACACTCCTTCTTTCCCATCTCTGCCCCTCTTATATATCCGCATGGGAGATGATCCTAATCTTCACTGTTTCTAACCTCTGGAAAAATCTCTCTTAGAAAACCATTAACTCAACAAGATAAACAATGCTTATCTCTATAGCCCTTTACCGATCACTATGCATTTTGCATGAAAAATATCTCATTGAATGCTAGGTGGTAATCAATGCCTAGACAAGTTGATGAGATCTGAGAGTATCTGTTTCTGTCGCAGAGTATATATGGTAAAGACAAGCACACACTTTTCTTTTTTTTCCAGAGCTGAGGACCGAACCCAGAGCCTTGTGCAAGCGCTCTACCACTGAGCTAAATCCCCAACCCCAAGACAAGCACACTTTATATATCCCATCAGTAGTCGACAATTTCCCTAGATAATGATAGGATCTATAAGTAGCACACCTTTTCTCTGTATAACTTAATGACCTGTGAATACACACACCTTTTCTCTCAATAGTAAAACGGCCCACGAGTGTGTCTACATTTTCCAGCTGCACAGATGTGGACAGACAGGGCCGTTGGCAAGAAAACTGCATGCAGATTGGCATGAAGGCAGCAGATAAACTGTTCTCACGGCAAACCCCACTGTCTGAAAGCCCAATTAACTTTGGAAATATTTTAAAAACGGATGCCAAAATGGATTTACGTCATTCAAAAGCAGAAAGGTGGAGAAAAAAAACCATCTTTTAAAAACAATGTTTTAAAATTCGAGTTTGCTAATCTAGACATGCAGTAGAGTCTAACAAAGCCCCGGGAGAGCTGCAGGGAATTGTGTCTCATAAAACAGAGCATATTTTAGTCTGCCTGAGGCTGAGCACATAAATGTTTATAAACTAGGAAATAAAATGTCCAGACCCACAACACGGCTGTCAACATGAATTCCCATCAACAAAGGCTATCCATCAACGTGACTCAAGTCTCCTGTCCTGGGCCATTATTTCAGGTTGGTGACTTCTGAGGCTCTGAAAATACTTGGCTGCCAATTTTAGAAATGGATTTTCACTACTGAATGTGTTTGCTGAGATGTTCCAGGTTCCCGGGGCATCTGACTGTTTAATGATGCTGTGCTATCTAATGGTATTCATTACAAATTCTTCTTTTTTTTTTCTATGTTGCAGCATTGGAAATTGCACCCTAATGTCACACACGCTGGCCCAGTCACAACTTTATTCACGGGAAAGAAAAATGAAGATTTGTGGAAAAATTTTACATTTATAGGATGGATAACTAATGGCTGTATCTTTTTCATAACAGGAGAACTAGGTAGCTGACCTGAATCCCACTGCTCAGGCCTGCATGCTTAAGCCCTAGCTCCATCCCTGTAGCCTGGAGTTTATCTGGTAGATGCTCCAAAAACGTGGGAATGAATTCAATTGTGATATGTTTCGTTCTTAGATGTATTGTAAAAACACCACGTCCACATCTTCCTTAACCCAGAATAATGGATATTATGTCACCACAGCAGTTATTAAAATATTAAAATACGGGAATATTAAAAACAAAGGCTGGTGTGAGGTGAGGCTATAGTTACATATCAAATTCTACTATTTCTTCTTGGTAACTTGTTCAGCACCCACTCCCAGGTTTCAGCACCTTCCTGCTCGGTTCTTTCCTCTGGCAGCTGATTAGACACAGCAGTACCCCGGGTCAGCTGTGGAGACATCTCTAGAGAGCGGAGGAAGCAACAACCTAGGCGGAACCTCCCCCTGAATGGCCAGGTGTCACGAGTCTAACTTCACATAAGGAAGAGGTAGCTGTTTAGGGCGAGGCATCTTTGAGTCTCTCTGTTACAATGCCTGGACTTGTCCTGACTACCCGAGGATGTATTTCTCCTCAGCATAACTCATATGACGGTGGTTTCCTTGGGAAGCTGCTTCCGTGCTGACAACTGAGACAATAAAAAATATTACTTCAAGTTCTTACTCTTTTCTTACATACATTTTTATATGCACCGTTCAAGTATACTTGTCCTACAATGCTCAAGGCAGAATACTGTGGTCAGTCACACACAAGAGAAAACAGATTGTTTCAGCTGTGATCTGGGTTCTGTGGGGATGGTTACCTGAGCCAAGACACCAACGCTACTACTAGACAGCATCATTTGAAACGCTCACCTGGCTGGGAACCAGAAGGAATTCATACCACATCTAAAAACGTAAGCCTACTAAGGAATGGATGGTTTCCAATGTCAACAGAACAAGCTTATAAAAAGATAAGCCCAATGTACTTTCTTCAGGGCACTTTTCTGGATCTTTCTGTGTAACTTGATATGACCAACTGTCTGTTTTCCTCAGGCCACAGGTTAAGCCTGAGCCCATGCTAGTCTCGTCTGTTGCCCACGTGCTAAAGACGCTCAAATAAACCAGCATGCCAATGCTCCAAGCCCAAACCAGGCAGCTCCGCCCAGCAGAAATTCTCCTGTGCATCTGGAGGAAGCTCAGAGGCAGTGCAGGTGCCAGGGCCATAACTTCTCTCCGGCGCCCCTGGCTCCGGGGAAGGACAGCACCATCAGCGATGTGCCTCCTCTTTCTCATCCCACCTAACCTTCTCCATGGTCACCCCTCCAGCTCTGACGTCATTCCCTGTCAAGTTCTCACTTAATAACAAATCCTTGTCCTTGTCCTTGGTACTTGGGTGGTAACAGAAATGGACAAGGACAAGAGGAATCCCTGACTCAGGGAGGGAGCTTCCATTTCAGCCTGGGGAAACACATCACAATCACACAAGAAACACCGTGTGTGTGTGTGTGTGTGTGTGTGTGTGTGTGTGTGTGAGAGAGAGAGAGAGAGAGCCAAGGACACACACACACACACACACACTGAACGGGAATAACAGAGGCTACGGCAAAAGAAGGTAGGAGAGGAGACTGGAGAGGAGGAACACTCTGCCATTTTAAGTGTTCTAAGCAGAACTTACAGAGGTGACGACTGAGCCAATGGGAAATGGCCATAAGGCTGTCTGTGGAAGCATCTCCTGGAGAGAGAGACAGTCGGGCAGCAGTGTGCCCAAGCATGGAAAGTAAGCTGGAAGCAGTCCACTCAAGGGCAGTCTGAATGAAAATGGCCCCCACAGACCCAGAGGAGTGGGTCTAGTAGGAGGTGTGGCCTTGCTGGAGTGGGTGTGGCTTGCTGGAGTGGGTGTGGCTTGCTGGAGTGGGTGTGGCTTGCTGGAGTAGGTGTGGCTTGTTGGAGTAGGTGTGGCTTGTTGGAGGAAATGAGTCACTGGAGGAGGGCTTTGAGGTTTCAGAAGCTCAAGCCAGGCCTAGTGGCTCACTCTCTCTTCCTGCTGCCTGCTGATCCAGATGTAGAACTCTTGGCTCCTTCTCCAGCACCATGTCTGCCTGTGTGCTGCCATGCACGCCATGATGATAATAGACTAAACCTCTGAACTGTACACCAGCCCCAATGAACTGTTTTCCTGACGAAGAGCTGCTGTGGTCATGGTGTCTCGTAACAGCACTAAAACCCTAAGACACCACCCTAAGCTGAGTCGAGTTGCTCAACCAAAGCCTCTTCCCTTCCAGTTTTTCTTCCGTCTTCTTCCCTTCTCTCTGCTAAAATGGTCACCTGTGCTAGCTTCCACTTGCTGAGGACTGACCCAGCACCAGATGAGACCTGGGTCCCAGATGTAAGTGGCTCCCCGAGGGCAGGATGTGCCCTCATCATCACACATCGCCTGCTGTGATGCCTCAGATGCTCACTCACTCTGTTACTTCTCCAGGCCAGTCACACCGGCCCCAGGGTTACTCACGCACTCCCAGCTCTTGAAGCTGCAGGCCCTTTGCACTTTCTGGTCCCTCCATCTAGAACATTCTCTCCTCAGATCTTCACAGGACTGACTCCTCCACTACATTTATATGTCTGCTGGTGTGCTACCATGTAACCTGGCCCAGGAAAGGAGCATAAATCCAAAAATTGTCATGTAAATGCTTGAAAGAACTATCTTTCTTCCAGAAAGATAGTAGTAGAAAAATATGTCCATCTTTACAAATGCAAAAAGGGCATCTAAAAACACGGCACTCACATGATTAATACCTTTAATGCTGACTAACTAAATACTAGGAGGGTTCACACAGACCTCTCATAACACAGCACACAGCACTCATGGAGAGAGGAAGCTTCCACTACAAAGATTATGGGGCACAGCACTGTGCACAGGCACCTGAGGCAAGAGACTTCCCATGGGCACATTGAGCTCCAACCACTGGACCAGACATCCTCTATGGACCAGAGTAATGGGTACCTTCTGGGAAACAACCAAATTACTAATTTATCAGCCAAAGCAGCAGCTGGGAGGGCAGTCCACACTGCTGGGGGCCCAGAGCAGGTCCACACACTGCACGCCTGCCCACACCTCCTCTAAGTACATGTTTGCAGTGATGAGCCAACTCTTACTGTGTTTAAAGATGGGCTTAATTAAACCATGTTAAGTAGAGTAGTGACTCCTTTTATCTGAGGGAGGTGCTGGGAGCCACAGACAGACCGAAGCCCTGCCTCTGTGGCGCTCTTTCCTGTGCAAACAACAGTCACAACAAGGCTTCATTTCTAAGCCAGGCACGGTGAGGGATTACAGGCCCAGTGAGAAGACAGAGCAGCTTCCACAACACGCTGCAATTACGTGAACGGAGTTTTCCACTTGCTGTGGCTAGACTGCTGTACTAGAGGTAACTGGGATGGAGGGAGGCCAGAGGGAGGAGGAGGCCGCTCTAGTTAAACGTGCACTGTATCTCTTCCACAAAGGACTTAGGATGGCTCCTGCAGACAGCAAATGAACACCCCGAGAAGCAGCAGTGAGGCTGCCACGGCGGCAGCTCCCGGGCACTGAAAAGCTCTGGAGATGACCCCACAGAGGGAAAGAGCCTAGGCCCAGGGGGCCTCTAGGCTGCTGGAGGTAATGCCATGTCACCATGGATGGAGCTTCTGTGTGGACTAGGCCACTGGGCGGGGCTTGATTTAGACATGTAAGGTTGATAAAGGGAGGCAGGACTGTCCCTTGTTCCAGGATGGAGTGGGAAAGTGATCTGCCCAATGTCAAAGAGGTTGCAAAGGGATACAACTGTCAAGGCTCAAACCTATCACCAAAAAAGTGGTGACAGGAACACACAACTGGCAATGTGTCCTGTGATCCCCCACAGAGGTTATGAATTTATTCTGCACCTACCAAGTCCAAAAGCTGTCATCTGACAGGCTGTGGGCTGGGCTCGGTGATTTGGGAGCAGGCAGAGCCAAACCCTCTTAGGAAGACAAGCTGCAGGGTGCCCCCAGGGGGCGCTGACAACAGGCCCCTTCTTTGGGGACAGCCATAGTGACCCCATAGTGACTTTCTAGCAAGACTAAATGGGTCTGAGCTGAAGCATGTCCACAAAGCCCCTAGGCTATGCTGAACCCACCTAGCACAGAGACCCAGTGGCCCACCGGTCCCCAGGCTGTTCAAAGGGCTGACATCCAGCTAGTACATGAGAGCAGAGCTGTGCCAGCTGTAAACACAACACCACCCTTCCGTACCTGCTGGGAAGGAGGGATTCCTCTGAGCTGTCTTCCTTGCTCTGCAGTCCGCAGGGTTAAAGTGTGGCATGAACAAGTAACCTCTATCACTGCCCAGCCCTAAGCAAGCGGGGATGGCTTTTAAACTCCACTTCCCGTGCCTGTTCTGACACCTCTCCTATATGCCCCCAACATTCTGCAGTGAGAGCTGGGCATTGTCAGTTCCCCATACAGCCAGAGAACCACGCCAGTGTTTCACACATAGGATGGGGGGCTGCTTCCTGGAAGAGGGATGTCTTAGGGTTTTATTGCTGTGAAGAGACACCATGACCATGGTAACTCTTATAGATGAACACATTTAATTGAGGTGCTGGCTTACTGTTTCAGAGGTTTGGTCCATTATCATCATGGTGGGACATGGTGGCATGCAGACAGATGTAGGGCTGGAGCTAAGAATCCTACATCCTGATTAGCAGGCAACAGAAAGTGAACTGAGATACTGGGCGTGGCTTGAGCACCTATGAGACCTTAAAACCCGCCTCTACAGTGACACACTTCCTCCAACAAAGCCACACCTCCGATTAGTACCACTCTCTTTGGGGGCCATTTTCTTTCAACCCACCACAAGGGAACCTCTTAAAGACACTGTGGAGGTGGGATGGATCAACAGGGAGGGGTAAGTACAGTGGGGAGGCTCAGCCAGCACAAGCCATGAAGGGCGTAGGTGCTACCAGAAGTAAGGTGCTGGGGGGCAGAGAATCTTCATGGAAGGTCTAAACACCAGGCTGAGTGAGGGCTCAGTCTGGAAGGGGCGAGCCAGTGTCCCTAACAGGAGACCCTAGGCACACCTGGATTACTCAACGCAGCAGAGAGGGCACGGGTCCCCAGACTTCAGCACTGCCGTCTCTAGCTTGAGAGAAAAGAATGCACAAAACCCCATGGCCTAAATACTCCTTATCCCCCAAACTCCAGCCCATAAAGAGACGGGACATCTAGAGTTATCTGAAACCCAGATCCGTGTCTTCAGAGAACAGCCCTGGCTGCAGGAGGCAATCCATGGTGCCGCCGGACTGGTCCTGCCTAGGCAGGCTGGCACCCCAGGACCATTCCATCAAAATAGTCTCTTCCCCACTGGGTGCTTCCCTAGGTGTCCTGATCTCACTCAGTAAGGATAGATGCCATGTGCCCCCAGACACACTGGCTATGGCCAAGCCATCATTTATTGCTAACTGTGCTAATTTCCATACACGCAATTTCCATTCTCTGTTCAATTATTTTTCATCCTAAGGGCTTTCAACTAAGACAGTGCTGTCTCTAATGCTGTGAAAAATTAAAAGGCTGAAATACTATCTTACATCCACTGCCTTCGCAGCTGCGAGCACCCCCTCTTCACTGTTTCCATTTCAGAGGTGGGAGGCTGAGCTCCAGGAGACTGAGGGACTTGCCTGCTGCCTCCATGAAACAGTTCTGGGAGGGATGACTCCTAACCCAGTGCTCACCACATCTTATCTTTCCTAAACTGATGAAGAGAAGAGGCCGAGGTGGGCTCAGTGTACTTTCTGAGTTGCCTGAGGTGCCCTCTCTGCTCTGGGCCTGTCTCTGCTCTCTTCTCCCAATTCAGACACTCCCTCCTGCAGGGAGGAGGGAGGCTCAGAAGAGTCAGGAAGCCCAATGAAACTTAAAAGACATACACATTTAAGACTGGGCAGCTCAGAAAGTTACATGACTCACAAGGCCCCCATCCTGAGGTTCTAACGGCAGTAAATAACCACTGGGGTGAGGGGAAGAAAGTGTGCGTGCCGGCGCCATCTGCATGTTGTACCAGAGGCTACAGGAATGAAGCTTCTGAGTCACCACCCGTGCTGGGGTGGGTGGGCTTTCCAGTGAGGCAGCTGCCTTTGAATCACCCATGACCCTCTGGATGACCCCAACAAAATCACTGGCTCACAAAGCTGGATTTGGGTGGAGTCTTTTTTTTTTTTTTTTTAAATCTGTCCTCAGTGTCCTATCTGGGTTGAACAGAGGTTTGTCCTGTCTCCCAAAGGACTCACACAACAGCATGCCATGCAAGATGCTGACTACTTTGAACTGTTTGAACTCACCAAAGAATAGCTCACTCCTCCCTCCCATAATGCTCCGCTCTACAGAACACAGCAGAGTGCATGAACGGAACTCTTATCAAAAGTGCGATTTACCTGCTAGCCACTAGAGTGCAGTCAATTTCTGGTCGCTTGGTTTTGGGAATGGCATACAGTGGGTACCTGTCCCCGTGGCGAATGAACACGTGAACTGAGACCAGCTTATAATGATGCGCAGCATGACCTGTGAGGGAGACACATCTTCCGTCACCACACAACACACAACAGTGTTTTAGCAAGGGGTGGCTCATGCCCAGGCTGAGAGGCTGAGGAGCTGGTATCTAAGGTAACCCAGAAATGGCAGAACTGCTTCTGAGGGGCCTGAACTGGAGGAAGGATTACTGTGCTGGGTGGACAGGTGACGCTATAAACCCCTAACGATGGGAGAGGTTCATGAGAGGGCTTGACATGCCCCAGAGCCCCCAAAGTAACTGGCTGAAGGCTGGTGACATGTGCACATGACTGACGACTGATGCCTCATACGCAGAGACTGGGGGAGGCCCTCAAAATTCCTAGCAACAGACTTCTGCTCTCAATCCTCAGGAAACACAGCAAGACACAACTACGTGTATCCCACACCACTGTTTGATACACTTGAAGTGAAACTTGATGGGGACACTATTTCACACTCCTTTAGAGCAACCCTAGGGCCTGTGGACATACCGAGTACATTGTGGATTTACACTGAGAAGCTGAGCCACTAAGGGGACAGGCCAGCTTCAACCCGTCTGCCTTGCCCACACCTCACCAGAGACCAGTCACCTCCACAATTCAGTAGAGTACGCTAAAACCTAGGAGCCCATCCCTGGGCATGGCATAGTGGCTGCTGCAGGATTTCAGCCTAAGCTGGCCAGCTTCTTGTAACTGCATGATGCTGCTTAGAGAACTTAGTCCCTAGGACGTCTACTTGGGTACAGAGTCCCAGGCTTCCACAGCAGGTCTACCTTCCATGCTGCGCTCGGCCACACTCGGAATGTTGCAGTACAGAAGAGCTTCATAAACAGGGTCTACTGTGGGGGGCTCTGTCACTGGATCAGGCATGATCCTCTTCCGACTCTTGCTGCTTCCTCCATTCTTGGTCGTGGACACTGGGATCAGGTGGACTGCAAGGAAAGAAGACCAGATAAAGCGGATGCTATGTCAGCTGCCGTGGCCCAAGGAGGGCTGAATGCCACTGCGAGCATCCTCTCCTTCAGTTGGGGCTGACCTTAGTGGAACAAGAAGCCAGCGTCCCGCTCCAGAAGTGCACCTGGGACTTCCTGAATAACAGACCTCCCTCAGTGTAGGCGAGAAGAACTTACGCCCCTTTCTCAAGTTCCCGGAACTAAAAGTGCTTGAAGACACAGCCCCTCTTCTCAATAAGCTTTCAGCCCCTGTAACTGTATCAAGGGGGAAAATCATTGTCCACTGGCGCCTGTTAAGGTGTGTGTGTGTGTGTGTGTGTGTGTGTGTGTGTGTG
Organism: Onychomys torridus; assembly: GCF_903995425.1. Classification (NCBI taxonomy): domain Eukaryota; kingdom Metazoa; phylum Chordata; class Mammalia; order Rodentia; family Cricetidae; genus Onychomys; species Onychomys torridus. Next base: position 89,495,725 of record NC_050449.1, read on the forward strand.
TGTGTGACACCTCGATTAATATCATCCGATCACACTCTGTGGTCCCTAGAGCCCTATCTCAGCAATCTGCTCACTAGTCCTCATGAGATTACTTCACAGAGGAGAGCCTGAGCCTACGGCACACATGTGCAGTGAATAAACTCGTTCTCATTTGTCTGCCTGGGCTGGCTCTCCCCACCAAGCGCAGGTCATGTAATATGCAATGGTTTGTCTTCCTGGCATTCATCTTTCAATCAGTGAGCCCTAAGCCCCATGGGAGATTGACTGGCTGAGCTGACAGCACTCCTGTCCCTTGGCAGGGTGGACATATGGCCAGAAGCAGTGAAGGTGATGACAGGGGAACCATAATCCTTTTCCTTGTGGGCTAGAGAGGCTCTCCCCGTTCTTTGAATGGCAGGTTGAGGCTACCCAGCCATCTGTCTGTCTTTCCACGGACAGCTTGTCTCAGTAGTTCCCAGCCCTTCCGTGATGGGGCAATGTTTCTGCAGTTCCACAGTTTCACAGCAGCAGCCATATTTTCAGCATCTATTAGTGGAGGGCATGCTTGTAAGAAAGTGAGCCTGCAAGTCTAGTTGACTTCTAAGAGGCTTACCAACCACCACAAAAATAATAAAAGCATACTTACATATATATATATATATATATATATATATATATATATATATATATATATATGTATGTATATATATATATACATATATATATATACACACATACCCAAACAATAGCTGAAACCATACATCAGCTTAAATTCTCTAATTTCTTCTGCATAAACGTCTAAAATTTTCCCTTGCCAAACATATGTTACTAACAAAGATAAAGACAATGAATACACTTATAGAAAAACATTTGCAACATACATAACAGACAAGTGCCTGATGTCCCAAGTACAGAAGGGCACTACAGCCAAAGGTTCAGTGAAGGATACAAACAGGCTAAGTGCAAAAACCAACAGCCAGCAAAACATGAATACAAAAGAAAACCACTGATGAGATACATTTCCCCAGGCTGGAAAATCACACTTCAATAGTAACACCAATATCAGCAAGGGGGTGACCCTTCCACACACTGGAGATGAGGGTGGAAAATGGAACCTTCCAGAAAGAGTGACTTTGACCCCATGCTATTCCTTGGAATCTGTTCTGAAAGCATCTGTCCCCATACTCAAAGATGGCCAAAGAGATTCACCTCAGTGCCGCTAGCAACAAAACCAGAGAACAATCTAAAAATTCATCATTGGACGAAGAGAATATTATATGCAGAGAGTAACTATTCTATCTGAATTAAAAGAACGCAAAGGAATCAAAGATAAATCAAAGGAAGTTGATGAACCAAGTTACCAGGCAATAATACAATCTCCTTTATGGGGGGGGGGAGAGAAAGAGAGAGAGAGAGAAAGAGAGAGAGAGAGAGAGAGAGAGAGAGAGAGAGAGAGAGAGAGAGAGAGGCTAGAGTTTCCTCTCCAGGTCCCACCAAGCCACAGCAGTCCCGTAGCCCACTTATAAAATAATTACACATAGACTTATATTACTTAGAAACTGTATGGCTGTGGCAGGCTTCTTGTTATCTATTTCTTCTATCTTAAATTAACCCATTTCTATTAATCTATACTTTGCCATGTGGCTCGTGGCTTACCGGTACCTTACATCTTCCTTGTCATGGCAGCAGCTGGCAGTGTCTCTCTGCCTCAGCCTTCCACTTCCCCAAATTCTCTTTTCTGCTTGTCCTGCCTATACTTCCTGCCTGGCTACTGGCCAATCAGTGTTTTATTTATTAACCAATCAGAGCAACACATGTAACATATAGAACATCCCATAACAAGAAAGAGAGAGAGAGAAAGAAACAGAGAGAGAGAAAAAAAGAGAAAGATAGATAGATAGATAGATAGAAAAGAAAAGAAACAAACAAATAGCCTATAAATGAACTAGCATCAAGAATGGATTATTTTGGCTCACAGTTTAAAGAGAATCAGTCTATCATGGAAGACATGATGAGGAGAGAGGTCAGGAGGAAAGAGTTCACATTCCAAATTAAGTGTCAGGAAGCAGAGAGCCATGCATGTCCTCACCTAGCTTTCTCCTTTTTATTTGGTTCAGGACCTCAGCCCACAGAAAGGTACTACCCACATTTAGGGTGGCTCTTCCCACCCCAATTAACATAATTTAGATATGTTCCCTCAGAAACATCCCCCAAAATTTGTTTCCATGGTGATTCTAAATTCCAAAGGGACAACCAAGATTAACCCTTACAACTCTACCCCTAGTCAACCTGACACCCAAACACATCCTCTTTACTAAGTCTAAACCTCTCATGCCTTATCCCTATAGACCCACTGCCATCTCAGAATGCAAATTACATTCAGTCCAACTTCCAAAGTCCCCGTAATCTTCAATAGTTCCAACACTGTTTGAGCATTTGTTAGTTCAAAGTCAAGTAGCACGTGGATCTCAAGGCAATATCTCAGCTGTGTGCACCTATAAAAGAAAAAGTTACATATTACAGTATACAACAGCACAGCAAAGTTCCACTGCCAGCTCAGGAGCCTGGCTCCACTGGACTACAGTTGCATTAGCCTCTGTGCATTGGTCCCGAGGAAACATTTTCCTAGGCAGGATCTTGAGAAGCAGGGAACCCCTTCAGCATCTTCTCAGTGTAAGTTCTCTCCTTTCAAATGAATCTGCCTTTGCACAAGATGGAGCCTTGCCCTCAGGACACCTCCCCTGCTGTCCCAGTCACAGTAAGAGGTCACTCTTCATAGATGATAATCCCCTTAACAAGTATAGTAGCTTCTCACCACCTGTGTCATCTACAACTTTCAACTCCCTCCCTCCCCTGCCAGACGGCATGCACTTCAATTTCTCTCCCCTCCACTTGCTGCTTCCTTACCAGAGACCTGGACAAAAGCAATATGCAGTAACCTTGACATAACCTACCCCATCTTGAAATTTCTTCTGTCAAACAAGTTACTTTTAAATTCAGTTCTACCAGAGTTCTCAGGACACGGCAGAATGCAGCCAGATTCTTTGCCAGAATATAATATGAATGAACCCTGTGGTGATTAGAATTAAAATGGCCCCATAAACTCATAAGGACTGGCACTGTCGGGAAGTGTGGCCTTGTTGGAGGAAGTGTCACTGGGGGCAGATGGGTGGGCTTTGAGGTCTCAGAAGCTCAAGTCTGGCCAGTGGTTCACTGTCATTTCCTGCTGCCTGGGGATCTAGATGTAGAACTCCCAGCTCCTTTTCCAGAACCATGTCCGCCTGCATGCCACCATGCTTCCTTGCCGTGATGATAATAGATGAAACGTCTGAAGCTGTAAGCCAGCGCCAATTAAATGTTTTCCTCTATAAGAGTTGCTGTGGTCACGGAGTCTCTTTGCAGCAACAGAAACTGTAACTAAGACACACCACCCCCAAAGACAGCCCCTAAGCCGGTTTCTCACAGAATCTTTGTTCCCCTCTGAAACCTCATGAGCCAAGCCACCACTCGGCATCCGGTCTGTAGCGCTCACCAGAACAGCACATTAAGAACCCTTATGGTATTCAAGGACTTTTCCAACCCAAACTCTTCCACAAAGCAGCTCCAAAGGCCACAGGGTCAGGTTTATCCCAGCAATGACCCCACATCTCAGCACCAATCTTCAGTATTAGTTACGTATTTCATGGCTATAGCGTAACATCTGAAAGAAACAACTTATGTAAGGAATAATCTATTTTGGCTTACAGTCAAAGGAGATACATCCCATCATGGCAGAGAAGGTGTGGTGGCCAGAGCAGGGGGCCAGCTGGCCACACTGCATCCACAGTCCGGAAACAGAGGACAATACATACTTGTACCTGTCATCCTCTCTGGCTTTTATTCTGCCAGGATCCCAGACCATGGAATTAGGTACCACCTACATTTAGAGTGGGCCTTTACAACTCAATTAACCTAGTCTAGATAGTAGCCCCTCGCAGACATGTCCTGAGATTTGATCCCATGGTGACCTTAAATTCTATCAAGTTGACAAGATTAACCATCACACGGAGTATTCAGGCATTTGTTCCTATGTGAGAGCCCAGCAATATCTCAGGAGATGTGTCGCAATGTGCTTTCATCTGGGGAATGGAGGGAATGAATGTGGACAAGCATTTTATTTGTTTTCCTATAAATATCTAAATTAGTTTAACATAGATTTATAGAAGTCACAAATTACATGATTTCTATACGCATAAAAACAAACATTACTAGATCTTAACATACATGGACATGTTTACAAGCTTTATTAAAACAACAATAAAAAACTTTTAGAGTTGGCCATTCCCTAGTTCAGAATTTGTCTGTAGCTGGAGCCTTTGTCTTCCCTCTGCTGGTAGATGTTAGAGAGGCCAATGCACACTCGGGTGCCCGGAGCTAATTTACTGTGGGGAGACTGGTAGCAAAGCAGATGTCCCACAGTGGCATCTAAACGGTTGGCCCTTCTGGCTGGGTTGCCCCTTCAGTTCTTTGCTTTCTATGGAATCTATTGAATTTGGTTCACTTGCTCTGAGCCTAGGCCAACGCATGGGACAGTTAAGTAGACATTTGAGTGGTGTGAGGACAGAGAGTGTGGAATAATCCTGGATTATCCCCAAGCACAAACTGTGAGGCCTGGGGAGGTCAACTGGGAACCCCAGTGGTTGGGTCCAAGTGACTCATCCATGACTCGAAGAAGCAGCCGTTTGAAAACCACAAATGAAAAATTAGGTCACAATCTAGAAAGATCTTTGCTGCTTCCTCTGGCACTGGGCTCCTTCATCTTGTCCATTATTCAGTTTGCCGAGGTGAGCCTGTGCTGTTTGTGACTTGGAGTCATCCAGACAAGATTTCCATCCACAAGGGGTTCTCTGCAGAGTCCTCCAGACACCAGGCACTCACAGAAGCTCACAGGTACAGGGTGTACATGTGATGTCTCCTTGACTCCATCTTCACCCCATCGACATTGTGCTGCTCAGAGCCCACCCCCTAGCATGTCTCAGTCATGGTCCTGCTTGCTTGTAACTCTGCCCACCCAGTTCCTGTTGCCTGAATCTGCCAGGAACTGCCTCCTCCAGGAAGCCTACTCTGAGTTTATAAGTAGTTTCCACATCCCTTTCCCATAAGTCTATCTAGCTTCTGCATTAGGCTTATACAAGAGTACATGTAAGCAGGGGTGCCCCAGTTTGCTATCCCACCACCCCAAATGCCCCTTTCATGTTGATGTACCCTAATGGTGGGCAGAAAACAGCCCTTCCAAAAAATGCTTGCTGAGCTGAAGGTCTGCTCTAAGCCACACACAGTGCTCTGCTTTGATCCTGTTTCACTGACTTCTCTGGAGAATCTTAAGGTTACCCAAGCAGCCTGGGGGTTGGGGAGTGGGGAATGGCTGGAGACAGGTTTTTCTGGTTCTGAGAGGCTGATGTGTAGTGGGCTGTTGTGGTCAGCAACCTGGCTCAAGGCTCAAGACTTGCTTCAGCTCTCTGAGAGACCTGGTCCAACTGACCCATAAGGGGTGACACACAGAGAATTCTTTTTGAGGGGGGCTGGCTGGGAAGGAGGCCTGGAGGAGCAGGTCCTTGAGGCTGGAGGATGCTGCCCCTTGCGTTGTGCCACAAGCGCTCTTGGGGGCTAGCTCTTCTGGACTGGACACAGTGAGTAGCGGGACAGGCTCAGAGGCTGGGAACACACAAACTATCTGGAGCCTGGGATCTGAGACAGCACCTATCCCATCAACCCTTGCCCATGTCTCCTGTAATTCAGCTGCCTCACCATGCCCTCTCCAGGACCATTAGAAAGATGGCAGTCCCAAAACCAGGTGGTGGTGGCACACGCCTTTAATCCCAGCACTCAGGAGGCAGAAGCAGGTGGATCTCCATGAGTTCAAGATCAGCCTGATCTATAGAGAGGGTTCCAGGACAGCCAGGGTGGTTACACAAAGAAACCCTGTCTGGAAAAACCAAACCAAACCAAACCAAACCAAACCAAACCAACCAAACGCACTGCTGACGCGAAGCAGCTGAGTGGCTTAGACGAAAAGTCGAACAGGACAGTGGGGGTGGCACTGGAGTGAGAGTGGGCAGACAGATGGAAGGATCGTGAGTCCCACTGCGTGGGTGGAAAAATCCTAGAGTCTCAGCGTGTGCCCTGGGGCTGCGGTGCCACTATGAGTAACCTGCGTGACAGGGTAAGTGCTGCCTGACTGCCCACGGGCATGCACTTCCTCTGTAGTGTGATCAGTAAGCAGAAAGGAAGCTTTATTAGCCCCCTCGGCTCCTCCATCATCTATTCATCCCGTCCACACCCCTACACTGCTTGAATAAAGATGCTGACGGGGTCTCAAAGAAACGACAGAGAACATTCTCCCTCAGGCTTCTGCTTAGGTCCCTGTGGTGGTTTGAATGAGCCTGGCCCTGCAGGCTCATAGACTTGAATGCTTGGTCATTAGGGGGTGATGCTGCTTGAGTTATTAGGAGGTGTGGCCTTGCTGGAGGAATTGCTTCACTGGGGGTGGTCTTGGGGGTTTCAAATGCTCAAGCCAGGCCCAGTGTCTCTGTCTTCCTGCTGCCTGCCGATCCGGATTCCAGATACAGACCTCTCAGCTGCCTCTCCAGCACCACGTCTGTCTGCATCATGATGATAATGGACTAACCCTCTGAGAACTGCTAAGCCCAGCGACAATTAAACGTTTCCTTTTCTAAGAGTTGCCATGGTCATGGTGTCTCTTCACAGCAATAGAAACCCTGACAGAGACAGTCCTTCTCTCAGAAGCAAACAGCAAACTTCCTAGAAGCAGGATGACAAAATGCTCCCTGTAAGCCCTCCCCCATTCCCTGGCTCCACCCTGGCTCCAGGCTTTACCAGCGGGTAGTGCTGTGACCCTAATCCTTGGCAGAGTACCATCAGCCCGGAAGTGTCCCATTGGTGGTGGGGGAGAGGGAGCCAAAGAGCTTCCTGAAGGCCACACGCCCGGCTCTAACTCCTCAGGCGATGCCTCTGCCTCTGCACACCGGTCATTATTAAATAAGAAAAGGGAATGAAAAGCACTTAAACCTTAAGGGGGGCAGGGACTTCTCAGTCATGACACCTCCTGTGCTCCCTGGTCCCTGGTTTGGGAGGACACAGTGGAGACTGTGCTATGGAGGAAACACTGCCATGTGCCAGGAACGGTCATTACCATCTTCAGACAAACACTAGCCAACAAGAACCTGGCCCAACCGCCAGAGCTTTGAACTTCTTTGAAGCAAAACCTGCATCTGATGATTACATTTTGACTTTTGTTGATTCTATTCCTGGACCCACAGGATGGAAAAAATGGCCCAGAGTCAGGGCCATTATAACTTCCCAGACAGTCCATTAGCTATCAGCTTCTGGCTGGCCCTCAGTAATGAACGGGTCAGCGGGTATGTTACAGCCAAGTGTCTGGGGCCTGCTCTCGACTGGGAATCTCTCTGACATGCACAGACACAAGCCAGAGTCTTTCCTCCAGAGCACCAAGTCAGTGTCTCTAGTGTCAGCTCATCTCCTCATACCAAGGCCTTGACCCAGAGAGGAAGACAGAAATCCCTAGCTGTTACGGTTTGCATCGGAAATGTCCCCACAAGCTCCCATTTTGAGTACTTGTTGCCTGGCTGATGGCAGTGTTCTGGGAGGCTGTGGAACCTTTGAGAGGTGGGGCCTGGCTGGAGGAAACAGAGAACTAGGGCAGTCCTTTGAGAGTGGTCTGCCTCGGTTCCCATCTAGCCCTCTGCCTCCTGGCTCCTGGTCTGCCACCTCGTGAACACATTCCCACACCCACGCCGTCTCAGTCTCAAACTGCCATGCTTTCCCCTTTAAGGCGAACAAAAATCTCTCAGAAACCGAGAGCCAAAATGAAACTTGCCCCATAGGGGTTTCTATCGGGTATTTCGAGCAGTGACACAGAACTAACACCCTGGCCCATCTACCTTTGCAGCCTTAGCCCCCGGTGCAAGCTCCTCACAGGTGCCTCACACCAACTCTAATGGGGCACCGCACAGGCAGAAGTTACTGCGCCAACGGTGACAATTCGTTTCCTCCTGTGGAGAAGCCCCACACCCGGTGACAGCCATGTGCGGCTGGCTTTTTGTCAACTCTACACAAGTGACAGTCATCTGAGAGGAGACCTCGGAAGATGCCTCCATCAGAGGCAAGCCTGTGGGGACATTTTCTTGATTAGCCATATGAGAGGGCCCTGCCCACTGTGGACAGTGCCACCCCTGGGCTGATGGGCTGATGGGCCTCTGGTGTATAAGAAAGCAGGCTGAGCAAGTCACGGGGAGCAAGCCGCAGGCAGCATTCCTCCGTGATTTCTTCCTTGAGTTCCTGCCCTGACTTCCCTTCACGTTAGACTACAACTGTAAGCTGAAATAAACCCTTTCCTATCCAAGTTGCTTTTGGTCATGGTGTTTTATCACAGCAACAGACACCCTAGCTAAGATAAGCAGCGCGCGCGCACACACACACACACACACACACACACACACACACACACACACTCCATACCAACACTATGGGCCAGTTGGGTATCCTTGCGATTCCTTCCTGCCCTGTTCTCGCCATGCTAACTAACACAGGAAGGAACCTGACTCTAAGCAGGTCTAACAAGGTCCTTTCCAGGAAAGACAGGCTGCCCCAAAGGAAGACACTATTGCAGTGGGAGCGGGTGGCTTTCACGGCCCAGTCTCCCACCATGCCCTTAGCATGTGAGAGCAGGCTGCTCTTCCTCCACTGTACAGACACCTGGCAGCTCCATGCTGGGAACCACAGGTATCCATCCCCATCCCAGTGACTATAAACACCATCAGGACACAGTGTTACTTCAACTTCATCTCTGGGCTCAGCTGCTCCACAAGCCTCTAGTGACACTACCAGCGAAGAATCAGTTGAGGCCAAGGTCTGGCTTGCCAGCTGCATTTTACCTTACCAACTCAGGCCCGCCTTGCCCTGTCTGAGACCTCAGCCTGGGCTGGTCACCTCCAGTCAGATAGGACTCCACTTAAGTCTGTCCAAGGTTCTTACTGCTGAGAAGCAGCCTGGGCTGGGCAGTGCAAGGGTTCGGAACGCAAGGAGTCGGATCTGGTCCTGGCCCTTGGCAGACATCGCTATGTCTCTAACCTCCATTTGTAAAAGGAAGCTGACAATACCGACATCAGGATGGTGGTGAACGACTTCAAGTCACCTGTGTGAAGAGTATGGTAAAGGATCAAGACATGTCACTTCCACACCTGTCCTCCAAATGTTTATTCCTGTTCCCTATAAGTTCTTTAAAAAATTCTTTTTTATGTATGCATAAGTATATGTGCCTGCATGAGTTAATGTGCACATGTGCACACAGGTGCCCACGAAGGCCAGAAGATGTCAGGTCCCCTGGAACTGGAGCTCCAGGTGGCTGTGAGCCGCTTGATAGGGTGAACTTGGGTCCTTTGCGATAACAGTGGGTGCTCTTAACTACTGAGTCTTCTCTCCAGACACCTCCTACCCCCTGCCTTATAATTTTCTACCAGGTGTGCCTTCAGTGTGGGATCAGGAGGAGTCACTGGGTCCACACCCCAGAAGCACACTGGGCCAGTATCCCTCCCCTCCCCCACCTCAACAGCAGCAGCTTTTCTAACTCTTGCAAGTGTTCAGTTCACCTGAGTCAGCACCTTTCCTGAGGGGCAGCACCCCTTTCCTGAGGGGCAGCACCCTGTCTGCCTCCACACTGCTCCAGTTTGTCCCTGTCATCAAAAGGACTCTGGAGTTCTCTCTCTTTCAACCATCTGCCAGGGAGTAATGATTTGTTCTAACAGCCAATTCCCACAATTCCCTCAGTACTCCTCAGTCTACAAAATTATCTGCAATGCCCACCCTGTCTCCACGCTGTACTGGATAAAAAAGAAAAAAAAAAATAAAAAAGGTCTGCTGTAATTGCCCATGAAAACCAGAACCACAAGAAAGAGCTGCAGTTCTGTTATCTATCTGCCTTTGGTCACTTGTGTTAATGCTGGGCTGGGCCTTGTTTTACAGGAGGGGTGGGGAAGGCCAAACCCCAGCTGAAGACACTTGATTGTATGCAGACAAGCCAGACCCAACAGTTCAACTTCAAGTTCCTTTGTGAACTTATTGAGCCCGCATATGCTGCCTTTCATGTTTCCCCCATTTTAATGTTGCCTCATCAGGAGCCAACATTATGGAGAAGTAAGTGATGTAGCAAGTCAGTAAGTGTCCGCTGAGCTGGCTGAGGATGGGGACAAGCTAGTCCTATCAGGCTGGAGGCCATTTACAAGCTAGCCGTCTCGACTGCTTTCCCCAGCATTCGCTACAGGGACCTAAGTTTATCAGCTGCTAGAGTGTGAGGGGTCCCTCAGTGGACCTAGCTTGGGTCCCACTTGAAGCCTCAGAGAGAGGTCCAGAAACTACGTTCCTCAGAGGGGCACAGGCTGGCTGCCACCCAACAGGCCCATTGTGGTGTGACAACAAGGACCCAGATCCCAATGGAAATAGTAATTACAGAGACGGCCAGAGAAGGCATGGGAGAGAACTACAAAAGGGACCTGGCTCCCTCACTCCTTGTGTCCTGGCTCCCCTTCACCCCCAAGTCTGAGAGCCAGAGGATAACCTGTTCTCTCCTTCCTCCATGTGGGATCTGGGAATCAAACTCAGGCACCTTTATCTACTGAGCCACCCCGCCAGCCTGGACTCCTTGCTCTCCAAAGGCTTCCGTCTCTAACCCTTCCTTGACCATGGAAACACGCAAAGGTCTTCCAAACACCCCAGTTCACGCACACCGCTAGAGTTCTTGCCTTTCTTCATAAAGTGAACACAAGAGAAAGAGCAGAGACAGTCCAGTCCCCAACCCGGATACAGGCTCCACACTGTTCTGTAGCCAACAGGTTTACTCTCAACTCCCTTTATCCTACACCTACCTGTACTGTGATGAATAAGACTGTATGTGTCATACACACAGGCCGTCAGAGACCGCCATGGAATTGATGCTGCACACGCCAATGGCTGTCTATAAGGAGCACATGAGGCTGAGGAAGCAGAATCTAAACAACCAAGATGGCGTCACTGCTCCGTCCTCTGCTCCTCTGTGCAGAGGCCACTGGAATCCACAGGGCTCTTCAAATGTCGTTCTTCTCCTTCCCAGTCAACCTGGGGTCCAAAGCATGCAGGGCAAGGACAGATCATGGGGTCTGGGGACAGCAGGAAGACTGCTGGCTCCGCTGACAGAAAGGTACCAACAGAACCACGCCACACACACACACACACACACACACACACACACACCACACACACACACACACCACACACACACATACACACACACACATACACACACACACAACACATACACACATACACACACATACACACACACACCACACACACACAACACATACACACACACACATACACACACACACACAACACATACACACACACACATACACACACACACACCACACACCACACACACACACACACACACACACACACACACACACCCCACACACATACACCCCACACACATACACACACACACATACACACACACACACACACACACACACACACACTCCACCCTCTTCATGGACTCCTAGTCTGCCCACCTGAGACCTTCCGAAGGTCACCTCCCTCCCTCCCTGGCTTCTGAACTGCTCCGGTCTAAGCAGCCCCACCCAGCTGGAGCGGCCTCATCTCCTTCCACCCTCTCCTGCTGTCGCACCAGGATCTCACCTTTGGCCCACCCTCCTTTCTTTTCCCAGGGAAAAATACAGCTGTCGCAGAGACCGGACAGGATGGAGCCAGAGGTCTCAGGTGCCAGGGAGAATGACTTTTCAAACAAGAGCTGAAAGTTTATTGATGTGAATCTGGTAAATAATTTTTAAAACCTGAAAACATTGGCTGGGCCAAACCAAACAAGGTCACAGCCTCTGCGTGGCTGATTTCTTCCCAGCCCAGACTGCATGGTGGTCAACACAAACCACAGCCAGTGGCTGCAGACTCGCTCTTCCCTAGGCCTTCCGCCGAGATCCACTTCTGGCAGGGAACTGCATCCATGCAGCCCTCATATGCCTCCAGCCATCCTGTGCCCCACACTGACCCCTGGCCCCACCTCCCTTCTCTGAGCTCTGCATACTTCTTTTCTTGTCCGGAGCTCTCTTCCGCTCTCCACGTCTGTCTCCACGTCTGTCTGGATGTTTCGTTTCCCTGAGCTTCTATCTTCCTCCCAAGTGGATTACTGCAGGGGACCTCTGAATGAATATGTGGATGGGCAAGGCATCCAGAGACCGCCTGAGCCAGACTCCTGCGTTATTAAGGTAGCCTCGCTCCATCCCATCATACCTCCCGAGTCGTTATAAAGCCCCATGCACACGGTGACACCCCAGGCTTTGCTCCTTCCTTTCAGGGCTAACGCCTGCATCTGAGCCACCCCCAGTCTTTGCGTAAGTGAAACAGCCTCTGAGTTGCATCACCCAGTGTCACCCTCCCACAAGTTCACACTAGACATGAGCCACACCCGGGGGCTGCTGATTCCTAACTCAGATTTCTGGGCTCTGCTCCCACCACGAGTCAGATTCTGTAGGGAGGACCACAGACATTTTTGTTTGCTTGTTTAGGAGTGTGCATTTGAAACAAGAGCCCAAAGCAGTGCCAACGCCAGCACTCAGTCAGATGTTTACATTCTGGAACAAACAGAAGCGGGCTGTGCGCTCTCCAATATGCTAACTGCACAGCCTGCGGCTCCCCCTTGCTCTGCCTCTGCACAGCCTCCATCTGCCAGGGACACCCTTCTCCAGTGTCCTCCCCCAGACAACCTCTACTCTCCCTCAAGCATGACCTCAGATGTCCTACTCTCCCTCAAGCATGACCTCAGATGCCCTGATTTCCCAGACTGGACAGCGTTCTCGTCCTCTAACCTGCCACACCACTCTGCCATACATACATGATCTTAATTCACTTAACACACGTCAGGGTTACCATGTGCCAGGCACTGCACTGCAGGCTACAGAGTCCTTTACCAACTCTATCCGTCACCATCTCACTTGACAGAGAGGAAACTGAGGCACGGAGAAGGCAAACAGCTTCTCTAAGCTTGGAAAGCTGGTCAATGGCAGGACAGGGCTTTGGGCCGAAGTCAGGCTCCAGAATCCGCTCTCTATCCATCCCCCCAAGCCCCACCCCTTGCCTGCCCAGCACTATACTGCATTCCAAGTCGCTGCTCCTGATGTACCCCTACTGGTCAGAGAGGGGCCTGTAGCTGCAGAGGGACTGAACTCCCAGCCCAGTGACAACTCAGGAATATCAGCTGAAGGACAAAGTGCACATACTCCCAGCCCAGGATCAATACGTAAAGATAAAATTTTACAGTTTAGAGTTTAAAGATACAAAATGTCCAGCCTAACACTCTACTCCTTAGAGTGACCTTTCAGAGTGTGCTGACTCCTGGGAGGAAAATATACCACCCACGCCACCTTGACACAACATTGACTCCTCAGAAGCTTTATGCCTAATGCAAACGTGTCTCAGTGTCCATCCGGGTCATACAGAACAGGCCAAAGCTGCTTGCAGAAAGGATGCTTCAGACACTGAAGACAATACTAGCTTTCACTACTGAAAATGAACTCTGCTGTGGTTAACTGAGGTTCTGCACAAGATGCCCCTGATGAGTGCCATATGCACCATAGAGATTAACTGTCAGCCAATGTACTCTGATGAAAAGCAAATCAATGGATGGCAAATCTCAACTTTCCTTCCACCAAATAGCTGAAGTAACATAAGCTCTGACCAACTTCTGGGATGCCAGGATACCATGAGAGTGCACTCTGGTGGGACTCTGGTTTGCCCATGTTAGTGCACTTCTGTGGCCAAGGGTTTTCCCAAAAGCTCTCAGCTCTCAACCAATCTTGCAAAACCATAATAATTGGCTCCATTTTACAGAAGAAACAGCAGCTGCCATGAGCCAGGGGCTTTCCCAAAAGTCTATGTTCTCATACCAACTCTGCAAAGGAGCAAGTAGGTAACTAAGAGGCTTGCGCCAGCCGAGGGGTTTCCACACATGTCTATTCTCATGCCCACCTTTCAAAATGATGATGATTAACTCTCTTAGGAAGGAAGGCCCAGAGTACAGCTGCTCAATGAGGAAGCTAACATTCAAATCAAGGCCGCAATTGCAGAGTCTGAGTGTGCCTGTCACACCGCCATTTGGGGAATACCGAGGAGAACACAGAGAAGTGAACACAAAATACACATTGAAGAAATGCTGCAAACAGGAAAAACGAGTGATTAGAAATGGGCAGAAAACGTGGAAAGGAATGATTCAGATGTCTTCGGATCCTAACAGCCTTTTCATGTCTTAACAAAGGATCCTTGAACTTAAGAAGTTATTTTCCCACTGTATACATTTCAACATTAAGGAACTGAAAATATAAAAACAAACAAGTAACTTTATTAAGGACCTTCAGCACAGGCAAGCCATTAGTATTATTGAAGATGGACGTGTTGAGAAGCTACACACAGGCACAGTACCTTGTGCTGTTTGGGCCCTTCCCTAACCCCTCCACAACGCTGAGCACACCAAGCTCTTAACAGATGTGTGTGGCTTGACTACACTCACATTCTCTGTCCCCCCAGAGACATGCTTGTTTAAACAATCCTTGTTAAACAATCCCATTTCTACATCCTAACCTGCGTCAAAATGTTTCCATATCCACAATATCAACAAGAAAATCCACCAACAAGATGCAAAAAGATACATAATAGTTTCAGAAAATGAAACCATACTTTTTAATTAAAGCACGCAAAAAGTTATAGTTGATAACCTCAACTATATTGTTTCAAATAATAATACTACCAACATGGTATTCAAAAATTTTGTCAAAGAGAGCAATGAAGAAAAAACACATGCATGTTTTAGGGTAAGAACGAAAGCCTGAGTCAGTCTTGTTTTATGAATCAATAAAGTTTCTTATACTATAATAATAAGCAAGCAATAAAGCAATCAAATAAATAAAGCAATCAAGTGTCACTTCTACAGAAACAGGCAGGTTCCAAGTTGCAGTTTACCCAGAAGGAGAAGAGCAGCACGGACGTCCATTTCTTAAGCTTTCTGAACTGCAAGGTACTCCAGAATAAAGAGCTCAAGTCCAGCTGGGCCAATTTATGCTGCAAAATTTCCCTTAAAAAAAGTGTGGCTGAAAAGTGGCCCTCCTAACAGACGAACATTCAGAAGCGTTGTACAAGCAAGACACACAGGGCCATTCAGTGCCACACAGGCCAGCTCATGCGAGATGCCTGGGGAACACAAGCGAGCCACATTTACCTCTCACCACCCGCCCAGGCTGGTTGCAGGTCCCACCTCCTCCACCGGACGGTGGAAAATTTCCAATGAAAAACTACAAACAACGAAACCACTGAAAGCCAAACCCCACTTTGTGGAAAGGATTTCTATTTTCTGCAGGTCACTGGCCATCTGGAGTATTTTTGCATGTCTATGGTCACCTTCTCTTGACCACTTCCAATACTGGAAGGATGAAGCAAGTATTCTGAAGCCTCCTCTCTGTTAGAATGGCCTGTCGCGTGCACAGAGGTGAGCCTGGACCACTCTGGTGGTAAATCGGGCAAGCCTGCTCACGGCTTCCTTTCTTCAAACCACCCACTCGTAATGCCAAGTCCCCCACATTCCTCTGCACTCACCACCTCCCACTCACCCAGCCACCTGTTCCTCTTTCTGCCACTCAGAGTGAGACAGAAATGCCACCTCCCCACCGAGCTCCTGGGGGTGACAAACACTTGTCTCCCACGCAGCAGGGTGAGGTGGTAAACAGAAGCCAGAGGACAGCAAACACAACAGCTCTCAGCCCTGTGCCAGCACCGCCTCAGTTTCCAGTGCACAGACTCCGAAGGAAAGGGAGCTGCTTTCAGAGTAGACAGAGTCATTCATTCAATAGACAGTCAAGAGATACCCACTCTGTGCTGGGTAGGTGGGGCCCTGAGATATACAGGGAAATGGCACAGTGAGGCTTCATGCCTAGCGAAAGGGAGGAAATCCTGATGTACGTCACAGAAGCATCAAACCCTGGGAGCAATGGAGGGTATCTAGAGGGGAGGAGGCAAGGGCTCACAGGATGGAAGGGGGAAGAGCTGGCCCACGCTGGGTGGCAGGGGTGAGCACAGGGAAGGGCCGATTCTTTGGAGAAGGCCAAGCAGGGGGAACACAGGGGAAGTGGGCCAGCACTGAAGGGCAACAATCAATGAGAAACTGGGGCAGGATTGGAGCCCGAGGATAGCCCTCTCGTGGAAAGTGTGGGGAGCACAGATTTGGGGTACACTGTGAGCATAAGGATCCGGTAGGAGATGATGAGTGGGGAGGCCCACAAACAAGCTTCACCAGAGTCCTTACTTTGCTACCTGGGATTTCCCATGAGCAGCCTCTGCCACCTGGGGGCCAGGTTTCAGAGCAGCAACCTAATTCCCCCACCCTGTCCTGAGCTACTCCAGCCCCATCAGTGACTGAACAGAAAATGGCCACTGGGTCTTTAAGGAATCAAGGGTCAAATGCCTCTGCTCAGCATAAGAAATCAAGATGGCCCCTCTGTACCTTGGGGATGGATGTCAATGAGAATAAGCAAGCAGTTTAGGAAATGTATGTGCAAGTTCCAAGACTGTATCATGAGTCTGGGTGTGAGTGTGGAGGCACAGGCCTAGGAGGCCGAGGAAGGCGGAGCGTTAGTTTGAGACTAGTTTGGGCTACAGAGTGAGACCTGGACTCAAAGAAAGAAGAGATGAGATGTCAGTTTAGGACAATCATTCTCCACGAGCACCAGCAGTGAAAAAGCCCCGAAGCTGTCTACCCTCCTGCGGTCCTCACCGCCCCTCACCGCCCCTCACCGCCCCTCACCGCCCCTCTGTACTCACAGAACTGCAGGCTGAGGCTCAGGAAAGCCAGCAGCCCAGCCAGGGCCAGCAGCACCAGGAAGCGATTGCGGTAAAGCATTATTATCCGTTCTACTTTCTCTTCATGGTTTCACCTCCAATCCGGAACACATCCTGTGGAGAAAACAAAGGCAAGGAACAAAATGTTGCAGAGGAAAGAGAGGTCTGCCACCTGGAAGTAATCCAGTTAGCCCATCCCCCTGATAGGGGGGCAGGGATCCCAGACGGAGGACACTTGCTCTACAAGTCTTTGCCCCCAGAGAAGCCCAAGTGAGGACACTCTGCCAGGTGAAAGGAGTTCACTAGGACTCGCCTTACCTGCCATCAATAGGTAAGGAGACCGTTTAGAAACATGACATTCCAGAGAGAAGTGCAAAGAACGTTCATTGAGCGCGCACAGCGCGGTAGACGACAAACCCGGCACATGGACCAGCTCACCCCATTCTGACCTCAAGCCTTTAAATCTTCAACTTTTTGATGAACCGTCTGTCTGCCAAGATGACCTTGACCTTGCATCATAATTTCGACATCAGCCATTGCAATGTGTCCCACAATACTGCTTTCAGGGATGCTGGGTGTGCTTCTATACAAACAGCCCCATCAGCTTGTCAGAGGAACGGCCCATTCCAGACCACTGAGCCTCTCAGCTACAGCCTTTGGTCTTCCTGCAGCTCCCTTCCCCATTCTAATTTCTTGAAACTAGAAGTGTGCAACAGAACTTTTACTTTTTAAGTATTGAGTAAGATCCTTAATTTTCCATCCATGGAAAAACAGGATACTGTAATTTATCCTATCAGCCTTACATATGAGTTCTGTTTATTATTTGGGTGTGGTGGTGGTGGTGGTGGTGGTGGTGGTGGTGGTGGTGGTGGTGTGTGCGTGTGTGTGTGTGTGTGTGTGTGTGTGTGTATACATATGCCATAGTGCGCCTGTGCAGGTTAAAACACAACATTGTGAGGTCAGTTCTTCCCTTCCATTTTCACACGGGTCCTGAGACTTGAACTTGGGCCCCCAGGCTTGCCTTTACCTGCTGAGCCATCTCACCAGCATACTGGGTTGATTTTCTGGTTCTCACTGGGCTTTTAAGTAGAACTTGGAAACCATATTTTTCTTAGAAAACATTCTTAAAATTACAATAATAAGACAAGTGGTGGTGTCGTCGGCGCACGCCTTTAATCCCAGCACTTGGGAGGCAGAGGCTGGTGGATCTCTCCGAGTTCGAGGCCAGCTTAGTCTATATACAGAGTGAGTTCCAGGACAGCCAGGGCAACACAGAGAAACCATCTTGAAAAACAACAAACAAACAAAAGATTATAACAATAACATTATAACAGCTATTACAAATCCGGGTCTTTATCCATTTCAAATTTGATTGAATTTGAACATCTAGAGTCTAGATAGACAAAATCAGACAGTTCACCTGCTAGTGTGAAGATGGTGTGACTGAATGTACCAGGGGCCACCAAACTGCTCACTAGGGTGAGGTGGGTCCATGGCATGTGGACTGGGTCAATACGCTACTTCTGAGAAAGTTTATCTGCTGGGAGTGAGGCAAGAGCCTGCACCCCTTGCTCCCCATCCTCTCACCTCCTTTAGGAAGGGACATGTCAGGATTTTGTGGGGGGCAGGGACAGGACTTTTTCTAAATAAAAGACAAAAACACACGCCACCTGTACCTCTCCTCTGTGGGAACCACCTTGGTGGCCCCTTGCTAGGCAGCAACCAACCTTCACTCCAGTCTTCCAGGTGCCAGAGACTCCTTAACTGCTCACACCATCCACTTACAGAGGTTTCTAATCACCAAGCACAGTGCAAGCTGGTGCCACATGTGCCACAGACAGGAAACTGAAGCTTGCCTGTCACCTTGTTCACAGGCTGCTAGGTTGGTGCATGCATTTCTGATGCACAGACAGGAGACTGAAGGTTGCCAGTGAGAAGTTACTCAGTGGTGCCAGGGCATGGAGGGAGGTCTCTGTGGCTCTAGAGTTGTTACTTGTGGACTGCAGCGTCTCCTTCAACATCTACACAGATTCTAGTCAAACACAGGCCAAGCTCACTCACGGTAGGCCAGAACAGCTGCCTTCCTTCTGTGGCCATGGGTCTCAGAGCCCCTCAGTACCTAATCTTTCCTGATTGGGTTTATTCTATCAGTGATCTAATACGATGATTCTGAGGGGTTTTGTTTTGTTTTTTTAAAAAGGGGTATCACCATGTAGCCCAGGCTGACCTCAAACTTACAATCCGCTTGCTTCATTCTTCTGGATAATAGGAGGACTCCACCCAAGCCTTGGTGATCCTTTCAATTTGGGGATGGGAGGCAAATAAAAACTGTGGAATGGGAAGAAAGGTTTAGAGAAAATTTTGGTATCTTTGCACTATCAAGTGAACTGGGGCTATTCTTCATGGTTTCCTCTGCCATCTTCTTTTATGGCTGATACCATCTTTGAACATTCTCTTCCTCTACATGACCATCTTCTAGAGCGTCTGCGGAGGCAGTGCTGGGGGGTCTTCCCAAGCTCTAACGACAGAAGGGCCCAGTGGGCCTGGCTGTCCAATGATTCTGTCTTTTTTTTTTAAATTTTTATTTTTTAATTTTATTATGTATTTAGTATTCTGCTTGCATGTGTCCTCGCAGACCAGAAGAGCACTAGAACTCATTCATTATGGGTGGTTGTAAGACACCATGTGGTGCTGGGAATTGAACTCAGGACCTCTGGAAGAGCAGTCAGTGATCTTAACCACTGAGCCATCGCTCCAGCCCCCCAATGATTCTGTCTTATGTGATGTCAGCAGCAGCCTGGTGCAGAAAAAGGGCTCCGTGCTGGGGGGTCAGACACATAACAAGCTTGTTGAATGATGCCAAGTATTTACTCTTTCCAAGGTAGGTTCTCACCTGGAAACGGGGACTCAGGGTATTGTGTAGACCACATTCAAGGCTAAATACAATCCCTGGCATGCAAGAGACATTCCAGGGAATATGGTTGTTGTAGCTACTCTGCCTACTCACTTTGCCATTGATTCCTTCTTCTAAGGAAACCCAGCTTAGGATGGAGTTTCTTCGCCCATTTTTTGGCTCCTGTTGGATAGGTGAGTACCCAACATTCTTGTGTTCTTACCCTCACCGCTCCCTCTGTAGCTCTGCTTCAAATCTGGTCTTGGATCTCTCACTCCAGGCCCGTGCTGGCCCAGGGAAATTGTCTTTGATTCTTGGGTCCAGATGGCACTCTTGCTCCAGTACCTCCAAGCCTAGACCTAGCCTGGTTGCCCTGTGCTTGCACATAGGAGGCAATGAATGGCGTTCTTTGGCTGCTAGGGTCCATCTGGCCCTTCATTAACTTTCTGCCTCCAGCTTCTTGGTGGATTTCCCAGAAGAGGCTGCTAGATCTGCTGCATGGGTCCCGCCGTTTTCCTTGACACAGACTTTTCCTAAGGAATTCACCACAGTGTGGCTCAGAGCTGTCTGCTGGTGGGCATCAGGCAGTGACAACCATTACTTGCTGAGCTAACTCCAGGTTTGCATGATGCGATTCTTACAGTAAGGGCTCCCAATTCACGCCTTTTCTGTAGCCATGGACTATGTCTAAGCTCTCAAAGAGACTTGCTTTGGCTAATGGGAAAACAGCAGATGGGTTGCACGCAGGGACTCCAAATGCACCGGGGCTGAACTGCAGAGGACTTTCAGGCTTGTCTACCAGAGGATGAGAAACCACGTGGAACCAATGAAAACAGCCCCCACTGAGGCTTTCTCCAAACAAACAGCCTGCCAATCATTATACATGAATGAGGGTACCCTAGACCACCCAGCTCAGCCAGGCCAGGAGACTTCCATCAGCGGAATCAGTCCAGACCAGAGGAAACCCAGAGCCAACCCACAAACTCACAAATGTAATGACTGGTGTTTTAAGCCGGTGAGTTTTGAAAACTTGATACACAGCAAAAGTTAACTGGCAGGAAAGAGAAAAAAGGTCTTGCATCTTTACCAGAAAACACAAGATCTGCATCCCACAATGCCATCCTCCGTCTTGTCCGCAGTCCTCAACTTGCTGAGTACTTCTGGAGAAAGGGACTGTATTTAGGCTCAGATGTAAGACATGAGGGTATGTGGGGTTAACCAGATGGCTGAGCTCATGCAGCTTCTAATCCCTGGACTGCTGTCATTTCTGCCTACCCTGACTTTTCAGTGGGAACATTCCCCATCTCTCTTCCATTCCCTCTGGGTTTCTGTGCCCTGTCTGACTCCCCAGTGAGGTTAAATTTCCACCTATGCTGGGTCACATCCTCCAGCTCTGCACACAGCCCAGCCCAAGGGTGACTAAACTGTGATGTAGACACATGACATCTTCTGGGGTCCACTTCATTTTCTGGAGTCCACTTCAGCAGAGGACATGGGGATGGAGACCATGCTTTGTTCTTGGTTTTAAAAATGCCTCGATAGTGTTGACAGGATCCAAAATCTGCAGGGATTTGAGGACAATGGTTTACAGCTGAAGCTAAGATGCCCAAGGGTCGGTGTGTGCTCGCTGATAGGAAATGGCGACAGCACAGTTCTGCCACTGTAGGTATTCCCTGCCCCGCAGGGACACTCCCTCCGTGGAAGGGGACCTAATTGAGTGGCAAGGATGAGGCTCCAGAGGCCCATAGATCTATGCACCATTCCCAGCTCTGCTCAAGACAAGAGACTGACTCTGTGTTTCTGAGTTGTGAGATCATGACTTCAGTAAGCCTGGGGGTGAGAACATGAGCGAGCCGGGCTGTGGTAGTGTACACCTTTGATCCCAGCACTTGGGAGGCAGAGGCAGGGGGATTTCTGGGAGTTTGAGGCTAGCCTGGTCTACAGATCGAGTTCCAGGACAGGCTCCAAAGCTACACAAAGAAACCCTGTCTCGAAAAAACTAAAAAGCGGTTAGGGATTTAGCTCAGTGGTAGAGCACTTGCCCAAGGCCGTGGGTTCGGTCCTCAGCTCCAAAGGAAAAAACAAACAAACAACAAACATGAGCAAGGAGACATGGTGAGTAGTAAACACTCTGCAGAGGCAGAGCGGCTGGTGCACAGCAGAGATGCACCACATCTGACTCTCTGGCTCCGGTGGAGTGACACAGACGCCATTCCTACCTAAACCCAAAGATCGACTCTTTCTCCAGAACTGTCGTTCCTGCTTCATGCTCTGCTTTCTTCTCAAAATCCTGGCCACTGGACACTTCCCTAGCCACTGGCCCACATCCCTGGCCTCAGGGCAGGCAGCCAAATCTGTAGCCACGTTCATGGCTCCTCTTCCATTGTGAGACTTCAGCTCAATGGCCAGCCTTGCTCAAGGGTTTCCAACCTGGAACGTATGCCTCAGCTTGTAAGTTCCCACAGCAAAAAGTCAAAGATCACCAAGTATGGCCTCTGTTCCACTCTGTAATCCAGGATGCAGCCTTGATTATCCAGAGCTCTCTTCCCCTTTTGCTATGCCAGCCAAGAGGCTAAGAGAGGCGCTTGGTAAGTCATGCTGTCCTTGGGTTTCCTTTCTGCCTTCTTCATGCGTGTGCCTTCACAGGAGCTCTGTGCCTACCGCTGTCCTCACACACCCCACCTCACTGACTCAGGTCACAACAGCCAGGGCTCTAAGACTAGAGGGGAGCCCACGGCTGCTACTCCCAGCACAGAAAATCAAATCCACAGGACGGCTCACTGCTGTGCTGGCTGGGTGAAGGGATTCTAAGGGATTGTAGCTCCCTCATTTCCTGTTCCTCAACATCTCTCAGGCCCCATCACCTTCCACAGAAAGAAGGTCTTGGTCCAATATATGCCAAACCCAACTCCCTAAAATATTCCTGTGGACACAAGTGTTCAGTGTTCTAAACGTAAGATAATGTTACCTGTTGAGGTGTCCACTGGATATAGCTCTAGTCCCTGCTTAAAACTACCTCAAACCCAGAATTATTACATTGAATTTCTGATCACAGGAAAGTCCTGCTAATTCCCTTTGACTCAACCATAAATCTGAGCAGCAGAAGAAAATGCAGAGCTGAACCAGCACACGATAATAAGCGGATCCCCTTACACTCCAGTAACTACCGCCCCTGAATTAAAAGGGAAAGAAACATGTCAAAGGCATCTTTCCAAGCTACTATTCCATCATTAGAGGCTTCCAGAACCCAGCCCTGGACTATTTTTTACCTTGTAAAAACCAAGAATGCCACATGAGGCAACAGGCTCTGGTTTCCCCTTTAAAGCATACAGAATTTAGGATTTTAAATGTGACCACGGCTACTCCAAAGAAAATATGCATTCAATTATCTCCCATCTGTGCAGCTAAAGTACTTTGACCAGGAATAGAAAGATAGAATTAAATAAAGAAAATACTTGGGATAGAGTCTATACTCTGATTTGTTTCGGTCATAATCATTTTGGTCTAAGCAAAAAATGGAATCGTTGGCCTAAGATGAAAAAGAAATCATGTAACTGTAACGTAAACATGAACCAAGCACAGGTTAAGGCTGCAGCTGAAGGGCCCTCCTTCTGAGGTCGCCTCAAAGAGGAGCTTAATTACAAAATCAAAGCTGCCCGGCTAAGAATAAACCAACCTCGGAGACTGATGAAGATGGATAAATTCTAGAGCTGCCAGGAAAGCCCAGGAGAATGGAATGCAGTGCTGGACGGGGTGCTCAGAGCCCACAGCAGTTAGTCTGGGTCCAAAGCTCTCCAGCTCTCATTTGTTAAGCTTGCTTCTAAAGTGGAAGCCAAAGGGTTCATTCATTCATTCACTCGCTCACACATGCACATACAATTCATTCCGAGACAGAGTATTTCCTGACAGCAACAGGTGCCATGCTAAATGACAAAGACCTCAGGCATAGGACAGAGGATACTTCTGGGGGATAAAAGGAGGCATCTTGAAACTTAACTGAAATGCACTACATATCTACAGAAGAAAGGCTATGAGACCAGGAATTGCTGTAAAAATACTCAGGTTGCAGGGCTGAAGAGATGGCTCAGCACTGCTATCCCAAAGAACCTGAGTTCAATTCCCAGCACCCACATGGTAGCTCACAACCATGAGTAACTCCTGTTTCAGGGGATCTAATGCCCTCTTCTGGCCTCTGCAGGCACTGCCTGCATGTAGTGCACATATCAAAACACCCATACACATGAAATAAGAATAAATAAATCTCAAAAACAAACAAACAAACAAACCAAAAAACCCTCTGGGGTTTGAGGGAGGGTAAGGAAGCTGGCAAATGCTGCTGAAGCTGGTGGTGGACTGGGTAAGGGCTGGTTCGAGAGGCTACTTAAATCTGGCTGTGTGATGTTTTTACTTGTGAGTTCAGCACAATAAATCAAGTTTATTTAATAATCATCTTCAAAGTAAGCCTACGGTCTAATTAGTCAAGTCATGAGTAGGCAAACATTAGGACCATGCAGGAAACCAAAGCCTCCAGGGAAGGAGAGGGCACAGAGGTTGATTATGCCCAGACTAGGAGACAGCGGGTTGGCTCCCTGGAAGAGGCACTTTTGAAACAGTGCTGACGAGTGGATTGGAGTTGGTGCATTTGCGGTTGTAATTTACAAAACATGCCACCAAGCAGTGCCAGCTTGCGTGGCCAGGCTCACTTCATGGATTGGTCCTTGTTTCCCAGGCTAAGGTTCCATCTCCTGCCAACATGTGTTCCCCTCCAGGAGCAAGCTCAGAATGCCCCCTGCCCACTGTGCCGCAGACACCTCTCACATGCCACCAGGGAGCACTGAGGTAAGACTACCCTGAATGCCTGTGCTCGGCCGTGCACCTGGCTTTCCCAGACACTTCGCTCACCTAGGGAACCTGGGAAGGTACCATAACCCACGACACTACCAGGCTCAGATACGGCATCTGTTACCGCAGTCAGCAGTGGGGCAGGAAGAAGGATACTGTAGATCAATCCCCAAGCATGTCCTGGCCACACAGGGCCCTGTCCTGGATCTCACCCTGTAGCCCAGGCTGGCCTCAAACTCACAGAGATCCTCCTGGCTCTGCCTCCTGAGTGCTGGGATTAAAGGTGTGTGCCACCACCGCCTAGTGACCGGCCCAGGGTTCTTCACCCCATTTTTTAGACCAGCAATGATCTGGCAATACCCCTAGATTCCACCTCATTTTCAGTCTCTTTCATGTGGTCAGGACTCAGGGGCAGGTGCCTAAGTCTAGCTCACTGTTTCAGCCCTGTGTGAGCATAGTTTTCCCCATGAGGAAATGGAGCCCCGGGTTGTGAAGGGAGTAACAGACACCACAGAAGGGAGCCGCTGATAAGCTCCAGCCCCATGACTCTCAGAAGTTCACAGGAGGTACTTATTCTGCTCCTCCTTGCCTCTGTTCACTCTCTCCATCCCTAGCAAGAGACTGCCCACTGGGAACAGCAAAGGGAGTCAGAGTCTGAAGAGGTTTTAAATGCCAAGGTCAGAGCGTTCAAAGAACTTGACCCATGAGGCAACCACCCTGCTTCACATTCAGAGTGGTACCAACACTCTGCCCTGTGTCCTTGCTGTGTACCACAGTGGACACACTATGTGACAGGTGCCTCTAACTGTACCCCTCACGATCAGACTTCTTGGGCTTACTGGGGCGCATGGCCAGAGAGAATATTGTCCAAACTCCTTTGCAACTAGTTGTAAGCAGGGACTCCAGTTCTGGCCCCGACCTTTGAGTGAATGGAATCTGGTAATTTCACTTCAAAAGGAGGTTGCCTGTCCAAGCCGGTCTTCTCCCACACCTTCCGGGGCTCCAAACTGCAGGATGATGATAAGCCATTTCCACATGTGGATGAGGAACAGTACCCTAGCAGATGAAGAGAACCCTAGGTGACCCCCAGGGACAAAGCTACCCATCTCCTTGATTGCTTATCAGGTCAAATTGTTTTAAAAGTCTCTTCCCAATTCCCTCACTTTCACAGCCTCTTAAAGCCATCATTATTTTGCTTCTGTTAAAGTAGGTAAACAAATATCCCACCACTGGCACTACAAACACAGAGACCTTGCAAGGGACTCCCTCTGGGGACTATGATGACCACACACTCAGCGTGTGTGAGGCAAAACACTCATTACTGATGGGCTCTGTCACTTCTGGACACAAAGGGAGACATGATATACCCTCGTGTTTTGTTTTAACCCTAAGTTATCTGTGTAGTCACCAAGATGGGTTGGCTTCAGGCAGCAGAAAGCCCTAGCTAACCCAACAAGACACAGCGACACTGCCAGCAGTCACGCGCTGGGACAACAGTTTAAAAGCAGTTACGGGAGGCAGAGGCAGGCGGATCTCCGTGAGTTCGAGGCCAGCCTGGGCTACTGTAGAGTGAGTTCCAGGGAAGGCTCAAAGCTACACAGAGAAACCCTGTCGCAAAAAAGCGAAAAGAATTTTTACCACTGGAGGCCAAGATCTTTCTGTACTTCACGTTCTTAGCGCCCATTCATGTTTGTCTGCTCCCAAGGCTGGCTTCTCTTGGTGTCAGAAACTGATGCCATATTCCCAAGCATCACAGCCACAGCTGGTGGTGGGCAGAGATGTGTACCTCTACTTTACCAGAGCAGTTCAGCCTCTCCTAGCCCCTCCAACAGACTGCCCCTCCCCTCCCCAGAATCGAGTCACAAGTCCAAGCCCAAACCAATGACCTAAGAATGGATTGTGACAACTGGGTGAGACCAGTGAGGATTCACTTTTTGGCAAAGGTGATGACCTGAACAGAAGGAGGGAGCCAGGGGATTCTGCTACAACCCACACCTGGAGAAGGTTTGACAACACACGCAGTTATCCCAAGCAGCGATTCCTAAGCTCGCTCGGCTGATGACAGCACCTGTACTTTTCAGATCTAGCCATCAAAGCACATCTTGTCATAATTTCAAAACCTCAGTGCGGGCTTGCTCAGGTATAATCCAGCAGCGACAAACAGCACAGTGTCTCCTGCAGCCTGCACGTCCTCCCAACAAGACCTTCTATTCCAAAGTCTGTGTTTCTAAAATCTGCAGCATGAATTATTTATCTATGATTTCTTTCCAAGAAGGTTCTAAAGCCGGCGACTTACAGAGTTGGTATCTTTAAAGCATGAACTATTTTAAGGGTTTTTTTTTTTCTTTTTTAAAAGATTTTATTGTGCCTGTGTGTCTGTGGGAGTGTATGTCACGCACGTGTGGGTGCCTGTGGAGGCCACGAGCATCAGATCCTCTGGAGCTGGAGTTACAGATGGTCGTGAGCTGTCTGATATGGGTGCTAGGAATCATAACTGGGTCTCTGGGAGAACAAGCAGAGCGTGCTCTTCATTGCTGAGCCATCACTCCAAGCCCAAGAATGTTCTTCCCTCTAAATTTGTCAACTACAAGGTCCAGTGACTCACTCTCTCTTAGAAACCCACCCACCCACCCCTGGCCCCGGCTAAATTATCCAGGCGGGGGGTCATTTCTCAAGACTGAAACAAAGAATTCAGCAAGCTAGGGGGTCACTTGGTTTTGTTTTTTGTTTTTTTTTTTTAAGGCAGGGTTTCTCTGTGTAACAGCCCTGCCTGTCCTGGCACTCACTCAGTAGCCCAGACTGGCCTCGAACTTAGAGATCTGCCTGCCTCTGCCTCCCGAGTGCTGGGATTAAGGGCATGCGCCACCACCGCCCGGTGGCTTTCACTTTCTATGTATGCCTCAGCTATCTTTTTCTGACAATCTAGGAGAAGTCTGCTTCTTCCCACAGTGTCCTCCTGAAGTTTGGGAAGCAGCCACCTCTAAAGCTAGCATGTCTGTTTTAGAATGTCAACCACACCTTGGGAGAAAGGACAACAAGCACTTGGCATAGCTAACTCACCAAAGCTGCTTCAAAAATAAAGTTGTACTTTGCAAGCCAACACGTCAACTGAAAGTCGAACTGTCGAGGGAAGCTGGAGAGGGCAGAGCGGGCAGGCTGGAAAACTGGAATTGTAAGTGGTGCTCAAGGGAGGTCCAATGAGAAAAGTCACATTTTCTGAGCGATAAACAAACAAACAAAACCAAACCTTCCCAGATCTTGAGACACACAGATGTGCACCGTGCACAGGCACACAGGGAAGTGGGCGGCCAAGCAAACGGTGTTTCTTGATAACTTGCATTTTCTAGGGTTTTGCTCTGGTTGGATGCTGGGCCACAGCATGCAAGCTGACTACAGTACGGTGTTTTTTTCTCATGAGGACTTTTTAAGCGGAAAGCACACTCCAGACTTCTGGCAAATTCTGGCCTCACTGCCAGCCCATCTGTACCCTAATCAAGACAAGGACAAGCCACCAGGTACACCACGGATCACTGCTGGTGCTCGTGGGTTAGGCTATGCTTCAGAAAGCTGCAGCCTCACCCCGCAGGACACTATCAGCACAGAATGAGTCTTCCAGTCCAGGAATCTGTCCAAGGTGGAAAGACATTCCTAGGTGCCCTCAGTAGGGACCTCAAAGTCGGCTCAAGATACTAAACACCAACTTCTCAAAGGAGATTTATTTGCCTCAAAGACAAAAGACAGAGGAAAAAGGGAGAGAGGAGGGACTAAGGGAGAGGGGAAGGGACAAAGGACCACCTCTGGATAGAGGAGACAGACGTGACCCATAGGCAAAAGGCAGTTTATAAAGGTAAAAGGGGAAACCCCTGTTAAGATGAGTTGGTTAATTTTGATTGGGCATGTTAATTAAGGTGGGGAATAGGGGGCTTTTGATTTCTGGACTTCAATACTTCGATAGCTGGACCTTGGTGTCAGCCCAGGAGGAAGTGGCCAAATAAGGGCATGGAATGTGGGGGCTAGCCTTAGGAATGTAATCTAACGGTTTTTAGGCAGAGGGAGTGGGGGAGGGCAAGGCCTGCCAGAGCCGTGGCTCACGCTGGGGCCGGCTACAGCCCTTCACCCTCTGTGTTGGACTCAAGATTCCTTGATTCAGAATTCTAAAAACTGGTTCTCAAAAACATTTCTTGCATCCTTTACATTTTAAATTGTGCTGAAGCACTGTGACACAGACTCACAAGTGGCAAGTTTGGGAAGGCACACAAACTGTTACTCGGTCTCCGCTCCTAGCCCAGAAGGATGGAACTGGCACTGAGTTCCATCAGTGTCCCAGTTACCTTTCTGATGCTGTGACAAAATGCCAGGACCAAAAGCGACTTAAAGAAGAAAGAGTTTACTTTCGCTTACGATTCCAGAGGGACACAGTCCACCATGGCAGGGAAGGGAGCGGAAAGCTGGCTGATCACACTTTGGTTTCACACACAGGAAGCAGAGACAGGCAGACAGAACAAGAAGTGGGCCAAGGCTAGAAATCCTCAAAGGCCTCCCCAAATGATGTACATCCTCTAGCAAGGCTCCATCTCCCAATGTTTCGTCACCTCTCCAAATATCACCACCAACTGGGGACCGGGTGTTCAAATACATGAGCCTATGGGGGCATTTCTTTCTTTTTTTTCCTTAAAAAAATTTTTTTTTTCATTTTACATACCAACCATAGTTCCCCATTCCTCCCCTCCTCCCACTCACCTCCCCCTCATCCACTCCTCAGAGAGGGTAAGGCCTCCCATGGGGCGTCAACAAAGTGTGGTACATCAAGTTGAGGCAGGACCAAGCCCCTCCCCCATGTGTTGAGGCTGAGCAAGGCATCCCTCCATAGGGAATGGGCTCCAAAAAGCCAGTTATGCACTAGGGATAAATCCTGGTCCCACTGTCAGTGGTCCCACATACTGCCCAAGCCACACAACCGTCACCCACATTCAGAAGGCCTAGTTTGGTCCCATGCATGTTCCCCAGCTGTCAGTCCAGAGTCAGTGAGAGGATGTCTGAACTGGCCTTGCCCTGTAATCAGATTGGTGACTACCCTAGTTGTCATCATGGAACCCTCATCCAGTAACTGATGGAGGCAGATGAAGAAATCCACAGCTAAGCACTGGGCTGAACTCCCGGAGTCCAGTCGAAGAGAAGGAGGAGGGATTATATGAGCAAAGGGGTCAAGATCATGATGGGGGAAACCCACAGAGACAGCTGACCCGAGCTAGCTGGCATTTCTTATTCAAACCACCACAATCAGCCTAGCTTAACATTGCGGATATGACACAAGGCTTAAGGTCAATGGTAAGAAACCTTAGGGGAAGAGGCTGTTGGCCAATACCCTTTTTACTTATCTTCCATAAACTTGAACCAAAATAAGGAAGTTGGTAGTGTGTACCATCACTGGAAGTTGAGTTTCTAGACATGCACATTATATGGGCAAAGAAGGCTTCTGCGGTAGGCAGAGCCCTGGTTTATAACCCATGCTCCCAAGCTCTGTGGAGTTAAGCCTGGGCACCGCTGTGTGTGGTAGACTGGCAGGAGGTGTGTTTGTGAGAGAGTGGGTCTCGTTATTTACTCTTCTGCACACATCTCATCACAGAAGCTGGCTCACTATCTCAGTGAAAACTGACCACAGAGTGCCCTTGGCATAAGTGATTCAATGAAGACAAAAATCTGTGCTGCTTCTCTCTGACCTCAGAACAGACTGAAAGCCTCCTTTTGTGAGATAAATCATTTGAACACACTGGCTTAAAACACAATACAAAGTCCTTTTCTCCCAAGAGCTATCTCCTTTGGACCTCTGGCTATTTCCTATGATGCTCGAGGACTACCAGCTGACCACTGTCCATGAACTACAAGGCCCCACCGTCTAACCCAGCCCCATACTGGGTCCCTGCCATTCTCCACATCTTTTAGTGCACAGAAGAGTCTTGGTTCTTGGAAACTTGGAGACTGTGTCCATGTAAACCCAGTTAGGGCAGCTAGGTGGTATCTAGGGTGCCAAACCCACAGGGACATTCTCCCCACCTCCAAGGAAGAATGTGGGATAAGGAAGCCATGTTTGTCTGGAGCTGCCTGGGAAGGAGAGGTGAGACTCTCAAAACACATTCTGGACCCACCACACAAGGTCCTGAAATCATCTCGGAAAGTGCTGGAAAGCTGAGTCAGGTAGCATAATCTGTTACTTTGTGTTTACTGTAGTAACAGAAAAACTTGCTTTGGTTCATGGTTCAGAATTTGCCTTGTGGCCTGGTCCCATGCACTTAGGCAGAACAGCTCAGGGTTGGCACTGTATGGTAGAGGAAGGTCCTACCATAGAGTAGACAGGAAGGAGGGAGGGGGGGGAGGGAAAGAGAGCAGAGAAAGTACTAGAGAGGGCCCAAGACAAGAAGACGTAGCCCACAAGGACTCACCCAAGTGACCGTTTCCCTGGTAGGCTCTGCCTTCTCAAGACTTCAGAAGTCTGACCCCAGATAGAGACACTACCTCAGGCCAAGCAAGTATCCACCACATGAGCCAGCGGAGACATCTGGTATTCAAACTGTAACAAGTAGGGAGCTTTGGAGCCAAGGCTGAAATGGCCAGAGAATGTGGGGTGGTTTCAAACGTTATCATAACCTGTCATGTCTCCCTGCAGAAGGGTTCCTAAGGCCCCTGAGTGGACCATGAGGGCTCTCTGGTTTAACAGAATGTGACAGTATAGATAAGTTTCCGGAGGCTAAGTCACAAGCTCTCCGCACCTGGCCACTCACCTGCTTCAGAGCTCTGACAGCTCCGTGCTGGAGAACCACAGCAGAGGTTAGTCTCCTCCAGGAAAACACTCGCCCATGCAAACAGTGCTTTAGAAGTTACTCTGAGACTCTGGGAACAACTGCCACATCGGCTGTCCGTGGGAGAATTAGGTAAAGGATGACAACAGGTTCCAGTACAAACCGGAACAGGACTCAGCTGTAGAAAAGAAAGGACTGGACGTCAGTGTGGAAGTTGGGAACACAAGGAACACTGCCAGGTGAAAAAACAAGAGAGGCAGAGGGTCAGAGCCCCGCCCCGCGCCGAGGAGCTCTGGCTGCTGGTGGCTGGTGTGTGTGTGTGTGTGGGGGGAGTCAGTTCTCTTCAGGGATGTGGCCCCCCCGGTGAGTGATGTTCCAGTGGATGGCCCTGTACCCATGTGCATATGCACAGCAGCCAGTGGACTCTGGATTCTTTTTTTTTTTTTTTAAAGGACGGAAGTTGGGAAGGAGAAGTAGTGGTGGGAACCGGCAGGGGCTGAGATCTTGGTGGGGGTGGCTACGATCAAAAGACATTGTGTGTATGATGAAATTCTCAAAGAATAAAATAGTTTAAAAAAGAACAGACCTGAAAGAGTAAGAGCGTTAAAGAGAACCAAAATATATACAGCACTACCTCCTGTGGGACGTCCCACGTGAATGTCTGGTGTTGACATTAGCACGGCCCTGTCAAGGACCCCAGTGCCGCCGCCATACCATCATGGCCTGGTCTCTCTCACTCTGTTTGCCTGCTCAGAAGTAGCCTTTTCTGTCTCCCCCTCCCATAAATCTCTTGCATGATGTCTGTTGCATGATGTGATTTTTGTGGCATTCCTTGGCCACATCGATTATCAAAGCACTCTTTCATTGCAAAAGCCTCTCACCACGGACATTGGCAAAGCCTTCCCCAGGTGAGGCTCAGGGACTTGGCAAAGCCTATCCGTGGTCCATATGCAGATGTTGACAGTCATCTAGCAAGCAGCTTCCTCCTCCCGGTTGACTGAACTGGAGACTGCTCCCCTAGCAGCTAACCCCTCCTCCTGGGCTGGGCAGAATAATGGGCTGAGTTTCAGGTGGCTGCAGAGTAGGTGCCCTCCATTAGAGGGAGCACCGCCCATCCTATCCCAGGTTTTCTGTATGTGTGTCTGTCCTTTCTCCCATCCCCTTGTTGGCCCCATCAGGTTTCCAGGACCAAGCCACGCAGGACACAGCAACTTCACTTAGGCAAATCTTAACATTTGCGCACCTTGACATGATTATGCAAATTTCCAGAAGTCAGGTGAAACTTACAGGAGATAAACATGGCAGAAGAGAGCCTCTAGGCAAGCTGTCATTTCTGCTTCCTCAGAGCTTACTCACATACATTATGATTTATATGTTGTAAATGTAATATATATATAATCCACAACTTCTATAATAGTTATGAATAATTAACAAAACCACCAATAACAGGAAAGTGTGATTGCTAAACCAAAAAGTAAGGCTATAAGGCGAGCTACAGCGTGATGTGTCTAGTTTGATCTCAAGAGCATCATAAAGACAAATAAAGGCTGTATTATGAAGGCTAGGCAGAATGTTTGGGATTTTTTGTTTTTTTTAAGGCAAAGACAGGAGTGAGACTTTTTATTTGTATATTATATAGAATTCAGAACCTACTTTAAAAGATAAATTTGCAGGGCAATAGTGGCACACACCTTTAATCACAGCATTCGGGAGGCAGAGTAGATGGATCTCTGTGAGTTTGAGGACAGCCTGGTCTACAGAGTGAGTTTCGGGACAACTATGGCCACATAAAGAAACTCTGTCTCAAAAAACCAAGGGGGGAAAGGGATGAATTTAGGGGCTGGAGAGATGGCTTGGTGTGTAAGAGCACTCACTGGCTGCTCTTCCAGAGGACCCAGATTTGAAACCCAGCATCTTCATGGCAGCTCACAACTATCTATAACTCAAGTTCCAGAAAAATCTGCTCATCTTCTGGCCTTCCTGGCACCAGGCACTCATGTGGTACACAGACATGCATTCAGAAAAAACACCCTCACATGTGTATGTTTAAAGATGAATCTTATATAATTGCTACTGTAAGAATGTTCTTTTTTTTTTTTTTTTTTTTTTTTGGTTTTTCGAGACAGGGTTTCTCTGTGTAGCTTTAGTGCCTGTCCTGGAACTTGCTTTGTAGACCAAGCTGGCCTCGAACTCACAGAGATCTGCCTGCCTCTGCCTCCCGGGTGCTAGGATTAAAGGCATGCGCCACCACTGCCCGGCAAGTAGTTAACCCAACATGGGCTTGTATGCCCTGAACCTACCCATTCACCTTCACACCCATCAGCCAATCATATCAGGTTGTGAACTCAAATTGCCACCATTGAGATGAGACACAGTCACTATCTGAATTAGGGATAAGACAGCGGTCATCTTGGTCATGCAAGCTCACTAGCCCAGTTTGGATTCTGGCACACCCTTTTTTGCAAAAAGGAACTGTGGGCTAGAGAGAAGGTTCAGCAGCTGAGTACTTGCTCTTGCACAGAACCCAGGTTTGATTCCTAGCATCCATATGACAGCTAAGAACTGTCTGTAACTCCAGTTCCAGAGAATCCAACACTTTCTTCTGGCCTCTATTGGCATTTGCATGCATGAGGTGCACAGACAATAAATGCAAACCAAATATCCATTGCTGTGGATATTGCTCTGTATAAATAAAATAACAGAACCCAGGTTTGATTCCTAGCATCCATATGACAGCTAAGAACTGTCTGTAACTCCAGTTCCAGAGAATCCAACACTTTCTTCTGGCCTCTATTGGCATTTGCATGCATGAGGTGCACAGACAATAAATGCAAACCAAATATCCATTGCTGTGGATATTGCTCTGTATAAATAAAATACTGATTGGCCAGTAGCCAGGCAGGAAGTATAGGTGGGACAAGTAGAGAAGAGAATTCTGGGAAGGAGAAGGCTGAGGCGGGGAGACACTGCCAGCCACCGCCATGACAAGGGAAATGTGAGGTACCGGTAAGCCATGAGCCATGTGGCAAAGTATAGATTATTAAAAATGGACTAAATATAAGAATAAGAGCTAGACAATGGTAGGTCCCTGAGCCAATGGCCAAGCAGTTTAAATAATATAAGCGTCTGTGTGTTTATTTTATAAGTGGGTTATCGGACTGACAGGGCTTGGCAGGGGCTGGAGAGAAGGTCTCCAGCTACAATCCATGTGCATAAAATAAAAATAAATTAAAAAAAAACTGCTTTGCTGAGTTATTTTCAATTTGTGTGTTCCTTCATGCAACACCAAGATTATTCTTTCCCAACAACTTGAGGTCTTGTCTTGGACTTCAAATCCATCTGGCAGAGTGTTCGGATGCCCTCCCTGGGCTCCCAGCATCTTAGGTGACTTTTTGGATCAGTACTAATCCCAGAATGGAGAGTCTCTCAGCAAAGCAGGGAGAGCCCAGGGAAATATCTCAGTGGCCAGGTAACCCTTGTGTACCAGACAGAAGTAGGAAACACCAAGAACAGTAAAATATTCCTTAGTGGTTGGGTCACACTGGAGTTTGGATAGGAGAGGGAGGGAGATGTGTTCCTCACACCAAGTGACTATGGAACCCTGATCCACAGCTTCATATGTGTCCTTGGTGACTTCTGCTAAGCCTCTTGATAAGAACACCTAACACAGGACACCAACCTACGAGGGAAGCAGTCAGAGACTAAGGAAGCATTGCAAACAGGGGTGCAACTTCCATTAGGTTGAGGCTCTCAGGGGTTCACTCTCATGGAACCAGGATGGGAGATAACTTAGGTAAAAAGAGCTCTAGGAAAACAGATTCCCCCAGACAGACAAGAACCAACTCCTATGGAGGACCTAGAGATTTTCCAACCCTGTTCACCACACTGCTCCCTAGCCTGACCAGTACGGAACACTGTGAAAGAAACCACCATAAGGCTACTAATGTATTACATCAGGACTAGCTGCTTTCAACAAGTTGGATCTTAAATTCCAGCCAACACAGAGGATCACAGATCCATCTAACCTCAGCCCATGCCATGCTTGGGTGGGGCAAAAAATAGCACCAAGGTCATTTTGGTCATCCCAGTTTCTCCATGCGCTTCCCATAGCAACAGCACCACCTATGGGTACTGGGCAGATCTTCTATTCCGCTCTCTTCATTCAGGGGTTCCCTTTGGAAGCAACAGCTTCTATCAGGAAACCACGGGGAAATCAAATGGGATCCAGATGGGACTGCCTGGCATTCACAGTTACAATTTGTGGTAAGACATATGGATGCCCTCTGCTTGGGTTGAGTGATGGTTTGAATAAGAACTGTACCTCTAGGTACTTGAACACCTGGTCCCAGTTGGTGCTGTTTAGGGAGGTTTAGGAGGTGCAGACTTGCTGGAGGAAGTGTATCACTGGTGGGGGAGGGCTTGGTGAAAAGTACCAGGCTGGTATAGCTGACCTTGTGGGTGTTCAGTAGCCATTATGTGGTGCTTTGAGTAAGAATGGCCCCGTCAGCTCATATATTTGAAAGCTTAATCATCAGGGAGTGGCACTACTTGAGAAGGATTGGGTGTGGCCTTGTTGAAGGAAATGTGTCACTACAGGTGGGCTCTGAGGTTTCAAAAGCTCAAGCCAGGCTGTGTGTGTGTCTCTCTTCCTGCTGCTTTTGGATCTGGATGGAGACCTCTCAGCTCCTTCTCTAGCACCATGTCTGCCTGTGTCCCACCATGTTCCCCGTCATGATGATAATGGACTAAACCTCTGAAACTATAAGCCAGCACCAATTAAATACTTTTCTTTATAAGTGTTGCCGTGGTCATGGTGTCTCTTCACAGCAACAGAATACTAAGATAACCTTACTGGAGGCCTATACTGCTGTGGTTGGAGGGATTGAAAGGGGAGAATATTTTCCCCTTGTTCTCCAACAACAACCATGTCCCAGGGGACTGTGGGCCATCTCTAAAATGTCCTGTATGCCGTCGGTAGTCACCTGTTTTCTTGCTCAAGAAGGTCATGAAGGAACCTACCTGGTGAACTGAACCATGTCCAGTCTACAAAGAAGAGGGTCAACACAGAGGAAAAATTCCCTCTGTGCCTTCAAGTGAAGCTGTGGTCAAGGAAGGCCTTTAATTCATCTTCACATAGATGGAACATCTGGTAAAAGAAAGGCTGGAGGAGCCGGAGGTCCCCCAGAAGCCCAAGTCCTGAGGCCAGATCCTAAACTGGCCTTAACAGTTTAAAAACAAAAAAAGTGATTAATTTTGGCCACCTGTGTGGTCATAACCACCAGGCAGGAGAACATATCAAAAGACTGAAATGGTTGGTCTGTTTCCTGCACACTGCAGGGCTCACATCCCTCAAATACTAGGGTGGAATCCATACAGGATGTTGCTTTGACAACTCTTTCTCTATGATTTCCTTCTTGATAAGAAAAATGCTGCCTAGATGTGACTTCAGACCTCGGCTCCCTGCAGCCCCTGCAGCAGCTGCCAACAGCCGGGCAAGACAGGCCCGCTATTGTTTTAACCTTTTTAGAGTAAATGAGAGCTATGATTATTATTCTTTTCCTTTCCTACCTAGAATCCATCTAGGAGGGAACTTAAGCCGATTCTAGCCACTCCAACAGCAATCAAAGGGCCTGAGAGCAGATCCTGGGACCATCAATCTGGGGACCAGCCATGGGGCCAAAGGGAGGTCAATGGAGAGGAACGGTTCAGGAGATAGGGGCTCCTGTAAGCCCGCAGAGACTTTGGACTTCAAAAATTACCCTGTGTTGTGGCTTCTCCTGGTGTGTTGTCGTCCCATCCCCCATCCATGCCCCCCACCTCCCGTCCCTCCCCTGTCTCCCCTCAACCTGAAATGCTAATAACCTTTGGCTTCACTTCTCCCTCACATCTCCTTCCAGACCCCAGGCAAGGCCTGCCCTTCCTACCTACACCTGGCTGTGAGACAAATGAAACCACCAATGCACTTTGGGGCTTTTAATAGGCCACTGAAGGGTATTTTGACTGCCATGCTTGATACCACCATTCAGCTGGAAGAAGACAGATCCATCGTCACTGTTAGCATTCAGGCATTTCCACTGGCCTGCTCTCAGGGTCCTAGCAGGACAGACACATCAGCAGCTGTAGCCAAGATGTGACACTGTAGCTACTACGGCCACTAAGTAGCACACTCTCCCTATGCGAATGCACTCTATCCCCTTCAAAGGGAAGCCCTTCTCAAGCCTCTCTCTTTCCTTCTGCTCTCTCTGAGGCTGCCTCTGCACCTCCTCCAATAAACCTCCCACATGAGCCTGTTGCATGGCGTGACTGTGGTACCCCTTGGCTCCAACTTGCCAAGGTTGCCTTTCGTCACTAAACTATTACAATCACCTCATTTCCATAGTGGCACTTAGGGTTACCTTGGGGGGGGGAGGGGGTCGGTTTAGACAGTTCAGGGTAAAGACTCCGAAATGTAACTATTTTCTCTGGTGCCTAAAGGTCAAAACTATTCCTAGGGTCTCTCGGCAGCTTCCTCCTTGTCATAGGTCAGAGATGCCAAAAGCATTGTGTGAGCGAGCCCTGGTCTCTGACCTGCCTCCTAAGCAATGCCCGAGCAGAGGCCAGAAGACAGCAGAGAGACCAGTTGAGAGGGGACTCCTGGTGACAAGAGCAGTCTCCGTGGCCACGGTGAAAACCGGTTCTAGCTGGACCAGGTCAGCTGCTCAGTCAAAGGAGTGCCCCTAGGCAGGCAGAGCTCAGGGCAAGCTTCAGTTCTCACACACCACAACAATAATTCATGGTTACCAGTCACAAAGTCAGCATGTGCTGGCTAAGTTTGAAGGAAAAAAGTGTGTGTGTGTGTGTGTGTGTGTGTGTGTGTAAAATAAAGAGGGAATTGTGAATTGTGTGTTCTTTTTTTTTTCCTTTTCTATTAAAAGTAGTTAGCCTAGGGGTTGGGGATTTAGCTCAGTGGTAGAGCGTTTGCCTAGCAAGTGCAAGGCCCTGGGTTCGGTCCTCAGCTCCAATTTAAAAAAAAAAAAAAAAAAAAAGAATATATTTAGCCAGGTGGTGGTGGCGCACTCCTTTAATCGCGGCACTTGGGAGGCAGAGCCAGGTGGATCTCTGTGAGTTCGAGGCCAGCCTGGGCTACCAAGTGAGTTCCAGGAAAAAGGCTCAAAGCTACACAGGGAAACCCTGTCTCAAAAAAACAAAAAAAAAAAAAAACAAAAGTAGTTAGCCTGACCAGGGCCCCCCCCCCTTTTTTTAACTCCCCCCCTTCATGCTTATTAGCCAATCATGTCAGGTTGTGATGGTGAACTCTCACCTGTGAGTTAGGACCTGTGAGTGAGTCACCACCCGTGTTAGGGACAAAGCCAGAGAGGCTCTTGGCCATGCTACTAGCAGGGTTTGGGGCCTCTCACACCCCTTTTGTTGAGTTACTTTTTGTGGTGGTATTTGTAACTAAGAAATAAAGCTTGCCTGAAGATCAGAGGACAGAGCCAGCCACAGAGATAAACACAAAGGTCAGGCCGTGGTCGCACACACCTTTAATCCTAGCACTAGGGAGGCAGAGATCTGTCTGGATCTCTGTGAGTTCAAAGCCACCCAGGACTACACAAGAGTAATCCAGTTTAAAAGAGAAACAGAGCCAGGCAGTGGTGGCACACACCTTTAACCCTAGCCTGTGCTAGAGAGATCCAGATGGATGTCTGTGAGTTCAAGGCCACACTGGGCTATATGAGACTGATCCAGTCTAGGAGAGAAACAGAGCCAGGCAGTGGTGACACATGCCTTTAACCCCAGTATTTGGGAAGCACACACACCATTAATCCCAGCACTAGGAAGTGATATGGCTGGGCGGAGAAAGGAGTATAGGAGACAGGACCTAGAGACCCTTTCGGCTGAGGACTCAAAGGCACTCAGTCTGAGGATTTGTGAAGACAGGATCGGCTGAGGAGTTGGCAGGTAAGAGGTAGCTGTGGCTTGTTCCTTTGTCTCTCTGATCTTTCGGCATGTACCCCAATATCTGGCTCCGAGTTTTTATTATAAGACTATTTAGGATTCATGCATCAATTTTTGCTTTTTGTCTCTTTGAGCCACACTGCCACTGTTCTTTTCCAACACTACTTTAAACATAACAATTTGAAAAATAAAAATCCCCAGAAAGAGAAAAGAGATGTCCTAAATGCCTATGACTAGAGGTAATTTCAGTTTTCTTTTTCTTTTTTTTTTCCTTTGGTTTTTCAAGACAGGGTTTCTCTGTGTAGCTTTGCGCCTTTCCTGGATCTCACTTGGTAGACCAGGCTGGCCTCGAACTCATAGAGATCCACCTGGCTCTACCTCCCGAGTGCTGGGATCAAAGGCGTGCGCCATCACCGCCCAGCTAATTTCAGTTTTCTTTAACAACACACTGCAAACGGAAGCCTGGCTTCACAGACTCCTGAAGAAGATGGCAGCAATCCTAGAGAACATTCTCCTCATAACTGCTCCACTTTCTCTCTTCCTCTCTCTCATTGCTTTTCAAATTTGTAATCCGCCTGCCTCAGCCCCCCAAGTGCTGGGATTTACAGGCATACCTAGCTTCCAATCAAAATAATAGTAATAAAATAACAATAAACATGTATTGCTTTTAAAACTTAAAGGGGGGGGATGCTGTAAATTTACTTAAATTATTTGCCTATTTTTTAAAAACAACACAATTAAGCAAGATCTCAAAGGCAGGCACATCATGAATTACAAAAAAAGCAACCAGTGGCCTGCAAACTGTAAGGAAGCGGGGAGGCCTAAGTCAGACAACAGCAGAGCTGCTGTGGCTTACACTGAGTACCCCAACGGTCTTCTGGGCCCTCTATCCTCTATCCAAGTAGGGACACAGGGACGGTGAGCTTCCGTCACCAAGACACAGCTCCAGGCTCTGACCCCTCCACACTCGTGCGCATCTTTATGGGCTGCAGTGGGCTCTCCCCACAGTGGGGATCTCACTCAGTCACACAATACCTACTTACTGAGCAGCTGCGCCCTGCCGATTAAAGGTGCAGAAATGGAGATTAGTGGGCCAAAGCAGCTCAAATCCCTGCCTTGGAGGAGCTCTAGCTCTCCAGAATGGGCATTCCGTGCCTAGGGCTAGTGCAGGGGTGGCTAGCTACGATGCACCCCACAGTGCCAGGAGGACAGCGACAACCTCTGCCTTTATCATAGACTCTGAACCCCAGGCCAGAGACTCATCTATGGAGTCACATCAACCTCCCTTGAGGCAAAGGGGAAAGAGCTGTTCATTCAGCTGTGTGACCGCTGCTCTCTGCCCCACCCCCCATCAAATGGGCAGCAATAAACGAGGATGGGAGGGAGAGGGGAGGCAACTGCCCTTGGGGCCATCCATCCATCACAATGAGGGCAGCTGACAGCTCAGATCAGCCCTTAGTTCCCTAAGGAGACTCAGTGCAAAGCTATGCTGGCGGTACGGCTGAGGGCCCAACCTCCCCAGTCTGAGCTGACCACACACCTGCCTGGCAGACGAGAGTCTCACACACATGTGGGTGGTGGAGGCACCTGGAAGAATGCCGGGTGGCAGCTAATGGCCCCAGCTTCTCAGACCAAGCCGGCAAGTGGCAAGGTGAAGCCCATCTGGTGGGTTTTGGAGGGAGTGTGCGGTTATGAGCCTGAGGTTGGGGTAGCTATTAACCATAACCAGATCACATCTGAGTAAAGTGGCACAGAGAACCAGTAGGCACCCAGGAGAACGAAGTGTCAACGTTAGAACCTCATCCCCAGAGCTCTAGGAAAGCCCTGCATCCAAACCCTCACAGGTTAAGCGTCCTGATAGGTGATGACATCCCCAGTTTTCCTCACCGACTTCTCACTGTCGCTTTGGTGCCAGACCCTATTTTTACAACCTGAGTAATGCCTGGGCAAAGGACCAGCCGGGAACCGGAGACAGAGGGACAGGGCATGAGAGGTAATGGCACAAAGCGACGGAGCTCACATCTTCCTCTGTCTCCAACAACAATCTCTCCAGAGCAGAATTCAGAACAGCAGCCAAACCCTGCTCCAACTTGGACCTGAACTCTCCACAGCGCCACCACCTCACAGCCAGGTCCTGCGTGCTACGTACTGGGGCTGAGCCCTCCACCTGTCCTAGGCACTGCCTCCTGCCACCTCAGGTGCTGATGGCCCGGCTGCCCCACCCCCACTTTGGCACACTGGACTACAAGAACCTCAAGCAGTCCTTTATGTAACTTGAGTGTCTGGGCCCATGTCACTGTCTTGGCCATGACATCTTCTTGACTTGGTTTATGCCTGACCATCCTTAAACTCAGTGTGGATGTCCCCTTCCTCAGATGGCTTCCCTAAGCCTAAGGTGACATCCTTCAATACTGGGCAACCTCAGTGCCCAGAGCCAGCCCTCCTACCGTGCCCATCAATGTTAGATCTGTCAAATCCCTCCCTGGCCTTAGTACTTAGTGAGGGAAGGAAGGGAAGGGAGACCGGAGCACTGGGAAGAACACTGTGGCTAGAAAAATACCTGTCACAGTAACTCACAACAAACTGGAGAAACCGCCAAAAGCCAATACATCAGTCACTTCTCACCAAAGTTGTGTTTCCTGACGGACACGAGCAGCAAATAGTGGGGAGATATTTCTCAATAATTAAGAGTGGGAATTGAAGGCCACTCTTCGCTGTGTCCAGGTGTGGGCTACAGGTGGGCTTTAGAAGTAAACCTTGGAATGCTGGGTGGGCTCAAGGGCAAAGAGCATTCCCAGGCTCCTCTGGTCCTGGGGAACTGGAGGTCATCTCCTCAGGGGTAACCTCCAACTACCGAGATCAATCGACCAGGAGCTATCCCACCAGGCTGAGAACATGGCATGGGCCAAGGAACAGGAAGAACAAGGACCTTCCATTCACCCCAGTCACCTAACGGAGGCAAAGAAGCAGCGATTTAAACAGACATCTCCTGAGACAGACCTCACTTCCAGCTGGAGCCTTCCTGGCACCTTCCCTTCCATGGAAAGCCCCCCCAAAAGCCCCTCAATAGTCATTGCTTCTTCCTTGCTAACAGTCTCCACTTTGGAGGAGACAGTATCGCAAAGACTGTAGCTAATCAGAAACCATGTCCCCGTCCTCCTAGGTATGCAGCAGACAACACTTACCAGCCTTCCTTGCAGAAAGCATGCAAGTTCTGGGGCTGAACCCTAGCCATTGGAAAGCTAGAGGCAGTAGTTCACCCTGACCCTGACCCATAAAACACTGCAGCACTGCCCTCCGAGGTCCTACCTGTATGGCTGATTAGTCCAAATGGGCGTGGCTGCCTAGAGAACATGGGTCCCTAAGTCTCCTCCTTGAGGAGAGTCACCTCAGCATCAGGAACAGCCAGTGTTGGACTCCTGTGTACAAAAAGTATATTCCTAAGCCAGGCGGTGGTGGCGCACGCCTTAGTTCCAGTACTCAGGAGGCAGAGGCAGAAGGATCTCTGTGAGTTCAAGGCCAGCCTGGTCTACCGAATGAGTTGTGGGACAGGCTCCAAAGCTGCACAGAGAAACCTTGTCTCAAAAAACCAGAAGAAAAAGTATACTCCTATCACTCTGGAGCCATGAAAGGTATCTGATTTGTGTTAACATGAACTTTCTTCAGTGTGCCCTGCTAAATATCCACACAACCCCTTTAACTGGGAGCAACCATGTGATCAATTCCTGGCCATCAAGTGTCAGGGAAGGCTGCTGGGGCCCTCAGGAAAAATGTCTGCTTTCCTGATAAAAGTTACCAAATGTGGCTGGTCCCTCCTCCTTTCTGAAGCTGACAATGTTCCCAAGGATGGGTGATTCACCCAGTACTGAGCAACCTCAGCACCCAGGGCCATACCCTTCCACATCAACACTCAGGCCCACTTCAGGTTCCTTGCCAGCCATCCCCTGAGGCTGAGGGGCTTGGATCTGAGTGAGCAGCAGTGCTCAGCAGATGTGCAAGAAGAAAGAAAGAAGGGAAGAAAGATGTTGCAGATGAACCCGACCTTGTAGCCTGCAATAAACTGAAGAGGGGGGGCGGGGCATGAGAACAGAAGCGGCCCAGCAGCTGCTGCAGACAGCGGCCTCCTACCTTCAGGCGCGATTCTGTAGACCACTGAGGCAGGATTCCGTGTACTGCTCGCTGTCAAGGACCCTCATCAAAGCATGCTTCACAGCACTCGCCACCTAGTCACTCGGTTTGTACTGAGCTCTCTTTCCTGACAGCCTGTGAAGAGTGAAAGCCTCTGAGATGTGCTGGGCGCAGCCTGCGCCGCTCTCCACTCCCTGGACATCTTGGGGAGACGGGCCCCTGGGCAGTCAATGTGCATATATGAAGGACAGATGCTGAGAGTACACAATGTCCTGGGGGGCCGTGAGCACGGGGCAGTGGACTGGGACCAAGGGGAGAAGTTCTCAACTCCTTACTGGCATCCTGCACCCAGTGTTGGGACTTGCCAGGCTGAGAGCGAGTAAAAAGAATGCACCATCCTTAGCTGAGCCGACTGCAATTACCCCCTGTAAGCAGTCGTTAAACACCATCAATTAATGCAGCTGCTCCAGGATAATCATCAGCCATTAGATCAAGAATGCACAAGAGGAAAAAATCAAAACTCAGATGCCGTGAACTCAGAAACGCCAAACGCCGGAGACAGGGGGGCGAGGGGGGAGCCGGGCTCCTTCTGCCTGCTGCATTAGTCAGCTTCTAAAGTATACTTTCTCTAGAAGTCAGTCATTTTTCAGCTTGACGACAAAGCCAAAAAAATGAACCCTCTAGGCCGTGACCTTGGATCATTAATGTCCAAGCTTTGATTTTTTTTCAGGTCTGAGTTTCCATTAAGAACTGGGATAGAGACAGACAGAATGGCGGCAAAAGAGGACCCAGCTGGGAGACCAAGAGGGAGACTAGAGAAGTCAGGGCTCCAGGCCAGAGAAGGTGCTCCTTTTTAACTCAATTCTCCGGACATGAATGAAATCATTTGCCATTTCTGCTGTGCAAGTATGAGGCAAGATCTTTTTTTTTTTTTCAGACAAAACCTAATTCATTCCAAATTTAAGCAGTTTAAAAAAGAACAGAAACAAACAGGCTGCTCGGGAAGAGATAGGTTACCAGTTTCGCAGCGTAGAAGGTGCGCTAACCACACTCAGAGCCATCTAGGAAGCAGAGATTCCTCAAGAGTCATCAGCAGTTTCCCAGTGCGCGGCCCGTATCCGCAGGTCCCGCGTCAGCTCTGGCAAGGCCCAGAGGATACAGGCCAGCTGCAGCCTGAGCAGGATGGAGCAGTCCCTAAACCCAAACCTATCAACAGTTTGTCAGGTTAAGAAAGCTTGGCTCTGGCAGTGGGTCTCCACTGGTTTGGAGGCTTCTAGGGCAGCTGACGAGCCAATCTGAAACAGGAGTAGGGATAGCAGTCTGTCAACGGGGGCAAGAAAAATAC
This sequence comes from Onychomys torridus, assembly GCF_903995425.1. Taxonomy (NCBI): domain Eukaryota; kingdom Metazoa; phylum Chordata; class Mammalia; order Rodentia; family Cricetidae; genus Onychomys; species Onychomys torridus. The sequence goes on from NC_050449.1 coordinate 89,540,600, forward strand.
TGGAAATACTAGTAAGTGAGCAAATACTGGGCTTAAAGGTCTCTTGTCCCACGTCTCACTAATGACATGCATCTAAAAATGAGTTAAAATATTAACCACAAGCCTGTGTCAGACACAGGGCAATCAAAATGAGTTTTTAGTTTATTTAAACAGCTGGCAAGGTCATCACATGACACCAGCGTATACCAGCTGCAGATCACCAGCCTCTCCCTTTTCCATCCTAATCACTCAGCTGCTCATAGCCATGACAGGTGGTCATGAGCCAGGTAAGAGCCTGAGACGGCTCTTCATTGCCATACTAGTTCTTCACTAGTGATCAATAGTGAACACAACCTTTGTTCCATTCAGACATACATATTTTGTCCATTATCCTATATTTATCCTCTTGGGCAAGGGGTATAGCTCAGTGGAAGAATGCTTACCTAGCACGCATGAGGCCCCGAGTTCAATCCCCAGCACCCACTTAAATATTTTAAACGTTATTTCTATATCCATCACCTAAACATAGTCAGCCGGCACCTAAAACAGTGAATGAACAGCAACAACAGTTAATACTCATTAAGTATCGTGTACTGGACCCTTGGCATATATATTATCAAAGCTCCATAATACAACAAAGTAGGCATTCTCATCACCTCAATTTTATGAATAGGGAAACTGAGGCACAAAAGTTAAATAGCTTACTCAAGGATTCAAGGTTAATGAGGGCACACCCAGGGTTCAAAGCCACTCTGGGCTTGGAGTCTCCTCCACTCCTGCCCAGTGCACTGTGCTGAATTCCACAACCAGATCCTGGTCCTCAAGGAGAAGGAAGTCATCCACGGAGAATCTGACAGCCACAAATGTGGGCAGTTTTTCCAGGAAGTTAACTGTACATAGGCTGTTTTGTCTGTCTTGCAGAAGGGCCTGAGGAAAGCCAAAACCCACTTACACCTCAAATAAGCGGCCACCTGCCATCTCCAAATGGCTGTGTAAATCACAGCTGATTCTCCAGCAACTGTAGCAAGATTAGTCAAATCAATAAAGTATTCTCTGCGAAGAGAGCTGAATTCTAAGGGAAGACTTTGTGTGTGTGTGTGTGTGTGTGTGTGTGTGTGTGTGTGTGTGCGCACGTGTGCGCGTGTGCGTGCGATTGCCACCCCGCTCAGTTCTAAGGGGAGGAAGCCTTTTAACCACCCTGAGTCCCTGCCTCCTGTATTTATTACTCTCCCTTGCTCTGACCAAATACTTGACAAGACGCAATTTAAGGGGAGAGGGTGCATGTGGGCCTACTGGCCCAGGAGATGCAGTCTATCGTGGTGTCAGAAGCAGGGGGCTGTGGACATTAGTGTTCAGTCCAGGACCCCAGCCTATACAGCCGCACTGCACATGAAGTGGGTCTTCCCAGGTCAGCTAAGATCATCTAATAATCCCACACTGGGATGCCCAGATGCTTGTCTCTTAGGCTTCTAGATCCTGTCAACTTGACAATCAAAACTAACCATCACACCCCATTTCAACACATATCAGACTCTCCGGGGTCCTAATGAGATTGTGGACATACAAATAGAGGCCTATTTGTATAAAAACTTCTGTACTTGCCCAAATGTCTAATTTTTTTTTGGTCTATATTTTTAAGGCAGTTCAAATGTATATCTCCCTACACTTTAGTAGTAACATTTAAAGCACACAAGTTTACTTCTAAGCTTCTCAACAATTCTGCTAAACTTCAATGACTTTAGCGAGACTCAACTCTGATTTTAGAAGCAAAGACTTAACAGTATTTGTATTCTATCTCCAGACTCTTGTGTTTGCAAATAATAAAATTAGTAAGATACTCATTTTATTTTATAGTTAAAATGCTCAAGCTAATAACATTGTCTCTCTAAAGGTCAGGGCTGGATCAAAGAATGAGGTCAGCTTAGGGAAGCAAGCTGCCGTTCCTTCTTTGGAAAGACAGGTCTCTAAAAATCAAAGGGGGTGGAGGGTAAACAGCATTCAAACTCTGTGTAAATGGGATATAAATGATGCCCTTTCCCCACAAGCAAAGGTGAAGGGGAGGGGGAGGTCAAAACCAAGTACAGGAATCCGGCTCTTAGTCTGTTTTTTCAAGGCCTGGCACTGTTGGCCACACATCATGACAGAGGGTGACAGGGAGATGACAACAAGGTGCCTTGCAAACAGAAACGTGAGTGCGTACGATGGGGAGGTGACCGCAAGTAATAAATGAGTTTCTAAGTGTCTATGGTTCCCTACCACCTGGCAGGTGCCGAAGAAAGGGCCGGAGAATATTCCAAGTCCTAAAACTCCAGAAGCGGGGAATTTTCCCCAGGAACTGAAGACTGTGTTCTACTTTAGGGGTACCCCTGGTTCCCACCTGTTCTTAGATATCTGAGTCCTCCCAAACTCTCCTCCAACTCAGAGCTCCTGACACTGTATAGGGGCCACCAGCGTCCAATGGGGAAAGGAATGGAGGAATTCACCCATGGATGAAATGCTTGTGTGGAGGGGTGTTCTATCCGAAAGGAAGCAATAGAGGCTGACTCTTTGTTACAGGATCTACCCCACTAAGCTCACTCAAGGGCGTGTGTGCGTGTGTGCGTGCATGCGTGCGTGCATGCGTGCGTGGTTTTTAATGTTAAATTCTTCCATACTACTGGGTTTGTCCCTCCCTTCATAAGAGATTGGACTTCGGCCAAAGTCAGAGGCCTCCCCATCTGAGATGGGTTAGAGAGGCCTCAGGTTCTAAGTAAGGATGAAGGGTGAACACAGAATAGATTCTGGTTTGGTGAGGGGGGGCTCTCTTGTCTCCTGGATCCCGAGCAGGCCCTGCGGCGCATCCTTGGTTCACAGGTGCCTCCTTCCGGGCTGACAGGTACCACTGGACCCCTGTGTACCAGTCAGGTCCAAGGCTGCCTGGCAGGTCCAAGATGGATGCCTGGGAGGCCACCTCCCTCCTATTAGAAGGCTATTTTCTCCTTTGAAGGCAGGTGCTCTTCTAGACAAATCCCACAGCGTCTCTGGAGTGAGGTGACTCCCCCAGGCCAGACTGCAGACCAACCTCGCTCAGTGGACCACATCCCCAGGGGCATACTCCCAACATAAAAGCTTACAGCAGCCACCTGTTTTCCCATCTGGCCATGTCCATTTCTTAGATGGCTTCCCAGGCCTTCTAAGAACCAGAACAGTGAGCCCAGCACAGCTTTCTTTACATCATTGGATCTTTTTTTTTTTTTTTTTTAAATCTCAGTGACTTTGCTTGTAGTGGTAACCCCTACACCAGAATGCCGGCACATTTCTTACCTACCAACCAGAGTCCCGTCTGGGATAGGGCTTGGAGCTGAAATCCCTTTACTGGACTTCAGGACTCTGCTACTGTCCCATCGCCTCTCCTGCCCCCTCCTGCCCCCTCCTGCCCCCTCTTGCCCCCTCCACATAGCAGCAGCTCTCTTTCTCTCTCCCTCTCACTCACAAACTGCAGGCATTAATTACACCTCTTCTAGAAAACAGATTTTTACCAGCTGCAGGAATTCTGGGTAAGAGCCAAACCTGAAGACAGAGGCAGTCTGGGTGAGAAAGATAAGCTAACGACAGCCAGGTAGTACTCTGAATTCTAGCTGTTCCCAAGCAAAGAGGACAGAGCCCTTGCAGTCCAGGCTCTAGATGTACTCTTCCTCAAATCCGCCTATCACATGAACACCAGAGCTGAACTTTGTGTTCTCTGCCTAGGGCAAAGCCACCCCTGACAGACCAAAGCACATCCCCCAACACTGGAGTCCCAGCCCGCAGCAAAACCATAAGAAACAAAACAAACAAACAAAAAACCTCGCCAGAAATGTGCACAAAGGACCACTCCTAGGCCACCAGTTCTGGAGTGAACAGCACCCACTAGAGTGAGATCATCACAACCTGAAGTGGCAGGTGAGGCTCTGCAAGGGACCCGATCTCCCCAGCAGCTTGCTCCATCAGCAGGCAGATATGGGGGACGTCCAAGAAGCCAGGGCCACCAGACATGATGATGCAGGTATTTAATCCCAGCACTTGGGGCACAGAGGTAGGTGGATCTGTATGAGTTAGAGGCCAGCCTAGTCTACATAGAGTTCCAGGTCAGCTGGAATAAATCAACACACAAGTAAGAATAATATAAGGGGTTGGGGATTTAGCTCAGTGGTAGAGCGCTTGCCTAGCAAGCGCAAGGCCCTGGGTTCGATCCTCAGCTAAAAAAAAAAAAAAAAAATCCTCCTTATCTCTCCCAGTTCTCTGTCTTCAAGTTCTCCACTCATGTCTTCTTCTCTGTCTCCTTAAAAGCAGTTAAAAAAAAAAAAAGAATAATATGAAGAAGCCAAAGCCACAGCCCAGGGCCTGCAGGATAAGCCTCAGTGGCAGACTCAGGGCATCCCAGAGTGCCCATCACCCCCCCACTCCCACCTCTGGGAGGAAGATATTTCCTTCCTTAAAAGTCTGCTGTTTCCACTGAGGGATAGGACCAGCTGTCAGAGCCTGACTTAGAAGCTGAACTTTCTGTCCCCTCTCTGCCCCTTCACATCCCCTGTCCCACCAACACACAGTGAATCTGCCTTTTATAGCAAGAAAGACTTGAACAGATCTGTTGATGGGAGAGTTTTGAAAACTGCAGTGGAAAGCTAGAGCTGTGGACTCAAGGCTGATGCAAGAAGGGGATCTTTTTTTTCCTTGACTTTTCAAGACGGGGTTTCTCTGTGTAAACACCCTGCCTGTCCTGGAACTCACTCTGTAGCCCAGGCTGGCCTTGAACTCACAGAGATCCACCTGCCTCTGTCTCTGGAATGCTGGGCCTAAACAAAAGCATGCACCCAATTTTTTTTTTTTTAACAAACACTGAGTACCAGGCAGGGGGCACCTGGCCAGGTCCTAAGGTCACAAGGACATGTCCACCCCTGGCCAGATGAACTCCTGACAACAACTTATCACTGTGAGAACAAGGAGAAGTTGTGAACATTCAGAAGGGGCCTACTGAGCCCCACTGTGTCTTTGGCTGGTTATCTATTCAGTGGCAAAGGAATATTGAATTAATAATGGAGCCACCAAATCAAAACACAGGGATACAGACAGGGCAGTTTGACAGTTTAGAGCGCTCTGCTCCAGGTGGTCCACTCCATCACCAGTACTCATTTGCAGCCTCCCAAGGTATCTGTGACGGTGGGCTGGCCAAGAGCCAATCCTAAAAGAGAACTACCCTTTACATGTTCCTTTTCTGAACAGGCAATTAATTTAATCTAAGATTTAATGAAAGACCCCAGAAGGGAAGGGGTGAATGCATACACTGGCTTTCAGGCTGTCATCATGCCATCTCCACCTCTCTCCGGGGAGCGAGAGGCTTTCCAAGCCATCTGCTTTAAATCTTCTTCCCACAAATGTCCGGACAGGGCACCAATACCTCTGAGGAGGGGGCTGCCGCCAAGCCCGACCGACAGTTCCAGAGGGTAGGCTGGGCTCAGCACTGTCCACTCCATAGTTGGTGTCCACCCCCGGCCTGCTGCAAAGAGCAACAACTGTCCCTAAAGTGGGGGGACACTTCCAGGTTGGACGTTCTTGGTCATTCACCCCACACTTCCCTATCCACACCAGATCTGATTCCAAATTCGTAACTGGTTTTACCTGTTGAATGTTTAGAAAGCATCCTTGCCTTTCCATAAGACAGGGGCCACCCAGGAGAGGACAGTCACAATCCCCTGTGCTTTCCAGAGCCCAGGCGGGTGAGAGTTGGGATATATATGGCTCCTTTCCTCCCTGCATCGCTAATCCTTCTTCATTCACAGGTACAACTGAAAGCCAGCCGCAGACGCAAAGAAAACCTGCTCCATATTTGTGTGTGACAAAGCCGGCTTCTTTTTAGAAACAGCAACCTATCCAAGTTCACCAAGCAAAAGCAAGCAGCGAAGTAACCACACAGTCCTAAGCAGAGCATTGAGCAAGCTTGACCTGCAAGCGCCCAGTGGCCTTCGGCTGGGCCCAGGGCTCCGGCGCCGCGGGCAGCAGGTAGCCGGGGAAGCAGCAGCCCCACCCCCGGGGCAGGACGTGAAGTTGCGGTTGCCTTTTACCTGGACACCGTAGCTTCAGGACAGCCGGGAGAAGGGGGACCCCAGAGCTCAGATTCCCGCTGCAATCGCGCGGTAGGGGGAAGGGGGTAGGAAGGGAGCCCGCTGGGGTGGCGGCGGGGACCGCAGGAGCAAAGCTGGAAGGGAGAGGCAGGCGACAAGCACCCGGGAGGAGGTAGGCGTGGGAGGACTTGCTGGAGAAAGGGGGTGTGCAGGCAGGCTTCTAGGGCGCGGGGCTGTGAAAGGGGAGGCAGGTCGGTTGGAGGGCGGGGACCCCCGGCTCAGGGAAGGGTATGGGGGAGAGGTGGAAACTGGGGAGCGCGTAGATATGGGAAAGAGCTTGGTGGTGGGGTTCAGACCCGCTGCTTGGAAGCCCGCCCCTGCCTCCTGATCCCGGCATCGCGGACACCCCTCCGGGGTCGCCACCCGAGACCCTAGACCCAAGCCCACCTAGCCGGGAGCCTCAGAAGCGCCGAGAGCCGCACTCACCGCCTACGGTCCCGGCCTCCGTTGCTGCGCGGAGGGTTCTCCACGGCAGCCAGCTCCTCCTGGCGGGAGTGCAGGCGACGGTGGCGCGCGCGCAGGCCGCCGGGGCGCTGGGATCCGCAGCGCCCCCTGCCGGGCCCGCCACGCCCCTGCCCGGCCCGAGGCGCTCAGTGCGCCCTGGAGCTCCGCCCCGCAGGCGGCTGTGCAGGACCCGCAAGCTGCGGCGCCGGGCGCCCAGGGCCTCGGAAGTGGACACGGCCTCCGAGTGTCCAAACGGCCATCCGGACAGGCTCGGGCCGCGCAGCCCGGGACGTGGACGTCACGCGCACTCGGAGCGCACAGGGTCTGTGCGCCTCCCTTCGCAGGACTTAGGGAGGGAGCCAGGGCCCCGGATACCGCCCTAGACCCGTCCGGCCCTGGCGTGGGTGCTTTGGGACTGCGTGCCTAAGCCCGCACCGCAGATCTAGTCGCCGGCGTGGCTCCCCGGGTGCCGCGTGGGTCAAACTGTCAAGATCCTAGGCTCCGAACCATCTCCAACCCCGCGCCTGTCCCGCGCTTCTCTTCCGGCACGGGCCACATCCGGCCTGTGTCTACTCTAGACCGCGCTGTAGTTTTGTCCCTAAAGGCCTGCAAGCACCCTGGAGAGGTCGCGACCTGTGCAATCTCCGGAGGGCAGTTCCTGCATGGCCGCAGGGCCTGCTGCTGAAGACCTGGGCAGCAACTAGTTCTGTAACGCTGTCAGAATCTGAAAACAGCCCCGTAGTTTTATATGAGCAGGGGTTTGTAGGTCATTTTTTTGGCAAAAGTTGGAGAGAGGGACCTCACCCACGGCAATTGTCAAGCTTTTGTTGTCAGTTCCAGGTCTACTGTGACTCCCCTGTGTGCCTCTTTCAACTGACCCTGGGCAAAACAGGTTCGAGGAGCCGCTATTTCCTGTGAGGTGTGGTTCGGAGGGAGAGCGTCGCTTGACTTTCCCTAACTCTTTCGGTAACAACTAAATCCAAACACTTTATATGTTACCCATGTTTCTATCGACCTCCGATTTTCCACCTCAAATCAGCAGGTCTCGCTAGATTCTGCTTCCCTGGTCTCAATTCCACTTATCCCTGTGGTCCAGCCATCTGGAATGCCTTCATCGGAAGCCTTGATGGCCCGCGGGCACTTGCCTGAGGACACTAGTTAATGCTATCCTTACATTGTCACCCAGAAGCAACACGCCCTCTGCCTGCTTATGCCTTGAATACTATTGACAGCTTTCCCCAATACATAAACATGAAATCTCAATCTCTCTCTCTCTCTCTCTCTCTCTCTCTCTCTCTCTCTCTCTCTCACACACACACACACACACACACACACACACACACACACACACACTCCCCTTAAAAATCCTATCTGGGCGGGCCCTCGAGGGCTTCCACGATCCAAGCATCCTACCCAACATTCTTTTCCTTCCCTCCACAGACTCTGACAGTTCTGTACTAATTCCAAATTCCACTCCTTCACAAGTCACACAGGGCACTGCAAATGACAGACAGCCCTGACCACACTAGCTCAACCCAACAAAAAAATCAGAAACGAAAAGCTTGGGGCATGTCAGCTGCAAGCCTGGAACTTGACCCTAGACTCTAAAGGGACTGTGAGTCTCAGCTTTGCTTTCTCTCGGGACCACTAGGCTTTCAGGACCACCAGAGGCTCCAGCAGACCCAGGCTCACAACTCTGCTTCCAGCACAAACTCAGCCTCTCTACCAAGCACTCAGGCAAGCCTCAGGCCTGGCTTTGTTCTTCAGGATTGGGCCCTCTGTCAGTCCTGTCTCAGAACCACGCTAGTCCATAGGGGTGGCTCCCTCTCTTGGCTACTTCTCACCCTTCACATGGAGTATGTGGGCACTCCTAGCTCCAATCCCATCACAAGGGGATGAGAGGGGACTCAGGCGCCATTTCTCTCTGAAATTTGCCACTGTCCCACTTGACTGTGGCATTCTGGAAGCGTGCTGACTGGAGCGGACGCAGGATCTGTTTGCATGATCTTCCTCCACGAAGCACTTGGGATTTCCATCTTCGCACCATCCTGCATCCCAAGTTCTGATGCCATGATCGCCTTGGCATCACACTCTCAGGATCGCTGGCCTCTTTCCTTCGTCCTCTAGTCCCTGAAGACTTTGACGACCTCCCCATTCTGGAGGAAGCGTCCCACCTCCTTTCCTGGGGATGATGGAGGGTGGAAGGGTTTATGGGGGAAGGGAAAAGGGAAGGTTCCTGCAGGGGAATATATACAGCCCACTAATCACATTAAATCTCCTCCCTCTGTGGTGATGAAATGGGGTACCTGCCTGAGGCAGCTGGAACCACTTGGCTAACCGCTGTCAAGGCTGTGCCAAAAAGTGTAGCTCCCAGATACCCTCAAGCAGAATGGAGGAGCAGATTTCTCTCACGCCGGACACCAACAGAACACTGGTTATCCAAGTACGTGTTCCAGATATCCTCTACCTTCCTCCAAGTGAAGCAGAAATTCTGTTCCTCTGGCCCCGGCAACCAGGCAACCAAGAGAGTCTCGACTAGGACAAGCCACCAGCGCTCAGTGTCACACATACTCCTGCAAAACGGTAGCTGCCATCATCATTGCTCATCGCCAGAGCAGCAAACTGTGGCAAGCAAGGTACCACTGACTCACAAGCTCTCTGCTTGGCCTTCAGTGGATTCTTTTGTCCTTGCCACACTCACCAGCCATCGAAGGCTGAGCTCGCCTAGCTTGTGAAGATGGCGGCACTCATTGGCCCTGACCACCCCTGCTTGAATTCCAGCAGCTACCAGCAGATGATCACCTTCATGTCAATCTCAACTCCGGAGCACAAAGCCTGCAAATATTTGCACAGCCTCCTTTGTCTGTGGACTTATAAAGACTGCTTTCTGGGTGTGCATTCCCCCGCCACCCCCCACTGCCATGGGGTGCCTAGTCTAGGGCAGGGCCTGAGATAACAAATGTCCTTGTGGGGGCGGGGGGTGTCTTCCCAGGGAGAGAGACAGGCTGCTTTATTTGAACCAGTTTCTACAATGCAAAGGCCTGGAGTGTCCACAATTCTGCCTTATGGCCAAATTTATTCACCCCACAAAATAGTTCTGTGCTGCCCACCAAAATGTTCAGATGAGCAATATTATTTCAAAATTCTCCTCACCATGGGTTTTGTGTCTGTGGTTAGAACAAGGATGTTCACTTACTACAGGAATTTGGAGAGATACTAAGTGCTCAAAAATAAAGGTTAAGTTAGAAATTATTCAGGATAGATTGCTGTCGATTCATATAGCAGAGAGCATTATAGACTGACTGACATATTTATATTAAAACGGAAATTGTCCTGTCTCCCCCACATGTGCAACCCCAGCACCTTGGAGAGATAAGTATCTTGCAAAAGGTTCAAGGTCCTGTCTTAGGTGCCTGCAGAGCTGCCCTTCCTACCACAAGCCCGTGTTTCAGACAGGCAGTCCTCTCCCAGCTCCAGGGTGGTCTGTTCTCATTTATGCATGCACGACTCTTTCCCCTACTACCGGCTGTGAGCCCTTCCCCCACCCCAACAAGCTTATTACAAAAGCCCCTTCCCACTCCCGAGATCAGCAGCCAGGGAGGGCGAACTCATTTTCCCATCTATCGGGGTGAAATTTAATTATAAAGTCAAATCTAGAAGAACAGAACACAAAATAACCACATTAAATAAAAATAAAAAGAGGACTCTGAACCTGACCTTGAGCCAAGAAAAAAAAAATCACAAAAAAATTAGAGTAATTCAATGAATCATAGATCTAAATATTCATTTTTGTCCTCTAAACTCAGCCTAACAGAAAGATGTTTCTAAGGACAAAAGAAACAAGCATTAGAGGAACTCACACAAATCACATTTAGAAATCATAAAAGGACGAGGGCTGCGGCAAGCCTCTTCTCTAAAACAGTGCCTAGAATGGAGTAAGCACTTTCTAAATGCTGAGTGAGTGGATAGAGGGACCAAGAGTCCAGCCTTCTTATTTTACAAGAAGAAGCAAGTCAGGAAGGAGAAGAGATGAGGGACCCGGCAGGGATTCCGCAGTTGATGGTGACATGAACTCTAGCCACTGGAGTTGAGGGTCCGTGAGAAAGGGTCCTGAGTAGGACTATACAGACTTTCTCCTAGGGCCCAGAGTAGCAAGATGGAAGCTCAAACAAAATTAAAATACTGAAAGTCTTTGCCGATTCATGCAGAAGTCTGTGGCCAAAGAAGAGCAGAGGCTTGCCCCCAAGTCACCCACAAAGTGAGATACTAAGGTAGTGAGGGTTAGAATCCAGGTCCTCTAGACATTTCAAGGCCCTTTCATGGAACCACCAGGGCTTCTAGAATGAGAGAAAAGTAAAGCAACCCAGCAGCAGCTCTACAGAGGACCCAAGCAATGCGAGCCGAAACTTTTTACAACCTGCATTCAAAGCCACTGTGTGCCCAGGTCATTATATACAAGAGCACTGGCTGAAGTTGTGTTCTGACATCCTTTGACTCCAGCCCAGGCTTCTCTGCTGAGCAATAGACCAGAACGTATGATTGTTTATTCAGTGACTGCATTAGATTCGTAAAGCACCACAGACCCCCATGTCCAGAGCTGCACCAGTGTCCCCTGTCCGATGGGATAGCATCCCTGTCACCTTCCTTGGTCTGTATACCAGAAACATGCGTGTCATGGTTGGATTGGGAAGTATTGCCACAAAGGGCTCACATCCCCAGTTGGTATTGACAGGTGATTACATCACAGGGGTCTAATGTTATCAATGATTAAACCCACTGATGAGTTCCTAATCGAATGGGCTATAAGGAGGTGGGCTTTAGTTGAATAAAACATGTCGCTGAGGTGTGACTTTGAAAGATATATCTTTTCCTCAGACTGTTCTTTTTCTCTTTGCTTCCTGGCCACTATGAGGTAAGCAAACTGATTCTGCCCTGACCTTCACTCCTGGTCGTGACCCAGAAACAATAACCAGCCAACCATGGGCTGAAACCTCAAACTTCTGAGCCCATGAGCATTTCTCCCCTTAAGTTCTTTAAAATTTCTTCCCTTAAGTTTTTTAAAAATCACTTCTCCCCCAGGAACAGAGTCACACAAAAAGAGCTTAATGGATAATTCTAATAGCATTGCCGGGCGGTGGTTGTGCACACCTGTAATCCCAGCACTTGGGAGGTAGAGGCAGGTGGATTTCTGTGAGTTCGAGGCCAGCCTGGTCTACAGAGCTAGTCCAGGACAGGCTCCAAAGCTACAGAGAAACCCTGTCTCGAAAAACCAAAATAAATTAATAAATAAATTCTGGTAGCTTCAATGTTATTAGAAAAGTGAGAACCCCACACCCCACTCCACCCTACCATACCACCCTGTCAAAAGTAGTTAACCCAACAAGGGTCCCTATTCCCTGAGCCTCTCCAATTTGTGACATGACTCTGCCCAACCCCTGGACATTGCTGAGCTCTACCGGCCAATCGCATGGCATGGTGAAGTTGAGCTCCCACAAATGGGATGAGAAACAGTTGCCACCCGTGCTAGGATGAAAAGATAGAGGCCATCTTGGCCAAGCCTCTTTGCTAGTTCAGTTTGTGTTCTAACACACTCCTTTTTGCAAAAAGAAACCGCCTTGCTGGAGGGACTTTCCTTTGTGTGTTCCCTTGGGCCACATGGAAATTACTCTCTTCCAATGATATAAGGGCTCGTCCTGGATTTCAGATCCCTCTGGGAGAGTGTTAGGATCCCATCCCTTAGTGTCCCATGCCATGTTGTCCTGGCTCCCAGGTGAACTATACTCCTTTAGATCAGTAATGATCCCAGGAGTGAATGTTTCTCTACAACAACAGAAAAAAGGGCCCCAAGAAAACACCAAGGAGACCAGGTAAGTCTTGTGCACAAGGCCAAGAACAGCGAAGTCCTCCTTGGTTGTCTAGTCACCCTAGAAGAAAGGAAGTACATGTCACTCATAAAGCAATTGTACAATCCTGATCCGTAGCTAGGTTGGTGTCTTTCTTTGGTGGCTTCTGATAAGCTCGTTCTCAGAAGTACCTAACATAGGCCACCACGCCACTAAGTCCATCAGAGATTGACTAAGCTTTGGAAGGCAGAGTGAAGGAACCCTTCATTATGGGGACTGAGATTCTCTGATTGGTTATTTGAAACCAGGATGGGAAACAATTTAGCAAAAAAGAGTAGCAGGTTCTTTTGGGTAGAGCGGAACCAATTCCTCTGGCTGGCCCAGAGGCTCCCCCAACCCCAACTATACACACCACTCCTGTTTTTAAGGAGAGATTGAACAATGTGGGAGAGACCTCCAAAACCCAAACTCAACACCCTGTCGATCTCAACTCCCCTCTCGGGACACGGATTCTCTCTTCTTGCCCTCTCCACACTGTTCCCTTAGAGAACCTGGGGCACTTTCAATCGAGTTTAGAGGAAGAGAGAGCAAACATGCCCTTGGTATGGTTAGGACCTACACTGCGGTAGACGGTATGGTGCCTTGGCAGTTACCTTTCTAGTTACTCAAAAGCACCACACAAGCCTATGAAAGTTTTAAATCAGGATTAACTACTTTCAACAAGTTGGTTTATAAGGGTCTAAAAATCCTGCCAACACAGAAGGCCACAGATTAGTCTGGTCTCAGCCCATCCCACCTTTGGGTGGGACAAAATGATACCAACGCCACACCCCCATTGTCTTAATGTGTTCCCAGAGCAACAGCGCCACCTATGGGCATCAAGTACACGATGGGTTTCGTTCCTTTTGTTTCTTTCATGGGCTCCCTTTCCTAGCAACTGCCTGTATCTATGAGAGGAGAGAACAAAACCAGATCTTGGCATTCACTATTTACAATTTGTGGTAAGACATATGGACTCCCTTTTTGGAGGTTGAAAACTCTGGAATTCCTTCCTCTGTTTATTTGCTTTGCTCTTGTTGAGTCCAAAATACCAAAGCCACATGGACTATCTCCTCCTAGATCCACGCTAACCTAACACAGGTGTTTGTTTTAAAGAAAAGGGGGCAAATGTCCATATTTAATCTGTGAGACAGGTGGATCCCATAGGGACTTGTTTCCTGATGGAGGTGGGCCCTTTTTATCATGGATCTGAGTTTATCATAATCAAAAAGTAACCATGTTGTTTTGTCACCATCTTAACTAGTGATCTCACCAAGATGGAGACAGCCATGTGGTTTGGCTGCCATCCTGGTGAGTGATGCCATCAAGATGGCAATAACCACATCAGTTGACCTCCATCTTGATAGTAGCATCACCAAAATGCAGATGACCAAGTGATTTCAGCACACATAAAACTTCCTACTACCACTGACCCCTCAGGCAATCACCTCCATTCCTAAAATTTCTTGTTCCATGTCCCAGTCCTCTTCTCCCCCCCCACACCCCCTTTTTTTCCCACCTTCCTGGATGCCTAACAGAATCATGGAAATGGGAGACCCAGAGGCGACGCTAGCATGGACTCTCTTGCCAGTGACAAGGTCAATGCATTTGTATGTCAGACAGGTTTGGGTTTGGTCTGATCTTGACACATTATTTTGCCTCGATACACTTACTGGTTTTGGGAGACTTAAGAGTTTCCCTGGCTATGTGCCTCCAACACTAGTCAGCTCCCTTTGGTAGCTGACCCTGAAATGGCTGGACTTGGAAAGCTTCTGTGAATTTGCCTCAGCCCTGGAAGAACATGGAAAAGCACAGATGCCAACTGGCACCCAAAGGGTGGATTGCCAGGTGCTAGACAAGCTGCTGCCAGTGGGCAGCTCCCACAGCTGGAGGCACAGAGAATTCAGCCTGTTGGATGGGAGGCTGGAGATGCGGATGGACGGTGGTGGGTACTAATGCCTGCTCTTCCTGCCTGGCAGCCCCAAGCCTCCTTTCCTGACTGAGATTAGATATTCTTTTCTTCCTAGAGACTCCTTTGCTCCATATTTGCTATCGGCTTCCGTATCTCCACACCAGGCCCTGGGCACCTCACGTTTGATTGCTTTTCCACTTACAGTGACACGGACAGGCCAAGGAAGAAAGGTTGACACCGTCCCTTTCCAAGGACTCCAGTGCCACAGTTTGAACAGGGCCTCGTCAGCTGAGCTCGGCAGGAGGTGGCAGACATCAACTGGATGATGTTTTACTGTGCATTTCTGCCTTTTCTCTGTCTGCTACTTGCATTCACTCAAAACCAAAAGTGCACCATTCTCTGGACTGTGCAAGGCACAGAGATGTTTGACTGTCCTATGTTTTAAGGTGGTATTGCACCCTCTAAGCCTCTAAGCCAGTGGTTGTCAACCTTCCTAATGTTGTGACCCTTTAGTAACAGTTCCCCATGTGGTGATCCCAAGCATAAAGTTATTTTCGTTGTTACTTCATAACTGTAGTTTTGCTATTACTACGAACTGTAACGTAAATGTTTTTGGAGATAGAGGGTTGCGACACACAGGTTGAGAACCATTGCAAATCTAACCAATCACCACCTCACAATGCCAGCTGTGCCTGCTTATAAACCACCATCACAGCTGGCCTTGTTGATTATTAAGATTATGGTGCCTGAAATGTTTTTTTTTTTTTCCCCCAGAATGGAAAAAAGCTGAAAAGTTTGATGCAAGCTACAAAGGTCTGGGCAAGTGACATGAAGGTATATGAAAGATGAGACTTTATGTGCGATACTAAAACATCCAAGGTTGCTGGCAAGACTCTGCTTAAATGTATGTCTAATCAATGTTTATTTTAAAGTGCTTGGATTTTGTCCCAGCTTTATCTAAGTATGACACAGTAGTTGAAAGTACCAGGCTGGTGTAGTTGACCTTCTGGGTGTTCAGTAGCCATATTTGGAGCCTATACTGATTGGTTGGAGGGATTGAAAGGGGAGAATATTTTCCCCTTGTTCTCCAAGGACAACCATGTCCCAGAGGACTGTGTGACGGCTATAAAATGTCCTGCAAGTGTTCAAGAAGTCCACAAAGATCCCAAGTCTATCCAAGACTAGAAAGTAGAGGTCAACACAGAGGAAAATGTCCCTCCATGTCTTGAAGTGAAGCCACAGTCATGCAAGGCCATGGACTCATCCTCATGTAGATGGAACAACTGGTTAAAGGCAGGCTGGGGAAGCCCAAGGTTCCTCTGAAGCCCAAGTGAGTCCTAAGGACCACATCCTCCACTGGCCTTAACAGTAAAAAGAAAGTGATTAATTCTGGCCACCTGGCCACTATAGTCCTAAACACTCAGCAGGAAAATATAACCAATGGCTAAAACGTTGGGTGTGTTTTCTCAAACATTAGGCTTAAATCCATATGAAGTATGGTCTAAACAGCTATTTCTCAGCATCAACAAATGTAACACATCTTTGCCCAGTTTAAAAAAAAATCCACAATAGAGCAGTGCAGTTTAAAAATCACATTTGTTATTATTATTATTATTATTATTATTATTATTATTATTATTATGTGTGTGTGTGTGTGTGTAGGTCAGAGGGCAACTTTGTGGAGTTAGTTCTTTCTTTCCAACCTTTTGTGGGTTCAAAAGATTTGAACTTGGGTCATTAGGATTGCTCAGCAAGCATCTTACCCACTGAGCTATTTAGAGGCTCAATACTGTTTTAAATATTCAATGGATTATTGAAGAAATCAATGGGGATTTTTAAAAATCCTAGATTAAAAGGGAAATGGAGAATCCACATATCAAAAAAAATCAACAAAATGTATTTTTTTTTCTTTAGAACACGTTAGCATAAATTTAAAATGGAAGCCCCAGGCTTGAAGAATATATTTATATCTGACAGACATGCATGATGAAGACCATACAAGGATACTTAGAACTCATTAGCACAGTAAATAGGCCAATGCAACAGAAAGCACAGTTGAGTAGACACTTCATCAAGGAGGATAAACAGATGGCAGAGAAGCACACGGGAAGACACTCCCCTCATTAAGCATTGATGAAATGCAAACCAGAACAATAATGAGATATTGCAATCTACCTACCAGAACGGCTAAAATTAAAAATGCCATTCACGCCAGTGCCAGGGAGGATATAAGTAAAGGGAATTCCTCCCACTGATAATGGCATCATAAAATGGGATAAGCAGCCAGGAAAAGAGTCGGGTTTCTTAGAAAGATAAGCATATGCCTATGGTGATTGTTAATCTGTATTATCAACTTGACTCAATCTCAAATCACCTAGGAGATGTCAACAACGTCACCTACTAGGGACCAGTCTTCAACATATATGCTTTATCATGTCCTTTCACGGCTCTAGGAATGGACCTGACTGGGGCATCGGGGGAATGAAGAAAGACTCACACACACACACACACACACACACACACGTACTGGGATCTGTGGTCTGAGTTCTTGGATGAAGAAAGCACAGTACTCTGGAAGTTCAGTGTGTTTCTCATCTGGACTAAGTTGAACAGAGAGGTGGGGCTATGACATACCGATAAACAAGGAGACAGAGTTTATGGTACACACACACAGATACATGCATATGCATATGTGTATATATATATTCTTGGTAGGCACTGTCTCTTTGGGGATGGGCAGTCTTCAGGCTATAAACACACTTACTTTGTTCTTGTGATAGCCTTTTCATCACTGTGACCAATACCCAAAGGACACGATTTTTTATTTATTGATTTATTGGTTTTTTGAGACAGGGCATCATTAATTGGACTCAGTGAGTTTACATAAGTATATAAAATTATAAAATGAGGATATGAAGTTGGGACACAGGTGTGCTGAGTAGTGGGTATGGTCAAGATATATTGTATACATGTATAAATTTTTCAAAGACCCCCCTTCTCTCTTTCCGCCCTCTGCGGGTCTCTCTGTCTCTCTTCCTCTCTGTCTGTCTCTGTCTCTCTCTCTCTTTTTCTCTCTCTCCCTCTCTTCTACTCTCTCCCCCTCTCTCCCAATAAAGCTCTAGAAAGGTTTAAAAAAATTTCAAAGAATAAAGAAATTGTAAAAACAAACAAAAACTACATTGAGAGTCCTGATCTTACCCACACTGGCATGTGTATTAATTAGGGTATCTATTGCTGTGAAGAAACACCATGACCAGGGCAACTCTTACAAATGAAAACATTAATTGGGGTGGCTTGCTTACCATTTCAGAGTTTCAGTCCATTATCATCATGACAGGGGACACCGCAGTGTGTGCAGGCAGACATGGTGCTGGAGATGTAGCTGGGAGTCCTATACCTTGCAGGCTACAGGAAGTCAACTGAGACACTGGACAGTATCCTAAGCATAGGAAACCTCAAAGCCCACCCCCACAGTGACTCACTTCCTCTAACAAGGCCAAACCCATTCCAACAAAGCCACACCTCCTATTAGTGCCACTCCCCATGAAATTATGGGAGCCAGTTACATTCAAACTACTGCAGAATGTTGTCAAGAAAACAAACAACAGATGCTAGCGAGGACCGGAAGACGAGAGGACCCTTACACACTGTGGGAATGTAAATCAGTCCAGTCACTATGGCAACCCATATGGAGGTTTCCCGAAACTCTAAAAACAGAACTACCATATGATCCAGCTATAACAATATTCCCAACTAAACCACCATATCACAGAGGCGCTTACACATTTCACTTATTATGGCCATGTCCCAGTGTGTTTCTGTTTCTGTGATTTAAAAAAAAAATCATGACTAAAAACAAATTTGAGCGGGAAAAGGTTTATTTCAGTTACAGTCCATCATGAAGGGAAGTCAGGGCAGACATTCAAGGCAGGAACAGAGGCAGAAACCATGGAAGAAAATGGCTTACTGGCTCGATCTCCATGGTTTGCTCAGCTGCTATTTTATACAACTGGGGACTACCTGACCATGAGTGTCATTGTCCACAGTGGGGTGGCCCTTCCCATATCAATCCCCAATCAAGAAATTGTTTATGCCCACAGGCCAATCTGATGGAGGCACTTTCTCCACTGAGGTCCCCTCTTCTCAGATGACTCTCGCTTGTGTCAAATTGTCAAACACACACACACACACACACACACACACACACACACACACACACACACACTAACCAGCACAGGTCATATTCACAATAGCTGAGTTATGGAATCGGCCCACATGTCCATCAAGAGCTGAAGGGCAAAGGAAATAGGATGGATACATCCAGAGTTTTATCTAGAAATAAATAAGAATGAAATTATGTCATTTCCGGGAAAATGAACAGAACTGGAGACCATCAGGTTAAATGAAATAACCCAGACCAAATATCATGTGTGTTCCCTCACATGCAGAGTCTGGATTTAGAAAACAAAACAAAACATGAACATAGAAAGGGGACTGACTATCTGGGAAGAGGAAGGGTCCATCAAGGCAGGGGTGAGGCAGAAAGATGAGGGAGTGGGGATTTGGGCAAAGCATATGGTACTCAAGTATATGCTCATTAAAAAAAAAAAAAAAGAAAACTAAACAAATACAGAAAGACCCTCAGAGAGTTTCCTCCCTTCTGTCATGAAGGGACATGGTGAGAACATGGGTGCCATAGTATGAAATTTTCAAACTAAAAACAAACAAAAACTATGTTGAGATTCCTGACTTCCCCTTAGTTAGGATAAGAACCATCTAGAAAACAGACAATAGATACTAATGAGGCTGTGGAACAAGGGAACCAGTTATACACTGGGGAATGTAAATTAGTCCAGCCACGTGGCGAATCTGCTAGCCGCTTGATCCTGACTTCTCGGTCTATGGAACTGTGGAATAAATTGAGCATACGCCAGCCAAGACATATATTTGCTATTCTTGGTGTTCTTATACAGATCTGAATTTCTATCTTGTATCATTTTCTTCCACCTAAAGGACTCTGTTGAATGCTTCTTGTATTGATTGGTTAAAAGAATGACAGTGTGAGGTCCCTCAATGCTGAGCCTTTTCTAACACCTGCCTCGCTTCTCTCCTGCTTTGACAGACTGCATGAGTTACCACGGTAACTGCATGGTAACCCACGGGTTACCAGTTCTGCTGGGGCACTAACCAGGCTGGTTCCCACCCCAGACCACTGGCTGAAATATACGTTTCATGCCCATGCAGAAACTTGTTTTCAGGAGCTAGGCTAAGACACAGGTAAGGAAAGAGAGGAGTCTTTTGAGCATGATTTAAGTAACCCTCTTTCTTAGACCATGCTGGGGTGGGTTTTAGTGATGAAGCTGTCTTTGAATCATTTCTGTCTTGTAAGTAAACCCAATAAAATGCAGAGGTTCACCAAGTTGGACTTGTTGGTAGCTGTACTTTGGTCTGTGGTCATCTCTGTCTGGGATGAGTAGACATGTATGTTGTGTCTGCCCAGGAAAAGTCTTGTCACCCAAGGAGAAACCTTCATGTCATTTCACATAGGGAGAATAGCAAAGGCTAACCTGGGTGGCTAAGCTGGGTGGTGGTGGTGCCACACACTTTCAATCCCAGCACTCTAGAGGCAGAGGCAGATGGATCTCTGAGTTCAAGGACAGCCTGGTCTACAGAGTGAGTTCCATGAGAGCCAGAACTACACACATAAACCCTGTTTTGGGGGGGGGGGGAGTAAAGGCTAAAAAAGTTGAGTGACATGCCTAAGGTGACCCAGCAATTTGTTGATTGAATTTATGTAAAATTGAGATAAACTGTGGTTTCCTGGTCCTGTCTGGGACAGATTGCCAGTACAGCCATTAGAAATCAGAATCATGAAGCCTATGCACTATGTGTCATGATTCTTCACCAGGGACCTTTGTGCAGGTCTCAGGTCCCCTGTGCAGGCTGACTCTATGTGACTCTTGCTGCTCAGAGTGGCTATGAGTTGTCATGGTAATGGGCTTGTCAGCTTCCCAGACAGTGATGCCCAAGTGCCCAGAGTGCCTTGTAGATGCTGAGGATCAGTGCGTGTCTTCGAATCGAGTTTCTGTTAATGAATGGCGACAGCGCCATCATGAATATTGATGGATTGAGACTCCAGCTCAGTCTGGACATGAAGCCAGGACTTCTGCCAAGGAAGGCAAAGAAGAATTCCCAATAAGGTGGATGCATTTGAACCCCTATGTACACAAATCTGTGATTGATTCGGGGCATGGGGTACCTCTCTGTTGTCATGGTGACTCTTAGGGGGAAAATGATTGTTCTTTAAAAGCATCCCAGACATCAGGACTCTGAAGTAATAGCCCTTTTAAAAATTGAATCATATTAATAAGCTCTACCCAAATGCACAGTGCCTTTTTTTTTTAGATGCATTATTAACTTGGCTAGCAATAAGACCTCATAAATGCAAAGTGGCCATCCAGTAAGAACACTGCTTCCAGTGTGGGATAGTAAAGATACATACCAGTCACTAATTCAGCAGTCTTGCTGTGTAAAGAGAGACCAAGGAAAGCAAATGTACATGAATCTCCCCCTCCCCCTTTATGGGCATCTTTTGAAGTTTCAAAGAGACCTCACCTCTCTCTGAGGTGGTGTGGTATATCCACCAGAAAAGACTACTCAGACACGGTTTAAGCCAACAGAAAATCTTCATCAGTCAGCCAGCGACTACACTGGGTGTTTGGGACGCCAGTGTAAGCCCTAAGCCTTTCTCAGGATGAGCTTTTAAGCACAAAAAAACCATGTTCTGGATTGACATACTTCAGCTAACAAGAACAGTTAGTCAGAAGCAGAACAGAACTACAAAAGCCAAAAAGCAACATTACTATGTTTTGAGACCTTCCCAGAACTTTCAATGGGTTAAATCTTTGTTTTGGTTTTGGTAGGTGATGTCTACATGCTAGGTTTTACAGCCTGTAAGGTACTTCCATCATGGAGTCAGTTGTGCTAAGGTCTGGGGGCCTACTAAGGTCTGAGGCTCAGTTTCAGAGAGACTATCAACAGCCGATGGTTGCTTGGGGGAAGGGTATAATTTTCCTTGGTAGTGTAACCACTGATAAGTTACCTATGCTCCAGTAAATAATGTCCCACCAGGGTCATGCAAGCGGGCCTCACTAAACTCAATGCATCACACACAGAGAGAGGTGGGAAAGTGCGAGAAGAGTGTTGGGAGGGTAATGAGATTTGATGTGAAGACAACAAAAATTCAGTATATATGTACAAAACTGTCAACAAGCAACAAAAAAAGTCATAAAAAGGAAAACTCGCCCTGCTCTCCATTCATCTCTTCTTCTACTCATTCATCCATTTATTCATTTGCCCATTCATCAAACAATCCATGTTTACCAGGCATTGAACATGATCAGATTCTGTAGTAGAAAACCATAGACAATTTGGATGTAGTGTCTGTCCTTATAGAGTCTAACCTTGGTTCTGCATTAATTTTGGTTCCTGCAATTAGTCACGGCTTGCTAGAGGAACAGAACTTATAGTGTGTGTGTGTGTGTGTGTGTGTGTGTGTGTGTGTGTGTGTGTGTGTATGGGAGTTACTGTGTACATGTACACATATGTACACTTATGTATATATAATCTATATGTGTGAAGGAAAGGCCAATTTCTCATATCTGGAAAGTGCAGTGAGAAGGAGATCTGGCCAACCCAGTGTGAATATGGATTGAGTAGGTGTCATCCAAGCTACCTAAAATGGACAGTGCCCAGGGGCTGATGAGATGGCTCAGAGGTAAAAAGCACCTGCTGCTCTTGCAGAGGACCTGAGTTCAGTTCCCAGCACTGATGTTGGGGATCTTACAACAGCTTGCAACTCCAGCTCCAGGGGGTCCAACACCCTCTCTGTCCCTCTTGAGCAACTCCACTCATGTGGTACACACTCACACACTCACACAGACACACAGACACACAGACACACAATAAAAATAAACACTTTTTAAAAGAAAATGGACAGTGCCTTTCAGAGTCACCAGCGCCTGACCAGGGGCTCAGCTCCCTCAGAATGATGCATTTTGGTGGTTGGCTCATTCTACACACAGTCACTTCAGTGGGGGGCCTGACTCACAGCCAGAGAGTCTTTTTGTTCTTCTCTAATCTCCCCTTCCCTAGGGACAATATGGGAGGAAGGTGAAGCCTTGCTCATTCAGCTGCTTAGGAAGCCTGGCCTAGAACCAGATAGTCCTAAGATGACTTCCCACCCATGGCAGAAATGCCTCGGTAGTGGCAAGACCTCAGACCAGGGCCATTCTTCCTCAAGTTATAGCATCTCTCTGAAGTCCAAGCGTTCTTCACGGCCCGCTTTTCTTCTTCTGCATGTTTCTGGGTCTGGGTTCATGTCCCTGAACCAACTACGGTCTCTTCATAGCTCCAGCCATACCAGGAGCCATCCTTGGTGAGTCTCGTCCACTGGAGCATAGAGTTCTGGGGACCTCACCCAAACCTAAGAGCTTGACTTCAGATAAGCTGAGTATCTTTACATGATCTTAGCCCCTGAGCTGCTGTGACACATTACTGTATACTGTCTGGCTTATAAATGACAACGACTAAGTCGGTCCCTCACAGTTCTAGAACTGGGACGTCCAAAATCAGGCTTCAGCAGCCTTGCTGTCTGGGAATGCCTGTGTCCTGGACATACAGCTTTCTCTTGTGTCCTCACTAGATCTCTTTAGTTCCAGTCAGGGCTCTAATCCATTCATGTAGGCCTTGTTGGCTCATCAGTTCCCAAGGGCAGGTTTCCACATATGTATTTGGAGAGGCTACAAATGTTCAGTCCGCACAACCCCCTTTGGGACATTGGAGTCCAAGCAGGAAAACAAAAGCAAAGGTGGAGCCCTGAGGAGATCAGGTTGGACCAGGATTCTAGTGTGAGCAACATCACAACTGGGGGCAGAAGTGGAGGAACAAAATCTAGAGAGAACCCTGTGTGTGTGTGTGTGTGTGTGTGTGTGTGTGTGTGTGTGTGTACATGCATGTTCATGTAGAGGCCAGCAGACAACCTTGGGTGTTGGTCCTCAGGTGCCATCCACAATTTTTCCTTTTCTTTTTAAATTTTGGACCATGGTCTCTCACTGGCCTGTAGCTCACCAAGTATGGTAGACTAGCTGGCCAATGAGTCCCGGGGATTTGCCTGCCTCTGCTTCTCCAGCACTCAGATTTTAAGCACATGCCATCATATCCATCTTTTTCACCTTTTTAAAAAAAAATTTTTTTTTTTGGCTTTTTAAGACAGAGTTTATCTGTGTAGCCCTGGCTGTCCTGGAACTTATTCTGTAGATCAGGCTGGCCTTGAACTCAGAGATCCTCCTGTCTCTGCCTCCAGAGTGCTGGGATTAAAGGTATGTGCCACCACTGCCGACCTTGGTACCCACCTTTTTGCATAGGTTCTAGGAATCCAACTTGGCTCCCCATGTTCAGCATTTTAACACCTGAAGGCCCTCCCCATACCTTACCACATAGTTCTGGGAACAGCATATTCATGAATCCTTCTAACATGTAGTCACTATTGAGCATGTTTGAAGTTTGCTCCAGAAGCATATTCATGAATCCTTCTAACATGTAGTCACTATTGAGCACGTTTGGAGTTTGCTCCAGAAGCCTTTGGCTGTGTGCATGCATATGTGGTTCAAAGAGTTGCCTGTGAAATATGTGGTGGAAAGCCTTTGGCTCAGCTGTGGGAGACTTTAGGTCACACATAGAGATTCAGGCTTATCAGCTGCAATGCTCTCCACCTCAGAGATGTGAAGGCGGGCCCTGTAAAGGGGGCATGCTTTGAGGAAGTCTTTGGGATTCCACTCCAGAATGAAGAGCAAGCCCTCTACCTGAACAGCCTGCCTCCATGTGCAGCTGCCTTAACCAGGTTCATGAGAAGTGAGGGGGGTGGTTTCTTGAGAAAGGGACCATGATGGCCATTCTTAGTTGTCAGCTTGACTACATCTAGAATTAATCAAAACTCAAGCAGCTGGGTATAGCTGTGAGGGACTTTTTTTTCTTACTTAAATCACTTGAAGTAGGACAATCCAGTTTTAATCTGGACCTTCTGAGATGGGAAGATCCATCTTTAATCTGGGCCATACCTTCTGCTGGCAGCCTTATAAAGGACATAGAAGAAGGAAGCCTGCTGTTCTCTTTGTCTGCTTGCTCTCACTCTCACTGGCAAGTCCATTCCTTCACTGGCATTAGAGCCTACTTCTTCGGGATTCTGTGTACTCAGGACCAGCTGAGACATCAGCCTTGTGTACTGAACAACTGCTAGATTCTTGGACTTTCCATTGTTCCAAGACAGCCATTGTTGGATTAGCTGGACCATAGCCTATAAGCCATTCTAATATATATAAAGTGAATATGAATATATATATACACACTTCTTGTGGGAGATGCCACTTCCATAGGTAAGGCTCCTATGTCATTTATCATTATTTACAAATTAAGTTAAAGTGGAATAATTTTTGAAAACTCAGTATTTATGAAAGTCTAACTGTGTGATTCAGAAATTCAATTTCTAGGTATATAATCAAGAGAAACAAGTAGATATATATGGCAAAAGACTGGTTTATGATTTCATCAAAACCTCTCCTACTATGGCCCCAAACTGACAGTAACCCAATGTCCATCAGTAGAGAACAGATTTTTGATTTTTGAAAGGAGAGATGAAGTAGTACGATACGCAGCAGCATGGACCAATCTTACAGATTTATGATCAGAAGTCGAACCCAAACAGCTACATATAAACAATATGCATATCATCCCACCCACATGACGAACAGGCTCAAATAACAGGGTCAAAGGTCAGAGTACAAGTGACATGACAGTGAATACGGGCTGGGAAGGGACATTTGAGACACATCCTGAGGCTGGGGACAGCCTGTAGCATGATCACATAAAGATGGTCATGTGATTGGCAGCTTGTTTATCCAGTGCTGGGGACAGAATCCAGAGCCTGGGATATGGTGGAAAGTGTCTGTCTGTGAGCTGGATCCTCAGTCCAAAGGGCCACATTTAATATTCATGTACTTTTATTTTTTTGCAGTTTACTGCAAGTTAGACTTTTTCAGCATTGAAAAAGAAATTAAAATAGGAAAGAGTTTAAAATGCATTTAACCCTGACCAAGAGATCAAGTGTGTTTAATTTTCATACAGCCTTACACAGATGGGCTGAATATGAAAGAACCCAGGGGAAGCCCAGTGGAACCTGCTGAGAAGTATGGATGCCAGAAGATTCTGCGCCCTTTGCTGTTCCTGCTCAGGACTCATTTCCCAGACCATGGCCTGAAATCCTTGGTGCATCTGACCAAACTGAGTTGGCTTCTGGCCCATCAAACTGTCCAGAGAAGCCATATCAGCTGCCACACACAGGATCTGCTCCACAGCAGTCCCTCCTCAAATATGTCCATGAGCTCCTTCCCTTTAGGTGGAGACCCTGATGCCACCTTTGCTTTGGCAAAGTGGTTCTCAACCTGTGGATCATGACCCCTACAAGGGTCAAATGACCCTTTCACAGGGATTGCATATCAGATATTTACATTATGATTCATAACAGTTATGAGATAGCAATGAAAATAATTTTATGGTTGGGAGTCACCACACCATGAGGAACTGTATTAAAGTGTGACAACATTAGGAAGGTTGAGAACCTGCTCGAGCTGGTCTCCAACAAAGTCTTTCATTCTTCGGATCCCAGCCCACTTTACTCATTCCTTCTTTCACGGAGTTCTGATTAGAACATCCAACCCCTAGTTCTTTCCGGCACTCTATAGCATTTGCCACTATCCATCTACCCACCTATCTGCTCATCTAGTCATCCACCCATTCACTTACCATTCACTCATCCACCCACTCTCCCATCCATCTACCCACCCATCTGCTCATTTAGTCACCCACCCACTCACCCATCCAGCTACCCACCCATCTGCTCATCTAGTCATCTACCCACTCACTTACCTGTTCGTTCAGCCACCCACTCA
This sequence comes from Onychomys torridus, assembly GCF_903995425.1. NCBI lineage: Eukaryota > Metazoa > Chordata > Mammalia > Rodentia > Cricetidae > Onychomys > Onychomys torridus. Next base: position 89,566,962 of record NC_050449.1, read on the forward strand.
CCCATCCATCTACCCACCCATTCACCCACCTGTTCATTCAACCATCCACCTACCCACTCTCCTGCTCATTCATACACTCACCCGCTTATTTGCATATCCATCTCTAGTCTGCTGTGTCTTAACCACAGGAGCAGAGGTCACTCATGAAAGTCAAGATCAGCTCTGGAACATTGTCTTCATGGCACTGGGAATAGCTTAACAATTCCTTCGACCATTCTCCACGCCCTGTGCCCTAATCCATCAAGACTTTTTATTTTCTCTGAAACTTAGTAATTCAGTTTGTGACAACTTAATCATTATGTTCAGTGTAATTTTTATCTTGTGAGAGAGGAGAACATCTACTCTGTTGGAGGTGCTTTAGATCCGTTATCTTAATTCAAGTAAAACTTCCAAATGGATATATGCCCATTTACCCATGAATAAAACAAACATTTGAGGGCGTTAAGCTAGTGAATGCTGGAGAGGGGAGTGAGGTCCAGCCATGACAATTTAAGTCATTTCCTAAGCACGCACTTCTTTTCTGGTCTACAAAATGCTAGAAGAAGACACTAGATGGCATTGTCAAGTAACTGCTAGCCTGGCTTCCTTGCTGGGATGATCGTGGAACGCTGAGCCTACGATCCCCATATTCACCACCAGGGGGCAGGCAAAGGAAATAAATGGCTTGGTGCCATCAAAGACCAGAAAGGAACCTCCCTCACCTGGAGGCTGAAGAAGGCTGCGGCCACTCTCTGATTCTATTACTGCAATGTTTTTTTTTCCTGAACACTACAGATTCCAGACATGGTTACTGAACTCTTCTTCACATGTACTAAAACACTGAACCTCAATTTCGGATCTTCCCTGTGACTTAATAAAGAATATAAGCACGGTAGGTAGAAAACACAGAATTCTGGCGTGGGCAACAAAGACCACCACCATCCATTACTTACGGCTGGACAGGTGCTCAGTGTGCATTGTCTCATTTCCCCCGTAGGGTCTTAAGAGATTCAGATGGTGAAGTAACTCACTCACATTTACAAAGGGAGCTAGGAAGTCCGTCCAATCTGCCTGACTTCAAACAGGCCTCTGGGGTCAAATGGGTCAAGTGGGCTTAGTCAAGATAGCCCGTCCCAGGGCTGACCTTGTACAAGTGTGGAGAGTGGCGTGCTCGTGGAGGAGAAAGGTCCCCAAGCACTGTCCCTTCTCCAGCACTGACAGCATTTTCCGTTCTGGTGACGTGTGCTTTCATGTCTATTTTCCACAGGCAAACATTTAGGTCCATATAGGGGGAAAGGATTGGGTTGAGCTCTCTAAACTCCCTAATTCATGAACTAAACAAATCCATCAAAGCCTGTGATCACAGATCAGTCCTGTGCTAGGCACTGTAACACAGGTGACTCCAGTATTGTCATTACCTTTAGGTGCTTGCCAGTTAGGGAAAGGACAGTGCCCTCATTTACCAGCGCCATGCATGTACTCACTAACTCACCCATGAATCCATCTGTCCATCATACACCCATCTATCCACCCACCTATCAGTTTACCCATCCATCCATTCACCCTTCCACCTACCATGTATCTATTTATGAGCAGTGTAGGCCCTCCATCCTGCAGGGGCCCTCCATCCTGCAGGGGGGGGGCTCCTTCCTGTAGGGAGGCCCTCCATCCTGTAGGGAGGCCCTCCTTCCTGAAGGGGCCCCTCCTCCTTCCTGCCGGGGTCCTGTCTTAGGGCATTTGTACTTCCCCACATCACACTGCTGATCCCTCTGGTCATGGTGCTCAGCCCTCTTTCTATATCTCCATCTCACAGAGAGATTGTGTCATGTGACAAAGCCTCCCTTGGGGAGACACAACACACATGCCTACTCACCCCACATAGAGAACCATGACAGACAGAGTACCAACTTGTTTGAATCACTGAGTTTTACTGGGGTTACTTACAGGACCATAGATTGGTAAAGGGTTACTTACAGGAGTGTGAGTGAGGGGTTACTTACAGGAGCAGAAAATTCAAAGACAGTTGCATCACCAAAGTCCACCCCAGCACGGGTGACAGCTCACAAAAGCTGGGATCCTGGAGCACACTGCACAGCCTGAAGACAGCTCAACAGGTTGGAGATTGACCTCCCCAAGTGACAAATCTCTTGCAGGAAGCTCTGTAAGTTTTTGCTTCTTCAAAGTAGCTAGCTGGTCTGTTCTCAGAGTCTTCTTTGCAGCTCAGCTTCCCTCAGTCAAAGGGGAACTCTCAGCTTTTACTCCTTATTCTGTCCAGGAGGGACCTAATGAATCTGGTCAGTTTCAGGGACTTCCTGAAGCTATTCTGAGTTGTTTATCTTCCTGCCTAAGGAGCTTCCCTGAAGGATGGAATGTTTCCATCTCAGAGGAAACTGTTACACAACAGCTCCCTGTGAGAAGGACACCAGTGCATGGGATGTGCTTAGTAAATGCTGTCATGCTCCTTGCCTTGATAGCGTAGACTCACCTTCTGAAATAGTAAGCTCCCAGAAGCTCTTTCTCCTGTAAGTTGCCTTGATCATGGTGTTCTGGGCACACCAATAGAAAAGTTAATTAAGATAGTTGTTAAATAGCAGTGAACATGAGCCGCCCTACTTTCTCTCGGACCTTGCTTTGATCCACATCCTGACAACATGATGGTTGGTTCAATAGGGGGCTTGGAGCCTGGCAGTGCTGAAGCTGACTGTAAGCTGCTATGAGTCAGCCTCATGAACTGGCTCAAGCTGGACTGGCCTGTGAGTGTTCCTAGTCTTGTGTATGAAGCACAGGGCCCAAAGTGGGTGCTGTGTGCTCAGTGTTCTGTAAAACAAGTCACCAGGTTGCTGGATGACACTTTTAAGAGCTACTCTTGCACTTAAATTTTAATTATATAACAAGCACATAATTATCCTCTTCTGCTATTTAATATTCAGAATGATAATGGCAGAGCATGTTGTAAATCCTGCATTGGCTTGGCTCCCAATGGATCTTGAGGAAAGGGTGGAGCTCTAGGCTGTGGAGGAACCGTCTTGGCCCCCATTCTTGTCTGCTGATTTCCATCAGCAACTGCAGAATGTCACTGATGTCAATTTTACAAAAATCAGATTTTCAAACATCAGAATCTTTGTGTAACTTTGTTAGCAGATACCCAGTGATAAAAGTTGTTACTTAATTGGTGGTGACGTACATTTAATATCATCCTCTGAACTGAATATCAAATGACACGTTCTGTTTAGCCAGACAAGAGGGGCAAAGCACAGAGGAAGACAAGGGACTTCAGATATAGGGTGCCTGGCCATCCTGCAGGCCAGGAGGCTGCTGGGCATCAGGCCCAGAGGCAGCTAGTTCAAATGGGCTGATGGAGGGAGGGTAGAGGTTGACTTGTTAACCAGCCTGACTAGTCAGAATGCATCAGTTAAAGCATGTCAGAGTTGGTTGGCATGGTGATTTGAATGTGAATGGCTTCAAAGGCTCAGGTTTGAATGATCCCCACTTGGTGGAACTGTTTGGGAAGGATGAGGAGGTGTGGCCTTGTTGGAGGAGGTGTGTCGCTGGGGGAAGGCTTTGAGGTTCCAAAAGCCCACCCCAACCATTCCCAGTTAGCTCTCTTGCACTCCCTCCCACTTCTGGATCAGGATGTAAGCTCTCAGCTACTGCTCCAGCACCATCCTCCCTGCATGCTGTCATGTTCCTTGCCTTGATAGCGTAGACTCACCTTCTGAAATAGTAAGCTCCCAGAAGCTCTTTCTCCTGTAAGTTGCCTTGATCATGGTGTTCTGGGCACACCAATAGAAAAGTTAATTAAGATAGTTGTTAAATAGCAGTGAACATGAGCCGCCCTACTTTCTCTCGGACCTTGCTTTGATCCACATCCTGACAACATGATGGTTGGTTCAATAGGGGGCTTGGAGCCTGGCAGTGCTGAAGCTGACTGTAAGCTGCTATGAGTCAGCCTCATGAACTGGCTCAAGCTGGACTAGCCTGTGAGTGTTCCTAGTCTTGTGTAGCTATTTCTTCCAAATGGAGACATTTCCTCCTGGAGGGAGATGAGATGCTCACAAAACTCAAGAAATCTGCTCACCAAATATGCAAGACTTGTGAGCCCCTCCCTGAGGTCAGATGAGCAGTAGCCAGCTGTTGGAGGACTCTTCAGTGGAGTTGCCTGCAAGGTACTCAGACAACTCCCATCCTGTGACTTTCGTGAGTGGCCACCCAGGCTAAAGGAGGCTTTTGTGTTTTGTTTTTTTGGAGACAAGATTTCTCTGTGTAACAACTTTGGCTCTTCTGGAACTCACTCTATAGCCCAGGCTGGCCTCGAACTCACAGAGATCTGCCTGCATCTGCCTCCCGAGTGCTGGGATTAAAGGCATGCAGCACCACTGCCCGGCTAAGGAAGGTTTTTGGTTAATGTTGTCTAAGTCACCCACACTCCTGTGAGTAACCCCAATAAACTAGACTTGGAGTCTAGTTTAACTATTTTGGTTGGCTGTCATCAGTCCCTGTCTGTTATCTGGTCACATCTTTGCAGGAAAAGCAAGCAGCACCTGTTTTGACTGGTGTTATGAAGAGCTAGAAAACAAAAGGATGATATGACATAAGTAAATAGCACAAAAGGGAAGGCAAATAGAAACTTCAGAAGAAACAAAAAGCTTGCAAGAGAGGCGTATGCCCACAGCACATTACAGTAGCTGGCTGAGCAGCCATGAATATCTGTCGGTACGACTGCACACTACTTTTTTTCTTCTTTTTATTTATTCTTCTCTCATATATTACATCCTGACAGAAGTTTCCCCTCCTTCCTCTCCTCTGTCTTTCCCCACCTCCCTCTCCTCCTCCTCCATTTCCTTTCAGAAAGAGCAGGCCTCCCAGGGAAACCCACTAAATATGGCATAACCAGTTACAATAAGACTAGACCCAAACCCTTATATCCAGGCTGGATGAGACATCCAGTAGGAAGAAAAGGGTCCCAAGAGCAGACAAAAGAGTCAGAGACACCCCTGCTACCACCGTTAGGAGTCCTACAAGAACACCAAGCTACACAAAAGCAAAAAGACCTACTCGGACATAACAGGGTCCCTGGTTGCCGTTCAGTCTCTGTGAACCCCTTTGAGCTCTGCTTAGGGATTCTGTGGGCCATGTTCTTGTGGTGTCCTTGACCCCTCTGGCTCCTACAATCCTTCTTCCCCATCTCTTGCAGGATTCCCCAAGCTCCGCCTCATGTTGGCTGGCACACTGCTTCTTGACCCTCAGCTGTTATACCAGCCTGCAAACAAAAAGCAGAAACTGATGTCGTGGTCCACTCATTGTTTCAAAAACGTAAAGTAAAGCTAAGGAGCACTGGAAGAAGGGAAACAGTCTACTTTGACCGAGGGAGTCAAGAGACCCATGAAAGGTCACATTTACATTTCTGAAGACACATTTTAATAATGTGCGTGATTATCTGGATTCAGACTAAGCAGGAAACTAACAGATGAAAATCATCATGTCTAAGACGTGTTAAACTCCTGTTGTTTGGAGCAATGACCAGAGGAAGAGAGGACATGGGTCCAGAGAGGCCCTGTTGGGGAAGGGGAAGTGATGGGAATGTCTTTCTGCATGCTGTGGATATATTCGGCTACAGGGAAGCCAGCCCTTGTCCCGTTAGCTGTTCTTTGCCCAGGCTTTCTAATTAGCCATGGGCGTGTGCTTAAACCTCAAAACCAAGAATGGTTTACTGGATTACAGTGAATGAGGTGGAGAATGTTTGATAGCACCCCACCTGCAGGCCGCTCCTGGAATCTTCTGGAAACTCAGACCCCAAGGGGCAGGAAGGACAGAGACAGGTACACAGAGGGTGAGCCACCCAGAGTGCTCCTGTAGGGCAGGGTTGCACAGGCCAGAGGACCAGGGAGAGGGGGTGGTTTAGTCGTGGGAGAGAAACGCTTCTCTAGAGAAGGTGCTGCCTAACCGGAGTTCTGAAGAGGTCAGGTGGGGGGAGAGGCTGCTCTAGATGAAGCTAATGGCATGTAAGAGGCAAACACCAAAGGAAGAATTGGCACACCACACTATCGTGAAACCAGAGGCTGCAGGAGCAAGGGGAGAGGCTGGTTTCTGCCACCCAAAGGTGGCCAGAGTGTTGACTGAAGAACAAATGGACAGTTTTCCTGTTCCCACTGGGCAGCCTCCTCTTGGCTGATTTCTCAAACTCATCTCTTGTGGCTTTCAGGCATTCTGACTTCTGCTTTTAGACACCCCATCCCTCCCCACCTCTGGGTTCAGGGATCCAGTTTGGATGCTGATGGTTCTACTTGCCAGCTTCCTTCTTATATCTGACTCTGAGCTTGGGAACAGGGATGGCCCTGAGCCCATGAAGTGGTTTTGTGTTTCTCTGCAAGAAGACAACATCTGCGGGAATTCACATAAATACGTGTTATTTGGCCTCAGTGGTGGCCTTTGTGAGGTGCTCAACCTCCACAGCCACTCAGGGTGACCCCGATGATATATGCTCAGAGGGTCCTTAAGAGCAGGGAGGGCACCGTACTCACTCATAACAGTTTAGGTCACTCAGTGGGGGTGGATGGATCCCTCACACTCCAACTGACAAAGAGAAAAGGACCCAGGAGTGCAAACTTGGCTTGCCCTACAGTACCAGGGACTCAGGCTGTTTCAGATCTGGGTACCCACCAGGACTGGCTCAGGCCATTGATGACCCCATCTCTGCCCTCAGGTGAGACCCAGCACGGTCAAGTGTCTGAGGGTAGAGAGGGAGTGGGCCTGTCAGATTCTTCTAGTTAAAGGAAGAACAAGTTATGTGTGGGGGTGTGGGGTGCGGGGGGCTCAATCGGGATTAAGCTTACCGAGGGAACGAATAATGAATAATGCAAACATGTAGATCACTTCAGGGCCAGACGGCACAGTCGAGCTTCCCAAATCCACCATGAGCGTGCCCACCAAGCTTCTACTGAGGCCCCTGGGAGTCTCGGGGAGCCCCAGATGCCTGCTACAAGCTTGAGGGTTCTTTGAAATTACCTGCTTCAACTTAAAAATTCATGAGAACTCTGTACTGTACTTCTGGACTCATTTCAATGTAACATTGATGTGTTAAATTACTTTCTGCTGAGACGCCTGGGTTTGCCTGGCTTCTGCCTCCTGCTGCCAGGGCTGAGGGGAGGAGGAGAATGCTGCTCTCTTGTTTTTCCCTGCCCCACCTCCATTCCCTTTCTGGTTGCTGGCCTCAGTTTCCCTTTGGGGGAAGCGGCTTTCTCTGCTCTGTATCCGCTGACAGTCATAATTTAGGTTCCTTTCTTCTGAGCACAGTGGCACCTACATGCTCCAGGCAGAGACTGTGAACATCAACTGGGGCTTTTCTTGCTCCTGGAGCAGAGAAGATCTACTCAGCTGAGATACTGGAAACTCCAAGGCCTTCTGGGAGAGAAAAGCTGCTCGAGAATAAACTGACCCAGAGGAAGCTGAGCTGCAAGAGGGAAAGAGGCAAAACTGCACGACCCTGGCTTTCCCTGAATTTCACGACACTTAGGGCCATAGCACTGAGGACCAAACCAGACACTGGACTGGATGTGCCTTATTCTCCTGGGAACTGACAGCGTGCTGACAATTCACGAGTGGACGCGGGCCCCAGCTTGGAGCACGCACTTAGTGGAAGAGGTTTGGATTTTGCTCAGGGAGTTGGCCGGCTGGATGGGGGTGTTGCTCCATCAGATGCTCCACATCTCACTGTGTGGTTTTAAGGATTGCATTAGGTGATCTTCAGGGTCTCTTTCGGCTTTAAGACTCCCCACCTGTAAGTTTTATAGAGACGTAAAGAAGGTTAAGTTTCCTGTTGGTGTAGAGAAAGATTCCAAGCTGCCCTTTGGAAGGGTCCCCGTAGGGCAGATGTGGGGACCTGTATTTTGAACACAGCAGCATGACTTTGATACACAGCCAGGTGTGGGAATGTATATTCTCCAGTTCGCCTTCCAATGTCAGCCACTCAAGAAGTCACGACAGGAATTTACTGATCACCTACTATGAGTCAGTGACACCTACCTCTGACAAAAACCTCCTTGTAGGGTAGAGAGAGTGACCTCCAGCCCATGCCAGACTTCCTGTCAAGTCCCAACTGCCAGCTCTGAGGAAAAACACACATTCCTGCAACTTCCTGTCACCATTCGATGGCCCCATAAGCGGTGTTTCAAACTTTTATTGATGAATAAGCCATTCAGCATCCAGTCGGCTCCCTTATAAACAGAGCGTAGATGAACGCCAGTCTTTATGTGGCGGTAACAGTTGATGTCTCATTTGGAACCTTAACAAGGCCGTGCCATGGTAACCGTAACTCACACATTGCTAGAATTCAAATGGCTTATTATCAAGATAAACATTTATGATATTAAGGTATGTGATATTAGTGTCATATTTTATACGTGCCTGCTTGTAGCATAGTTCAGCTTGGGGCCAACACCATATTGAATTATTTAAAGGCATCTCTCCCAGGCTTATTAAAAAGTTCAGTAAAATATATATTAGTATATAAAAGTTTAATACAGAGTTCACATTGCAGTGTTTGCAAGCTCTTGGCCTTTGGAAGGAAAAGCCAGGGCAGCGTAGCTGCAAACAGACAACGTCTTGGGAAAGGCAAGCATGTGGGGGAAGACACCACGCGCCCCTTCCCTGGGCCTCAGAGATCACTTCCCTCATTCCGTTTGTTACAGAATAAGGAGACTTGAGGGTCCTTCAGCCCAGTCAGTAATTGGACTCCTGAGCGCAGGGATGGTGGGGGACAATGGCCTTTGCTCTCTAGAACCTGTGTGGATTACTCTATCAGTTACTCATCACAGTGACAGAAATACCACAGGGAACAACACATGGGAGGAAAGGCTTATTGTGGCTTAGGATCTCAGGGACCAAAGTCCTTCATGGAGGGGAGCTCTTCCACCATGGAAGACGAAGCGTGTGTGAAGCCACGTGGCAGATGGCGAGGCAGAGGCAGCAAGAACTTGCTGAGAGGCTTCTCCATCATGGGGGGCCAGGGCTCAGAGAGCTCCGGCTAGAACCAAATCCTGACTCTAATGACCTACTTCCACAAGCCAGGCCCCACCTCCTAAGAGCTACACAGCTAGCTCCCTAGCACCAACAGCTTGGGCGAAAAATGCAAACACGACCTTGGTGGGGTGGGGTGTTCAAATCCAACCCAGGAAAGCAGTTCGTCTGAAGTGTCTCACACTGTTATCAAACCATTTCTCTTTTTAAAATATGTTAATTAATTTTTTTTAATGTGTAAGGGTTTTTGTCTGTATATCTGTCTGTGCACCGTATGTGGGCAGTGCCTGTGTAGGCCAGAAAGGGGCATTGGATCTCCTGGGATTGCAATTACAGATGGTTGTGAGCTGCTATGTGGGTGCTGAGACTTGAACCCTGGTCCTCTGAAAGAGCAACCAGTGCTCTTAACTGCTGAGCCATCTCCCCAGCCCCTCAATCCATTTCTTGAGTGTCCATCTGTCTTCTCCAGACTATACTTGCCCTGGAGGGGCTGGGTGGAGCTGCAGTACATGGATTTAAACATCCTAGCTGAGTTACGGACACCTTGCTTCCTTGCTTCAGTCCTTCTAGATGTGAGCTATAGCCAAGTCATCTCCCAGATATCTGGAGCTCCCAGAGAAGGGTGACCTTGCTGGCTGGTGATTGGTCACACAAAAGTTGCACTATGACCTTAATCTGGAACAAGTTACTACATTCCTGTTTCCCCCCACCAAGTACCTGAGGCTTATGAATGAGATGTGTGGACCCAACTAGGTTCCCCAAGGGCTCATTCCCACACCCTGGATGCTGGCTTCATCTCCTGGGACCCAGATCAGCACCAGCTCCCTACCCTCAACCCCTGCTTCATCCCCTCAAAGGTTAGAATCATGCATTTTTTTTTTCTGAGTCTGGACTCCTTGGCCTCTGGAGATATTGATAGTTTGGGGGTCTCAGCACCCGGAAATGGATGCCTCTAGGAATCCTTCTGTGTCACAGTCCTCAGAGCAGGCTGTAGGTTGAGCATTTGGGTCCTCTGACATGTCACCCTGAAGGCTCAGGTAGGGGAGAAGTGAGATCGGGAGGGAGGAATTTCAGATGGAAAACATGGGCAATGAAAGTCTCAGTGATGAAGACCAAAGATGCTCTCCCAAGGTTCAAGACTGTAGGTCGCATTGGCTGCCTGGAATACGAGCACATCTTTAACCACAAGTTAAACTGGACACTGCCTTGGTACACCAGATTGACCTTGACTCGGGGAGGAAGCAATGCGAGCTTCTTGAGTTTCTGTTGTGGAGCAAATACTAACCCAGTTCTGTAGGTGGAGATCACAGGACAATTCTTAGCATACACAAAGGGACCCTGAAGTGTGGGTACAACTCTGGAAGTGAGCTGCCCTCTGGAAGTCCTGAGGGGCCAGTCCAGGCATTGAACAAACAAGAATCATCTCTGCAGCAAGGGGAGAGAAGAGCAGGGGAGAGGGTGAGGGTGAGGGTGCGGGTGCATCAGAGAGTATTTTTGTTTTGGGGTTTTTGTTGTTGTTACTGCTTGAAACAGGTTTTCTCTGTGTAGCCCTGGCTGTCCTGGAACGTGCTCTGTAGACAAGGCTGGCCTTGAACTCAGAGATCTGCCTGCCTCTCTGCTTCTCCAGTGCTGGGATTAAAAGGATAGCACCATCACTGCTATCCAGCCAGAGGGCGGTTTTTAAAGTCACAATAATAGAAAGAAAACAAAATATTTCTCTTCAACCCTCAAAGATAGGGAGTGTGTGAAATCATTGGAAGGTGGAAAGTCGGCCTGGGATCTGGCGACAGGATCGAGACACATACAGCAACTTTCAGACACAGAGCCAGAAATCTCCATTCCTCCAGGGCCCTTGTCACTTAGAGCACAAGGCTGGGGATAGAGACAAGTGCGAGACAGTCTGGGAGGCCTTTACATTAGCAGTTAGCAGTTAGCAGAGGAGTGTGTTGATTCGGGAGGAGCAGGTTTAAGGAATCCATCTTTGAGGAAGGCCGTTACCCTTACAGAAGCACCAATCAGGGGGCTCTGTGAAAGGGAAGATCACTGCGTCCTGGGTGTCCAGAGCTAAGTACTGCCGAGTGTGCAGTAGGAGATACGAAAACCATACTGCCAGTTAACTCGGCTGTCTGCACTGTGCCTCGCACAAGTGGGATCCCGGAAGCCCCGCCCCCCTCTTTTTTTTCTTTCTCAAATACACGGTCCACTGGGGTAAATGAAGGTATTCCTGGAGGATGTCCACCTGGTATGTAAGAATAAATTTGTCAGTCTGTCGGGGACTCTGATTTATTAGCTTGTCAGACACAAGTCCATCCGTGTCTCAGCTAGCCCTGAGCTAACACGTTAACTCTTGCGTGGCAGAGGTGGTCTGATGTGTCTTTATGGAAGCAGATTCTTGGTGAGAATTGAGAGGACAGGGGGTGGAATCTTCCACCAGAGACAGAGATGAGGTGACAGACCACACACTTGCCGGGACACATTGCCTTGCTGTCTGGTAGAGGGTTCTCTTTATTCAACCTGTACATCCCCTATCAATGTGAAACGTCCCCCACAAACCCCTGGACTTGAACACTTGGTCCCAGCTGGTGGTTATGGGACTCTGAGGATGTGGAGCCTAACTAGAGGAAGTGGGTCACTAGGGGAGGACCTTCAGGTCATACTTTGGTCAGTGCTCCATGCGGCTCAGCCGTGATGTAAGAACAGAAGCCTCCTGCCCCCACCATCATGGGTAGAGCCTCTTCACTTGGCTTTCCCTGCCCTAATGGACTGTGACCCTCTCCTAAATGGCTTCTGCCAGGTCTTTTGTCACAGTGTGAGGAAAGGAACCCAGATCGGGCAGTTCATTTCTTCCAGAGGAAACCGTGAAGGGCAAGCACTCAGCATAGTCTTAGCCCTGGGTGCTCAGCTTCATTTCTCAGTGACTCTGAGCCTTGGCAAGCTTCTAAGCCTCCATTTCACTATGTGACAAGACTCAAGGCATCTGTCTGTAGAGATTGTGAAGGATAAATAAGGTGTCTGTGTACTTAGTGCCCAGCTCCTGGTGGACACCCAGCACACAGAAGCAGCTCTCACTAGAACAGTGGGAGAACATTAGGTTTGTCAGGTGGGGGAGGGCAATACCAGTGCAGGGGGGTGGTGGTGGGGGTAGGGGGGGGGGGTGCTATAAGCCTGAGCACTCCTTCCTGAGGGTCTTCCTTGGCATCAATTGGGCACACCAACTGGACATAGAAACTCCCTCTTGCCAATTTCTCCTTGGTTTCCACAGCTGAGGAGTGTCTGTGGACACCTTGATCCAGGTGCCTACAAGCGGTGAGGTTATTTCAGAATCTCGGGTTGCAGTAGATCTTGGGTCATTATTAAATCATGAAGTGCTGGCTGGCTCCTAGCATTTCCTCAAAGGTTGCAACAATCCACAGGGCTCCAAATGAGCAGGAATGATTAAAAACGACCCCGATTGTTAAGTTTTAAAGAGAGCTACTGTCGTTTTTGCTGTCATCTGTAGTGGGTAGCCATTCCAGCTTTGATCTGGAGGTTCCAACGCCCATTGAGGCTTTGGTAACTGTCACACCTACAAGGCAGGGTGAAGGGAGGACCCTGAAGACCCCAGACCCAGATGCACCAGCTCTCTTAGTTCCTGGACCCTGGACGCTGGAGGTAGACTGAGCAGAGTTCTCCAGAGAACACCGCCGGGCTGCGCCATACCTTTGCCAGACCCTGTAAGCTATCCCTTCACTTGTAAGGTACCCCACAAAATAAACCTCCCTTTTAACTACGTGCAGTGGTCTTAATCATTTCACCAATAGTCATCTGTTCACTTGTATTCAAAGAAACAGGCTTCTAGCCTACGGTAAAAGGAGAAGGTTCAAGAAGCCTGAGAGCATAGGATCAAGAAACAGCTGGGGCATCTGTCTACACAAACGGTGAGAATTCACCTCTTTCCATGATCAGGAGGCTGGGCCTATCTTTATGAGAGCAGAGAATCCGTAAAACACAAACTTGAGAAATACTTGGATATCCTACAGAAACCTTGGCTCTGGCCCAGGACCTGTGTGCTGCATCCCTTGCAGCTACTCTCAAATGGCAGAGTAGTCTGGTGGTTAAGAACAAATCTCCACTCCCGCTCACTCACTGCACATGACCTTGGGCAAGCTCTCTAATCTCCCAAGGTTTCTACTTCCTCACCTTCAAAATGAGGATGAAAATGGCATCTGTTTCATGGGGTTATTGTGGGGGTCAAATAAAAATGAGAGACATTTAGAATTGCACTTGGAGTATAGCAAGTCCTCATCAGATATCAACCATCCCTGCCACCACCACCACTACCATCATCAGGCTACTTCTGCCACCACCATCACCATTGCCACCACTGCCATCACCTTCAGCTCCACCATCATCATCTTCCCCTGATGCCATGGAATATGACTACACCACCAATGCCTGCTGGCCCTGAATGACAGGGCTAAGGCATTTCTTTCATTCATCCATTTGTTCTTCAGCATCTTTTAGACATAGGCCTCCTGTATACTGGTTCTGTCTGAGATGATGCATTCCAAAAAGTTCCTAATAGAAGAGAAAGAAATGAAACGTTTAGGGAGAGATGGCTCAGAGCCTTCTACATTTTTATCTTGCAATTAGTTGATGCATTGGTTAGACATTTGTAGCTTCGGCTGCCCATCAACAGAATCCTCTCCCTGTCTATAGAGAATCCTCTACCAGCAATACTTGGTAGGAAGAGCTTCCTTCAGCCTCAAAATCTTCAAAGATTGGATACTCTTGTCTGCCCACCGCATTCTGGGGCAAGAACCCTGAACGAAGCTCAGTTACTTAGATATTCCTACAAAGAATTTTGAATCTTTAGGAAATAAGGACAAGATACAGGGATGAACTTGGCATCCAGGAGCTGGTGGTATTGATATTAGTATTGACTGTGTTTAATGTTAGCTGAGCTCAGCCTCAATATAGGTCTTCCCTGTAGCAACTGGGGAGTCAGTAGGAGATGGAGCTCTTAGTGCTAAGGAGAAAGCTGGGCAGACAGGGTATGTCAGTTTCAACATTGTGTTCAGTGTGGACAGAGCTGTACAAATGATGTCAGAGAAACCCATAGGGTAGAGGGCAGAGAAGTGCTCCAGGACTGGGCAGGAAGTATGGGCACAAGCACTTCTGGGCACCTGGAGGCTTTACTCCCAAGATTCAGTGGTACTAGCACACAGACAAGGTCAAGTCACAGTGGACCTTATAAGCAGGTTGACTCATAATGTATCACTCCATGGTTTCAGTTAAACTGTTCATGTTGACATAACTGCAGATTCGTGTGCAGTTGTAAGAAATAATGGAGAGGGCCTGTGCTTCCTGGAGCCACTTGGGAAGCTGAAGTCTTCTGTCACCATCAACCTGACACAATACACTCAAGAGATGGAGCATCCCATCACACAGGATGCTGGATGGCACCTTCTGCAGCCACATCCACACACACGCCCACTGCCTACCTTCACCTTACCTCTCTCCTGTTTCTTTTATTTCTTACTTGTGATGCTGAAGATTGACCCAGGGCTCCAACACCCTAAGAAAGGGCCGAGATGCCTCCATGTTGTTGCTTTTGTTTGTTTTGTCTGTTGTTTGGAGACCAGGCTTTGCTACGTGGCTCAGGCAGGTCTAGAACTTGCAGGCCTCCAGCTCCTGCCTCCTTCCTGCTGGGGTCACAGACGTGCACCATCATGTCAAGCCGTTCTCTATTTGTATGACCTTGACATTTAACAATGTTATATACATAGAACTGTGTGTTACAGGACATTTAGGACCGCTGCTCCCACAGGGAAAATTCTCTGGAGAGTCATTCATGTTGCTGCAAGTGGTGGTGTACATTCCTGGTTTCATTGCTAGGTGGTATTCTAGGGCTGTGCCACAATTTGTTAAACCATTCAGTACCATAGGACCCTGGCTTACTTTCCCAACCAAAGCTGGTCTAGTGTTCATATTCAGGGTCTTTTGTTGGCTTGTTTGATTTGTTTGTGTTTTTGTCAGTGTTCAACTTTATTTCTCTGGAGTTAATAGTGCAGTTGCAATGCATTATGGAAGCTTTAGACATGGTTTTTGAGAGACTGCTAAATTGCAAAGAACTTTCATTTTATATTCAAGTTCCTCTACATTCTTTTTTTTTTTTTAAAAAAAAAAAAACAGGATTTTATTTATTTTTATTTTTATTTTTTTGAGACAGAGTTTCTCTGTAGCTTTGGAGCCTGTCCTGGATCTCGATCTGTAGACCAGACTGGCCTCAAACTCACAGAGATCCGCCTGCCTCTGCCTCCCAAGTGCTGGGATTACAGGGGAAAAAAAGGATTTATTTTTATTTTCTGTGTATGAGTTCTTGTCTGCACATATGTATGTGTGTGCCTGGTGCTACAGAAGCCACCAGAGGGCATCAGATTCCCTGGAAGTGAGTTTAGGGATGGTTGGGAGATACCACGTGGGTGCTGAGAACTGGAACTGGATCCTCTGCAAAGCTGCCAGTGCTCTTGCTGAGCATTCCTCCAGCCTCAGTTCCTCTTCATTATTATCAGCATTTGATACTGTTCACATTTTTTAAAGTTGTAGCCATTTTGACAGCTGTGTGGAGACATCTCACTGTGATTTTTACTTTACATGTTTATTTTACTCACTTCAGTGTAATTCTTGATTGATCTTTGTTACTATCGAACTTTTAGAGCTTTATACATATTTCCAAACATGAATCCTCTGTGTATTGTTTGAATATTCTCACTCTGGAGTCTCCTTTGATTCTTAAAAAGGGTTTTTAATAGAGTAAAAGTTTTAAATTCCCCTGAAATGCACTTTGTCAATGGTCCCATCTACAGATCCCACTTCACTGCTTTCCACTAGAGCCAACCAAGACATCCTGAGAACAAATAGGAAAAATGGGGACAAATCACCCTGTGAGGGCAAATCAAGACAAGTGATTACATACCCACAAGGCACTCTTATTGGCTCGTCCTGGGGTGTGAGGTAATGGGAAGTCCCAGAGGTAGATTTATGGAAAATAAACCTGGTGGAAGGAGCCTGTTGAGGGAAGAGGAGTTCTTATTCAGAGAGCTGCAGCGTGTTGAAGGAGGCCTAAGAAATGGCCTGTTTCACCCTCCCCAGTTTACTGATAAAGTATTGAGATCCGAGCCATTTGCTGGCTCAGCATGCAGTCGACATTCATATTCTTTGTATGCTTGAAACATATGTGAAGCTGCTGTTCAGTCTCAGCTCCTATATGTGCCTGTGTGTGCAGGTGCCAGCAGAGACCAGAAGATGGCTTCCAATCTCCTGGAGCTAGAGTTACAGGCAGTTGTGAGTGGTCTAATGTGAATGCTGGGGACTTGGATTCTCTGCAAGAGTAGCAATAGCACTTTAAAAAAAAAATTATTTATTGTGTATACAGTGTCCTGCCTGCATGTGTCCCTGCAGGCCAGAAGAGGGCACCAGATCTCATTACATGTGGTTGTGAGCCACCATGTGGTTGCTGGGAATTGAACTCAGGACCTCTGGAAGAATATTCAGTGCCCTTAACCGCTGAGCCATCTCTCCAGCCTGCAGCAATAGCTCTTAACTGCTGAATTTTCTCTCCAGCCCCCAAATTCTTCCAAGTAGAGTAGGAAATGAAACAAAACAAAACAAAAACCTCCAAAAATTACAATTGAGTTAATTTTGTATTGGTCATCTACTACTGGGCATGGGGCATGTCCTTAAGAGTGGTTGTATACCTGGTCAGACTCCACTGAGGAAAACTAGTTTTTCATCTGTGAGTGGTGGAGATAGCTTCAGGGTTAGGGATGTGGACTCCTGTCCACTTCCACTATCAGCACTGGGACCACATCAGGCCCAGACTGTACATGCTGCCACAGTCTCTGAGAGTTCATATGTGCATTAGTCCTGCAGTTTTTAGAAGGCCTTGTTTTCTTGGTGTTCTCTGTCCCACATTCTTATCAACTGGCTTGTCTTCCTGCACCCCAGAAGGAGATGGCTGACATCTCTCCAAGTGACCATGGCTCCTCTTTCCAGATCTCCAGTGTTCCCTCCTGTCTTTCAAAGGCCTGACATCAGGTATATACACATTTAGAAAATACCATGTGCAGATGGATTTTTTTCTTTGGGCCACCAGCTCACAAATAATGACACAGAGACTTATTATTAGTTGTGAAACTTGGCTTATAGCTTAGGCTTGTCCCATTAGCTCCTGTAACTTAAATTATCCCTTTCTATTTATCTCTGTGTTGTCACATGACTCGTGGCTTTTACCTCTCCTCCTGCATGCCTTCCTCCCTCTGTGTCTTGCTGGTGACTCTGCCTTTCTTCTTCCCCAAGATCTCTCTGCCCCCAGAAGTCCCACTTAACCTCTGCCTGCTTAGCTATTGGCCATTCAGCCCTTTATTAAACCAAGCACAGAGACACATCTTCACACAGTATAAAGGAATATTCCACAACATTCATATCTTTCTGATAAATGGCTTATTTTCCTCTAGGAAATATTCATTTTAGTCTCTGGTCACACACTTTGGTCAGAGACTTATATATTGCATGATATTGCCATATTTGTTTCCCTTTTGTTTCAAAAATTTATATTTATTAATTATTTTGGAAGGAGTGTGGATGCACAGCACAAACTTGTGGGTCAAAAGATGACTTGCAGGCATCAGGTCTCTGCCTCCATCATGTGGGTTCCAGGGATCAAATTCGGGTTATCAGGCTTCCTGGCAAGTCCCCTTACCCACAGAGCTGTCTCAACAGTCTCAAACCTTATGTTTGCTGTATGTGTGGCCTGTGTTCTATTTTCAGTTTCAATCTGTTTCTTCAAAGTGTGGATTTGGTTCTAGAAAATAATTAAATTGCCGTAAAGTCCCTTTCTGTTCTTTTTACTTTGAAAGTCCATTTGCTTTACTTTATGCCTGCTCCCTTTGTTCCCGTGTGTTTCCTTCTGGCAGACCCTTTTCATCTTGGCTAGATGTTATCGTCTACATATAAAACTTTATACACTGTTTTGGTTCCATTCTTTATCTGATTTGTTCTGGAGAGTGGGTTTCAGGTTTTCCCAGAGTCCTAGATCTTACTTTTTAGTTAGAGGGTTTGGCTCTTGTACTTTCCTATACCACAGATGAAAATGATGATCCCAGGAAGGTTAGAGATTTTTCTTAATTGGCTCTATTTGAGTCTATACACAATCGGGTGGGTCCATTTGAAGCACACACACACACACACACACACACACACACACACACATTAAGCCAACACCTTGATCAAGACCCAGAACATGTATGTCCCACCCCCACAACCCCACACTTCCTGGCAATGTGCCCACCAGGCACAGGCAATGGCCACAACTGTTTTTTGTCATTGTGGATTACTTTACATTTTCTATTAATCTCATATTGCGGGAACAATACAAAGTGATTTCCCTTTATATGTGTTTATGTGCATGATCCATATATGTATCGTGTATTTGTATGGTATGTGTATGCATGCACTCATGTGTGAGTGTGGTTACACATGTGTGGAATTTAGAGGGTGTCTTGGGTGTTGGCCCTTGGCTTCTGCCTTGAGACAGGTTCTCTTTGTTACTTACAGCTGTGTATGTCAGGCTAACTGGCTGGAAAGCTTCCAGAATGATCCTGTCTTCACATTCCATCTCAAGCATGGTGTTGGGAACATACACACATTCACTATATCACATGGTGTTGGGAACGTACATACACCCAGCTTTGTGAGGATTCTGGGGTTCAAACTCAGATTCTCACACTTGGGCAGCAAATGCTTTTACTCACTGAGACATCTTCCCATCTCCAAAATGACTTCCTGAGGTGTGATTTTCTTCATTCCACATTTTCTTGCATCAACACTATTTTTCCATCTTTATAGCTGAATAATAATTTTGAGGTTCACCAGTGTTGTCATATGTTATGAATAGTTTATTCATTTTTATTGCTGAGTAAAAATACATTCTATGGAAATATATTATGTATCCCTTGATCAATTAGCTTTTAAATTATTTCCATTTGAGACAAATTATAATTAAAGCTTATATTTGTAACATCTTTCATTTTTCATTTCTCTTCTTGAGAAAATACCTGGAAATTTGTATTAGTCAGTATTTGCTAGGGACAGAATTGACCAAATGAATATGTACTATAAAAGAGGATTTATTAGACTGGCTTACACAGTGGGGCTGAGTAGTCCCACAATGGATCTCTGCACAGCAGAGAGGCTGAGGATCCACTCGTTAGTTTGGATGCCTCAGCAGTTGCAATCTGTCACTGGTGGCCTAGAGTGCTTCGGTGGTCTTCAGTCCTTGTTGGACGCTGAAGAAGATGGGTTCTGGTATCTGTGGAGGATGGCAGCAGCAGAGGCAGCAACAGCACAGATGCACGTGCCAGTAAGGAGTGAAGGTAGGCCAGCAAAAGCAATGCTGTTTCCTCCTCATCTCTCGTTATATCTCCTCCACAGCTGGACAGTGGCACCCATTCTGGGGCCTTCTCTCTCAGCTAATCCTTCCTGGGAACAGCCCTGCAGCATCTGCTTGGAGACTGGTCTCTTACTCCCAACTCCACATTTAATCACATTGACAATTAAGAGAAACAATTACAGAGTTGAATAACTGGATTGTATACTGCCACATCTCACCAGCAGAGCTTAAGAATTTCAAATGTTCCCCATCTTCCCAATGCTAACTGGTTTTTGTAAGCATTCAGATTTTAGCCTTCCACACTGTGGTTTTAATGTACATACCCCAGGGACTAAAAATTAAAGTCCCTGTCAGTGTGTTGATCAGGGTTTTCCTGTGATATAAAGACAGAAGAGAACTGACTCACAAAATCGTGTTCTGACTTCTACATATACACCACAGCATGCTTACCCCATGTCAACATTA
Source organism: Onychomys torridus (assembly GCF_903995425.1). Lineage (NCBI taxonomy): Eukaryota > Metazoa > Chordata > Mammalia > Rodentia > Cricetidae > Onychomys > Onychomys torridus. The sequence continues at coordinate 89,586,853 of NC_050449.1, forward strand.
ATGCACCTTCACGCACAACAATAATACAGAGTGAAAAGCTTAATCATTCTGAAGGGCTTATTTTGACTCACGATTTCAGAGGTTTCAGACCATCTAGAGAAAGCAGAGAGGCTCTCATAGTTGAAGTGGGGGGGGGGGGGGGGGAGGGAATGGGAATGAGGGAGGAGAGGGGAGCAGGGGGAGACTAGGAACCTGAGAGAGCACTACCACATTGCATTCTGTTTAAGAAAGTCTTAAACAGCAACTGAAAGTTCTTTTTATTTATTTATTTTATTTCTGTGCATTCTGGGACCTTTGTCGTTTCTGCTTGTCTATTGTGTTTAGGTTTACAGACAATTTCAATTTAATTTTTGTCTGTGGCGTAAGAGTGAAAGCTCATTTTATTTTCCACTGTGTGGATAGTCAATGAACCTAGCAACATTTCCTGAGAACATCTTTCTCCACTGACCTGCAGTGGCACCAGTAACTGAGCATCCAAGCACAGGGCTGTGTTTGGCCTCTGTCCTAGTCTCTGGACTGTTAATTTTTGCTGAAGCCAATATTGAAGCATCTCAATTATCATGTCTTTATTAGTGTTTAGTGTCTGGGAATGTGGGCCTTTATTTTCTTCTTATTTTCTAAGATGGCCAAAGCTATTTTAGTTCTTTTGCATTTCCAGATGAATTGAAAATCGATTGCCACAGCAAAACATTTTCCTCCATCAGTATTACTTTCCCATCTTTATGGCTGAATAATCTTCATCTTCACACACACACACACACACACACACACACACACACACACACTCACACATGTATGCACATGCACGTATACACATGCAAATGAACGCACATATATCCTTACCCACAGATGACTATATCAGTTGATTTCTTTAGGTGACCCCTGTGAACAGTGCTACCATAAACAAGGATGTGGCTGACGACATCCCATTTGCCAACTCCTGCTATTGTTTCGTGAGCTACCGGGGTTGTATTCAGGAAGTCATTGCTTCTGCCGTGCCCCAAAGCGTTTCCTCTATGTTTTCCTGTCTGTTCAGTTCTACATCTTTCATTGAGGTCTTTGATCCTCTGGGAGTTAATTGTTGTTTTTTGTTTTTTCTTTCTGGCTTTAAAGAGTCATCAATCTTTGTGACCTTTTCATTCATCTCTCTTGCCTTACTAGTCTGATTCAAATGTCAAGGACTATGAATGATAATCATGAGTGTGCACATCTTTGTCCCACTTCTGATTTTTTAAGAAATAATTTCAGTTATTCCACAATTTGGTCTGATGTTAGCTGTGGGTCTGTTGCATACAGCCTTTCCTGTGTTGAAGTATGATCCTTCTATGCCTGGATAGTCCTGCGATCTTTGTTTTTGATTCTATTTGAGTGCCCCATTAGGTTTATATATTTGTGAGGATTGATCATCCTTGGATCTCTGGAATGAAATCAAGTTGATCACATGATGTATGATCTTTGTAAATGAGCTGTTGGATTCAGTTTACAAGTAGTTCATTCAAAATCACCGCCTCTATGTTTATCAAGGAAATTATTCTACAGCGTTATTTTGTGAATTTTTTGTTTTTGCTTTATCTCTCTGTCTCTGTCTCTGTCTCTGTCTCTGTCTCTGTCTCTCTGTGTGTGTGTGTGTGTGTGTGTGTGTGTGTGTGTGTGTGTGTGAATGCAACGACCAGAACAGGTTGTCTGATCCTCCAGAGCTGGAGTCACAGGCAGTTGTAAGCTCCCTGTTTGGATGCTGGGAACTAAACTTAGGTCTTGTCCAAGAATGGCCTGAGCTGTTAACTGCCAAGTCATCTCCCCAACTCCTTATTGAGTGTTGATAACAGGGCAGTGATGACTTCATGGAATGACTTCCTTCTTGTTTTGAGGAATTGTTTGAGAAGCACTGGTGTTCACTCCTTAAAGATCTGGCAAAACTCAGCTGAGAATCCATCCAGCCCTGGACTCCTCTCTGTTGGGAGATGGTTTATTGCCACATCAATCTCATTATTAGTTATTGATTGTTTCAGGTTGTTCATATCCTCTTGCTTCAATTTTGGCAAGTTGGATGTTTTAGAGATTAACTGAATTATTTTTGATTTTCCAATGATTTACTGTTTGGTATATATTGTAGTTTCTTTTTGAAAAAAGATTTGTCTCTCTGTCTGTTGAGGGGGGGAGTGTGTGTGTGTGTGTGTGTGTGTGTACATGCACACATATGGAGGCCACAAGAGAACATCGGTTCCTTCTCTACCATGCTCTACCTCTTTCCTTTGAGGCCAGATCTCTCTCTAAACCTTGGACTCATGTGTTCTTGGCCATCCCCAGTGATCTTCCCGTGTCTTCCTACCCACTACCCAGGGAGTAGTATAGGAGGCATTTGTGACGACACTCAACTTATTATATAGGCACTAGGTTCTTAACTCCAGTCCTGATGATTCTGGCTCAAGTGCTCTTCACCAGCAAGCCATAATCTCTCTAGCCCAACACTGATGTTTGTTTATTGATATTTTGATTAGTGTTGGGATATTGAAATCTGTCCTAGTTTGATCTCCATTGTTACGATAAACACTATAACCAAAAGTAACTTGGGTTTATTTCACCTTACATCTCCAGGTAACAGCCCATCCCTGAGGGAAGTCAGGGCAGGAACCAAAGGCGGGAACCCGGAGGCAGAAAGTGAAACAGAAGACATGGGGGGTGATGCTTACTGACTTGTTTTCCATGGCTTGCACAGCCTGTTTTTTACACAACCCAGGATCACCTGACCTGGAGTGAGACTGCCCACAGAAAGCTGGGCCCTCTCACATCAGTCATTAATCAAGAAAATGCCCCCAAGACTTGCCTAGAAGCCAGTCTGATGGACACATTTTCTCAATTAAGATTTCTTCTTCCCAAATGACTCTAATTTGTATCAAATTGACAAAAACTAACCAGCACAAAGTCACTCACTGATATTGCATATGGGCTTCTTGTATATCGATTTTCTCTTAATTGAAATATGTCCTCCTGGAGAGAGGAGGGAGACTTGGTAAGACTCAGGAAGTTAATACAACTTAGAAGCCTCAGGAAGCTAATGGAATTTAGAAAGAAAGTCCCAAGAATTCCAAGGCCCCTCTGCAAGGTCATAAAGCAGTGAGCAGTGGCTGGGGCAGGGGAGCTCTCCAAATGGTGACACTAACCAAGGTTTTTCAAGGAGTTCTGTGGATGCACTCTAGTGAGTTGTTGACCACACTGGGAGGAATTTTTAATGATACAATTGCCTTTAAGTCCCCCATGCTCTTGTAAGTAACCAGTATAGTGATATTTTATTTGTATTGAAATGTGATTTTATTTGTATGTTAATAAAGTTGCCTTGAGGTCAGAGCAAGCCAGAGCAGAAGCTGGGCGGTAGTGGTGCACGCCTTTAATCCTAGCACTTGGGAGGCAGAGCTAGGTAGATCTCTGTGTGTTCAAGGACACAGCCAGCATGGCAGACACACACCTTTAATCTCAACACCAACCATAGAAGACCTGGAGGTCTGTACAAACAGGCAGTGACGAGGAGGTCATGTGGCTGGGTTTACAACCAATGAGAAAACAGAACAGAAAGTCTATAAATAGACAGGACACACAGCAGTAGGTCTCTTGCGGAGAGAACAGCAGAAGCAGTGAAGGGTAAGGTTTTCCGCTCTTGCTCTGACCTCGTGGTTTTTAACTCTGTAATTGGTTCTGTGTTTCTTATTTAACAAGACAGTTACATCTACAAACCGGTTACCTAGAACCTTTTAAATAATCCAATAATCTCACTGGTTCACTAAGCCGGACTGGGGTGGAATCGTTTCTTTGGTCTACCATCAGTATTCCCTGTAGGGTGAGTAGATATTTGTTCTTGTCTCCCGGGCAAAAGTAACACAACGCCAGCTGGTGCCTGAACACCAGAGACCAACAGAACCAAAGAGGAGTTGAGGGTGAGCAGCTCTATGACCCTGCCATGTTGCCTGAGACAGGCAACAAAGGTTGATTTGTTTGAAGTAGAGCATCTGTGGGGCTATCTTAATTTCTATCCCAACCTGATACAACCTAAAGTCACGTGGAAGGGGGAACACCAACTGAAGAATTGCCTTCATCGGATTGGTCTGTGGTTATGTGTCTGGGGCATCATCTTGATTGCTCATTGATGTAGGAGGGGTAGCCCAGTCTGGGCAGTACCGTTTCAAGGATGGCATGAGAAAACTAGCCAAGCAGATGCCATGGAGCCAGCCAGTAAACATCATACCACCATGGTCTCTGCTTCGGTTCCTGCCTTGACTCCCCACAGTAATGGACTGTGACCATTAAGACACATGAACCCTTTTCTCTCCTAAGTTGGTTTGGCCCAAGCATTTTTGTCAGAGCAACAGGGAAGCAAACTAGAACAGGGCATCCCTGTATGGCATGGGATGGTGAGCTTCTTAGGTGATAAAGCCTGTTACAAAGGCTAAGCCATCTGAGAGTGGAGTATCCTGGGCATGAGTCCTGGTCCACCTCATGAATAAGGAGACACTCTCAAAGTTTGATGGTCTAAGCCGGGCAGTGGTGGCATAGCCTTTAATCCCAGCACCTGGGAGGCAGAGGCAGGCAAATCTCAGTGAGTTCAAGTCCAGCCAGGACTGTTACACAGAGAAAATCTGTCTTATAAAACAAACAAAACAACAACAACAAAAGATTGATGGTCTAGATAATACTTTGCAATCCCTTTTTAAAAATCTACTTTTTAAAAAAGTAAACACGGGACAGGTTCATAAGCAGGCTTTGTCAACTTTTACTGGCTTTTGCTATGTGCAAAAAGAGATGCTACAGATGCTCAGCTGTCTGCCCATAAAGAGCTTGCCTATACCACAGGGAACCCGATCTGCAGATGCTGTCCTCTGCTGTGGCCTCTGATTGGTTAAGAAAAGTGGGACCTGGGAGGATGAGAAGGAGGGTTCAGTTTGTCATTTTATATAGTTGACAGGATGCAAAGGAGTGAGAACAAGCTAGCTGTGTGCTAAAGAGAGCTTCCTGGGATTTCAGAACCAGTGAGAGGATTCGGACAGTGGAGAGAGAGACAGAGACAGAGAGACAGAGACAGACAGACTGACAGAGAGACAGAGAGAAAGACAGAGACAGATGAGAGACAGACAGAGAGAGAGAGAGAGAGAGAGAGAGAGAGAGAGAGAGAGAGAGAGAGAACAAGCTAGCTATGTGCTAAAGAGCGCTTCCTGGGATTTTGGAACCAATGAGAGGATTCAGACAGTGTCGAGAGAGAGAACAAGGTAGATGTGATAGAAAATAACCTTTCATACAGAGGAAGAGAAAACCTAGATCAGCATGCAGAGCGAGCCCTAATAATGGCCAAGCACTGGAAACTGGGATAATCGAGGAATATCCCACATCTGAATGGCTTGAATGGGGAAAGCTGTTAAACAAGGAATAAAGATGCTTCTCACAGCCTGGCTTGTGCAGCTGTGCGATGGGAGGGCAGATGATATCAGTCTGAGTGCTTTGGAAGCAAAGAAACCAATAAAACTACTCCCCTCAAGCAGAATCTGCAGCAATACAGGGGAAATCAGTCCCTGATGTGCCGGCTCATAGAAGTCATTAAGAACACTCGGTTATTGCCAGTCACTGTGCATATCACGGACTGGAGGAGAATAAAGGAATGACAGGCATACGTGAAGTGACTGAGCATGAAAGATGATATATTTGATGTCCAGCTCACAAGGCCAGATAGGTGTGTGTCCACAAGAGAGTTAGAGATGGGCTGATTTAGCAGGGCCCTCAGGGCCAGCATGGGTTTGTCTCAGTCACTTTTCTGTTGCCGTGGCAAAACATCATGATGAAGACAACTTACAGAAGAGAGCATTTAATGGGGGCTTACCGTTTCAGAGGGTGAAGCCATTACCATCATGGTGGGGTGCACGGCAGCAGGCAGGCAGGCATGGTGCTGAACAGAAGTTGAGAGTTCACATCTGATCTACAAACACTAGGCAGAGAGAACTAACTGGGAATGGCACGGGATTTTGAAACCTCAAAGTCCACCCCACTGACACACCTCCTCTAATAAGGCCACACCTCCTAATCCTTCCCAAACAGTTCCACCAACTGGGAACCAATTATTCAAATATATGAGCCTATGGGGGCCATTCCCATTCAGACCACCACAGCATTTTAGTGACTTTGTTGAGCTCTAGGATAGGGCACAATTTTTACAATGTAGGAGAGGATATGACAGATCTGAGTATTTTAGACCAGCATATGGATTGTCCTTGTGAAGTGCTAAAGAAAGAAGAGCAAAGTGGAAAGAGGGTCTGTCCAGGGTCTCTCACTTGAAGGTGAATATGGCAAGATTCTCATGGAACTGGAATCCTTAGTGTAAAATTGAACAGAAAGCCAAATGCTATGCCGATGAAGCTGTACACTCCCAGGCATATCCAACCTTCAGACTGTCAGCTGCATGAGGCAAGGGACAGCAATGATATGGCCCCACACAAAAGTGTAAACTTCCTTAGACATTATATTTTTACAATAAAAAAAACCCAGTTGTGTGATTCTGGAGCATGAATTTTGTAGATGATTATGTTTAGGATATTTCTTATAAAAGCCTGAGCCACAGTTGAGAGAAGACAGGAAGGTTAAAACAGTGCAGGTGAAAAAGGTCATGACTGACTGTCTTAGGGTGGAGAGTTGTCCCCTCAGGGTATGTGGTGTTCTCTTCTTCCCTGAAAGGAAATGCACCAAGGTTTTGGATTGTTGATCTAGCCTGGGGTCTGTTTACCAGCCACCATGGAAAGGGAAGAGCCACAGGGCCAGCCAGCCTGGAGCTTGTCAGCCAGGGAACTGCCTCCAGTCACAGCATGGTAAGCTGGAGTGCAGCCCCCACACCTCCTATGGTCACGAGTTGGGTGGAGTAACACAAGCCTCCCCACCACTTCAGTCCATCACGGGTGGGGAGATGTGCAGGAGCCCCGCGGTAGAAGCAGAACCCCAGGATCCAGAGGCAGGTAGTACACAGGCAATGACGGTGAATTATGGAAAGATACCTGGATGTGGTGGTGTCTCCATTGTTGCTGGATTCAACATTTTACAAAGGGTTAAAAAAAAAAAAAAAAAAAAAAAAAAAAGAATGATCTGTCTCCTCTCACATCTAACTCCTGGTCAGGACTCAGTGTCTCCCTAGTGGCTTTTTGTGGTCTAGCTCCTAGCCCCTACCTCACCTCATCTCCTGCTTCAAACACCATAGTGCTTCTTTGCTTGGAGGTCATTGTATTATCCCCACCCTCCTGACCCCCGAGTGTAGTTGGAATCCTAAAAGTTCTTATTAATAAAACTCAAACCCGAGGCCAGTTATTGGGGTGATTGCTGGAAGATCAGAGACACAGAACGAGCCACAGCTATCTCACCTTGCTAGTTCCTCAGGTGATCCTGTTTCCTCAGGCTGGAAGCTTCTGAGTCCTCCTCCACATGAATCTCAGCTGAACTGTGTTGCTCCAAAGCTTAACTAACTACATGCTTTTTTCTCTTTAGTTCCTGCTCCTCACGCCTTATATACCTTTTTCTTTCTGCCCCCACTCCCTGGGATTAAAGGCGTGGTCACCATGCTTAGCTATTTCTAAAGTGGCCTTGAACTCAGAGATCTGGCTAGCTCTGCCTCCCAAGTGCTGGGATTAAAGGGTGTACCTCCACCGCCCAACTTCTGTTATGGCTTACTCTTCCCATTTTCTAGCCACCATTTCTGGCTCTGTTCTAGTGGCTGTCTGTTCTCTGACCCCAGATATGTTTATTTCGGGGAACACAATACCCACCACACCCGAGAGCCCGCACGCATGCGTGCGCGCGCGCGCGCGCGCGCGCACACACACACACACACACACACACACACACACACACACACACACACACACTTTAGACTGTGAGATCTGGCAGGGCTGGGCCAGATCTCACTTCAGGACAGTGCTGTAGGCATGGGCATGAGAAGGTAAGGGGTCCAGGAGTCCCCAGACATAAGTTTTCATCCTGGGGAGGATCTCTTCCCCATTTCAACACTTCCCTTGCAACTCCTATGGGTGTCCCGGATTGCACAGGGCGTCTGGCCCACCCTGCCCCTCTGAAGGCTTTTGCAAAGCTGTGTCTGATCTTCGATGATGTGGTAAGTACAGGCACAGGCCCTGTTCTCCAGAGACCCACAGCCTGTTGGGTACATGAGGACCCATTCCAGGTGCTCAGGATACAGTCCTTGGTACCAGGAGATACATACTCTGGAAGGGATTGAGGAACTAATAGCTCAGGGCATGAGACACTGGCTGACAGTTATAGGGTGTCTGGAGAAAGGCTGGTCTCATTAGATCATGAGAGGGTGAGGTAGGGGTGGGTAAGGTATTGGTGGAATAAGAGAAGCCACACCAATGAGCCTTAGGAACTGAAACAAGACAGCTGCATCCAAACTGGAAGATGGGATGGAGACTTAGACCCTAGGAGCTGGGAGAGGGAGGTCTTTAGGCAGTTACTGGCTACCTGGTCTAGCCCCTATGCCCAGAGGAGGAAGTGACTTACCCAAGGTCACTGTTACAAATGAGGAAGCCTGGGCTTCCTGACCCAGTGCCTGAGGTTGTGCTTTGGCAGGAAGCTGCCAGCAGTCAGGCAGGTTCCTAGGGCCTGCAGTCTGGGGATGCCTTTTCCTCCCCCATCTCCAGTCTTGAGGTGGGCAGACACTGTGTGTCTCACATCTGCTCTTCTAGCCACAAGAACCCATTCTTTCACGCCTCCCCTCCCCCACTTCCTGCTGAGCTTCTAAGGTCTTATAATAAACTGTAAATGTCTCCACTGGGCACAGAGACACCAACCACTCTGACACTGTCCTGGAGTCTGGTGTGATGTGGCATATCGGTGGCTGATGCTGCTCAATGAATCCTGTACTGGTCCTGACCCAGACCCCTTCCTAGCCCTACCTGCCAACCTGCTATACCAGCCCCAGCAGAGCCCAGCCCAGCTGCCCCTCACTCCACAGCAGTCTGCACTGCTCCCCGGTAGCCACATGCATTCAGCCCCAGCTCCAGGTCTGCTTGCCCTGGCTAGCCTTGGTCACCTTGGCGATCTAAGCTCCAGCCTCAGGGGATATGGCAGTCTTTCCAGAACCTGGGGACAGGGTGTCTTCTTCCGGATCAGGTCTCTGAAACATCTCTGGGGTGGGGCTCAAATGGGGACTGTGGACATTGAGGGACAATGTGTATGGAGAGGCACTCCCAGGTTCCATGACTGTGGATCTCAGGACAGACCGGCCAGGTTGATGGTGCTGTCTCCATACCCCTGAAAGAACACTTTGCACACAGCTCAAGGACAGAAAGACAAACTTTATTAGAAATGTTCCTTGCTTGTAGGTCACATTCACATTAAAGTGGAGGCTGCGCTGTCTGGCTCTGGTATCCCATGCTGTGACAATTTCCAGTTAAAAACCAGTCTGGGTGGAGAGTATCTGGAACACACCAAAGTTGCTGAATGGTGGTGCTGGCGGCGGTGGTGGGGGCGGTGGCGGCAGCGGCAGCAGCAGCAGCAGCATTCTGTGAGAGGATGGGTCTCAGGGCCTCAGACTGTGTGTCACACTCACCCTTCCTTTCCCAAGGCCACACCACGGACCCCAGCTGATAAATAAACAGCATGTCACACACATATTGGAAACAAGAAACAAACTGTGGAATTCCCCTAAAGTGAAAAAATAATTTGCTCAAAGAAAGCTCTGTGACAGCCAGGCTTCACCCTGAATGATGGTGGCCAGAGTCCTGGACACTCATGGTGTCTCAGACTTGGTGCCCCGAGGCCCCCATCCTCCTTAGCACCTTTGGGAGAAAGCCATCTTTACCACACTCCTCTTTCAAAATGCAAACGCTACCTAAAACAATCATACCAAGAACGAGCTCTGTCCCCGGGGCAAGTCATCAGACTAATGTCCCTGAATAGAGGGGTGGGGCCAGCCAAAGGACTCGATCCACAATGGAAGAGGGCAGGAAGGGGTGAGGAAGCCGGCTCAGAGAGGAAAGGCCAGGTTCTATGCACTGCTGTGGTCCCTGGTGACTTGTCTCTCAAAGTGGTACTAAGTCTTAAAATGGAAGCACAATCTCCCAGCCCTGGCCAGGGGCAGGCAGAGAAGAGACCATCAAGGACTTGCCTCCCTCTGTCATTCATTATTCAGAAGCTATTTTCTCTCCACTGGCCAATTTTCCTGGGCCTGTCTGCAGTGGGGACCAGGACGCTGTCTCCTGTCCAATGTTTTATTCATTCTCTTGAGGAAGAAATGGTCTCTACACTCTGGTGGACTAGGTGGTCTCCCGGTCCCGGTTGATGGTAGCAACAACTACCATGTAGCAACAGGTATTCCTTTTCCAAGTCAGTGACACATCCTGGTGCTCTGGAGCTAGGTGCTGTGTGACCACAGATGCCAGCAGGCCTTCAGCACTGCTCACTGGTACTGCAGATAGTTTTTGAGAGACTGAGGCAGGGGCAGGGAGCCGATGTCCCGCAGGCGCTGTCTGCCCAGGGCTGAGCGGATGGATCTCCGGCACAGGTCCATCAGCGGCAGGGGTTCGGCTGCAAAGACAGTAAAGTTTGAGTGCCCACACCTCCTTACTCCACCCAGGTTGCCCGCCACCTACCCTTGACCCTGACCTAGCTCTGGGCCCCCTGTTCCTAAAGAGCCATCCCTGCTTGCAGTAAGAAGTCCTTAGCAATGTTTATGAAAGGGGGAACAACAGCTGGTCAGAATAGAAGATTTGGAATAACCAATGGCAAATAGTGGCATTAAAGGATTAACAGTGGTATGTAACTTATCTATAGCAAGGATAAGTTCTGGTGTGGCGTGTGTGGCTCAAAAGTGTTGGAAAGTGTTGTCCCAGCTACTCAGAATGCTGAGACAGGAGGGTCATTGGAGCCCAAAAGTTCAAGGCCAGCCTGGGCAACACAGCCAGACCCCATCTTAAAACAAACAAGCAAACAGGTTAGATTCCACCAGCTTTTACAGTTCTTTCAAACCCTCACACTTTCCCTGCAGTGTCTATGATAGACAGTGGAAGGACACATTTTCTCACAGCACTTGACTTCTAGAAAAATCCATAAGTTAAAAGCCACCACTGGAAGGTGGCTCATGGGGTAAAAGTGCTTGCCACACCAGCCTGATGACGTGATATTGATCCTCAGGAGCCACTTAAAAAGCCAGATACAGCAGCAGTCACCTGAAGACCAGCACTCCTCTACCGAGATGGAAAACATACGAGAGACCCCCAACTCAACATGGTGGGGGGAGGGAACCCACTCTCCAAAGTCGCCCTCTGACCTCCACATGCACACCGTGGTATACTTACTCAACCCTGAAGAGTAAAAACAAACCACAGCAACCACACCTCGGGATACAGGATAGTTTACCAAGTTACAGACTCATACGAACATTTCTCTCTTCTAGGTTCTGTGGGTAACTGTCGGGGTACAGAGACAACTAAGCCAGGCGCAGAGCCAGCCTTGGGGTGAGCCTATAGTCTGGAAATTTCTCATGATCTGGGATTTTTAAGTTGTTGAGATTTTTGTTGTTATTGTTGTTTTTAATTTTGTGCACATGGGTGTTTTGCCTGCATGTATATCTGTGTACCATGTGTACGCCTTGTGCCTACAGAGGCCAGAAGAGGGTGTTGGATACATTGGAACTGTAGTTACAGATGGTTGTGAGCCACTGTGTTGGGTGCTGGGAATTGAACCCTGGTCCTCTGGCAGAGCAGCCAGTGCTCTCAACCTCTGAGCCATCTCTCCAGCCGCAGTAAGTGAATTATTCTAGAAGTGTTATACACAAGAGAGCTCCTGAGTGCACAGGGACAGGAACTGGTAACTGCCGGAAAGCTCCGAGCACAGGCCTCTGAATGGAATTGCAAGGATGAGCAGGAGTGTTCTGCACACGAGGCCGGGCAGTATGGTAAGCAGGGAGAACAGGCAAGGAGCAGGAAGATGAGGAAGCTGAGTAGAACTGGGCTGGCACTCACACAGGCCAGTGGAGAATGAGGAGGGCAGTAGTCCCATGTCACCTCATGTGGCTGACATGGGGCCGAGATGCTCACATTGCAACTGAGTGCTCTTTTGGTAACGGAACAGGTAGGATTTTTGAAGGCATTCTAAGGCATGGTCAAATCCCAAGTAACAAACACAAATATGTCAGCTGTATGGGAATGGTGTCAGGAGGGATGGGGACAATAGCAGCTGGGGTTTCCAGGGAACTTCTGCTAGAGATGCAGTGCTAATTAGAACCCAAATGGGACTCGCATGAGCGTCAGAGGCTAAGTCCAAAGACACCTCTTGCTATCCTTCGGGGAGGCCAGACTCGGGCACTAGCAGCCTTACTTCTTCCTTGTCTTTTGATCCTCATACAAAACAAGGCTAGCCAGGGGACTCTGGCCATGCATCCTGACCTGACCTGTCCCTCACAGGGTGCCCACCTCTATTGCAGCAGCACCGCCAACCCTCCCTGCCCCTTGTCCTTCACAGCACCAGTCTACACGGTGCCCTGCCCTGTCAATCAAGCCCCTGGTTTCATCCCTCTGCCTGGTCACTGAGCAAGGATTGTGAGGTATAAGATATGTGTGTAGCTGCTTTCTCCAGAAGGATTAGAATGTGACCATACACATACTAAGCTCTTGTGTGTGGGGGGCTCAATTCACGTGAACCCCTGGGGGCAATAAATATTATTATTATCATCTCTATTTTAAGGAGGCAGAAGCTGAAACAGTGCACAAGCCATTTACCTAAAGATGCTCAGCTGGTAAGTGGCAAAATCAGGAATCAAACTCACTGAACCAGAAGCGGGAACTTGCCTTCTATCTTACCCACATTTACCGCACATCTGCTTGACCTGTTGCTAGGCTGAGCGTATCTCACTGAGGTCCTAAAGCAGCCTTCTGAAGTCAATGTGGCTACTCATTCCTGTCTGAGAGAAGACGACACTGAGGCTGGGAGAGGAGAGACTTATCTAGAGTGGCAAAGCTTGCACATGGTGTCATATTGTCCCTCCCCTAAAAAATACTAAAAAAGGTGGACTTGAGGGCACAGTGAAGGTGACATCACCTGTCTTCTAGAGTCCTGGTAGACTGTGCCATAGTCTCAGGCTCTTACTGTCCATTCCCCTGCCCACGTCTCCCACATGACTGTTAACAGTGCCACCTGGAAGCAGCCAGGTGACTGCTGCTCACCAGTCGGGGGCCAAAATCAACCGCACCTGTTCACAGAATAGAAAACAAGCCGAGCGGTGGTGGCGCACGCCTTTAATCCCAGCACTCGGGAGACAGAGCCAGATGGATCTCTGTGAGTTCGAGGCCAGCCTGGTCTACTAAGTGAGTTCAGGAAAGGCGCAAAGCTACACAGAGAGACCTTGTCTCAAAAACAAAACACACACACACAAAAACCAAAAGAAAACAAATCAGCTCTAGTCATGGAGGGGGTCCCAAGTACACGTGGCTGCAGGGACGAGCCTCTCAAGCAGTTTCAAGTGAAAGAAAAGTGTGTTGTATGTGACTCCTGAAAACCCCGTAAAAGTAGCTGATGATGCCCAGGGTGGAGCGACGGGGTGGTGGTGATGGTGGACGGGTTACTTTCAGGTTTGTGTTTGACTCTCCTAGCCGCTTGCCTTGATCCCAGCAGGCAGCAGCTTGAGATCCGGGCACTTTCTTCCCCTGTTACTCTTCAAAAAGAAGTTAGATCTGAAATAAAGGAGCTACTCACGGAGTCAGGCCTTAGTCCCCTGGGGTAGCAGGCAGTGTAAACACACAAGTGCTGTGGGATGTCTTTCTGTGTGCTGTGAATACGTGTTGCTCTGAATGGTTGATAAATGAGGCTGCACTGGCCTAGGGCAGGGCAGGATGGAGCCAGGTGGGAAAATCCAAGGGAGACAGGAGAGAAGAAAGGAGAGTGTGGCAGACGCTGCCAGCCGCCGCCAGGAGAAGCAAGATGTAAAAGTACTGGTAAGCCACGCGCCACGTGGCAAGGTATAGATTTATAGACATGGGTTAATTTAAGATATAAGAGCTAGCTACCAAAAGCCTGCCATGGCCACAGTATGAAAATAGTATAAGCCTCTGTGTGTTTATTTGGGTCTCAAAAATAGGGCTGTGGGACTGGGTAGGACACAGAAAAACTTCCAGCCACACACACGCCAAGCTGAAAAGGGTAAAACTAGCGTGGAAGGCCAGCTCACACTCAGCCCTGCCAGCCAGAGGCAGCTGGCTCCTCTTCTCCCAGCCCCACATTTCTCATCTGTAAAATGGGATGGGATGATAACATCACATCACGGACTATACGGTGATGATGCCATGCCATAGCCTGCCCTTTGCCTTAACACGGTCCTTGCTGAAACACACCTTCAGACCATCAGCTCAAGAGGTATCTTTGAAAACAGTCACACTGTTGTTTGCACAGCATCCTTGAAAGCTGAACTTAAGAAGACATGGGTGCTATTTATTTTTCATAAAGGAAATGAGGAGATACACAGGTGTCATGCCTGCATGTGGGCTTGTGTACCACTTGTGCCCATGGAGGCCAGAAGGCACTGGGTACCCTGGAAATGGAATTGCAGACAACTGTGAACCACCATGTGGGTGCTGGGATTTGAACCCGGGCCCTCTGGAAGAGTAGTCCACGCTCTTAATTGCTGAGCCATCTCTCCAGCCCCATCCACTAGCATTATTCACGTGTGAGGATGCTGGGAGGAGAGGAGTAAGCTCTAGGGGGAAGCCTGGGCTCCATGTTGGTGCCCTTCCCAGCTGAAATGACAGAAAAGATGTGCACATGTTCCCTGTGTGTGTCTGAAGGACACCACATCAGAGCTGGAAACTAAGAGAGGCAGGGGCCGGCTAGACAGCTGGGCAGACTCTAGGAAGACAGTAGGAGGGTGACAGGATGGAGAAGCAGGTAACCTGACAGCACCGTCCACTAAGGGTGGAGGAAGGTTCAGAGAAGCCACAAGCTCCACAGAGCTGTAGCCCAACGCTTGGGGCAATGGTACGCCCATCACTGCCCCAGCAGGAGCTGAGCCTGCTGTCTATCTCAAGGGAAGTAGCCTTTAGGGAAAGCCTTGCTCAGTGTGGAGGGTCAGCTGAACAGAGCATGAGCAGCAGACCCCTCTCAGTGGATGGGGGGGGGGGGCGCGGAGGAAAGGAAGGCATTTCTATGCAGGTAAGAACCCAAGGGCCTGTGCTCTGCCCCCAGAGTGGCAGAGCAGCCTCGGTTTTCTCCCCCAGCTCTGGTGTCACTGTCAGAGCAGCAGGTGGCCTTGTATGACAGCCTAGGTGCCTTTATATGGGTGCAGTTTGGCAGGATGGAACCCACACTTGACTCCTGGCAGGGGAAAGCTTGACCGTATCACGTCAACTTAGGTTTCAGGGCAACAAATGCACAGGACAGAGTAAGGTGGGGAAGCCTGGGAGAGAAATGTTGGGTGGGCCTTGGAGACCAGGGCTGTGGGCACCAAGCCTCTAAGAGAGAAGACGCAGATATCCGAAGGAGGCCCCAGGGACAAGCTGGCTCGAGGTGATACTCATCAAAGGCAAGGCTGCTCAGAGAACACACTCAGCCTTCCACCCAAGGAAAATGTTAGCCACTGGTCTACAGTAGCATCCACAGAGGATCAGGGATCTATCTGCAGACCTGACTGTGCATCCCAGGCTCCTATCTGCAGACCTGACCCTATACCCCAGGCCTCCCATCTATAGACCTGAACCCATACCCCAGGCTTCCCATCTACAGACCCAACTCTGTACCCCAGGCTCCTATCTGTAGACCCGACCCTGTACCCCAGGCCTCCTATCTGTAGACCCGACTGTGCACCCCAGGCCTCCCATCTACAGACCTGACCCTGTACCCCAGGCTCCTATCTGCAGACCTGACCCTGTACCCCAGGCCTCCTATCTGTAGACCTGACCCTGTACCCCAGGCCTCCTATCTGCAGACCCGACCCTGTACCCCAGGCTTCCTATCTGTAGACCTGACTGTGCACCCCAGGCCTCCCATCTACAGACCTGACCCTGTACCCCAGGGTCCTATCTGCAGACCTGACCCTGTACCCCAGGCCTCTGTCCACAGGTCTTCTCTGCCTCCTGGCCAGGCTCTTGGGTGTTTGTCCACTTCTGGCTTTGCTGCATACCCAGCCCTGGTGGAGTCAGATGCTGGCTGGCTACTGAGCCTCTGCCAGCTCTAGTTGGTTCTGGGGACTGTAGCCATACCCTGTTGGCTGTGAGCTTAGCTCTGATGGGCCTTTGCAATAAGCAGACCTGTGTGTTTGGGTCGGGATGGGCAGACACAGGAAGGAATGCCTCATGACTTGTCTAGCCTCAGAGAGCTGGGCTGAGTATAGAGACCTGTCGTAGAGGCAAACTCCAGCTTAGCGTGACCTTGGTTCCTAGCCAAAGACAGACTCTTTCCACAGCCAACTTGAAATGTCACTAATAAAAAAAGATGCCATATATAACCCATGAAGAGACAGAACAAGCAGTTCTTGAAGAAAAATTCTAAACACACATATTTTCCCTTCCACCTTTCTGACCTGGGAGGAATGACGTCACATGTCCGTGGACGTTGTCAGAATCTAAGGGAAGTCACCTGTGCCAAGTGGATCCCTGACCCACACCTTCAGACATGCGCTGCATGTTTTTGTCTTTGAATGGCGCCCACTCCTAAGCCACTTTCCACCCACTTTCTAAGCACCTGGGTTCTCTATTAGCTTCTGTGTTCACTCTGAGCCCTTCCATGTCTTCCTGACTCCACCATGAAGCAGGCTCAGGTGTCCTCCTACCTCTCAAACAGCTCCAGCCTCCTCCCTGAACCCCTTGTGTCAGTGCTCAGCAAGGCCAGCATCATTATGGTGACCGAACCCAAGAATTAGAGACAAAACTCATTTGAAGAACTCCGCCCTATCCTCAGATCTTGTCCTAAGTAGGAGGTTGAGGGAAGGGGAATCCATGGTCCCTGTCCCAGGCTCCCAGCAAGTCCTGAGCTCCTGGGTCACTATCAAATCTCCTCCCCTGGGGACTGTGGCTCCCAAAGGAATGGGTGTCATCCCTGCAGCTTAGTCCTTCCTGGAAATTACAAGGTCAATGGGATGGAGACAGAAGCAGCTGGAGTGAGCCCTCCTCTCTACAAAAGGCACTGAAGCATTTCCAGGCAGGTAATGAGAACTAATAATAGAAAGGAGTCCTTTCCTGGGAGATGCTCAGTGGGTAAAGCACTCGACACACAAGAGGTCGGACCTGGGTCCAGATGTGCAGAACCCACGTAAAGCTGGAGGTGGGAGGCTGCATCTGCCATCCCAGCACTCCTACTGGGAAGTGGACATAAAAAGATGGCCAGAAGCTCACAGGTTCATTAGAAACCCCATCTCAAACAAGATGGAACATAGGCATACATGTACACACACACACACACACACACACACACACACACACACACATACACACAGAGGTGGGGGGAAAAGAGGGCAGATGGGAAGGAGATAGAGACACACAGAGATAGATAGATAGATAGATAGATAGATAGATAGATAGATAAACAGATAGAGTAAGTACTGCCCCTTTCATCCAGCCCTAAGCTGGCTGAAGAAACTTGTCAGAGCCCTTCCTTCCCTCTGACAAGCAGAATGGTACTGTACTGTGTTATGCCAGTTCTACAAACCGATACAGGGATGATCCTGACTCAGATGAAACAGTTAAACTTGGGTCCTGCCCCAGGAGCTGCAGGGTAAATGGATGTGCTGGCCTTGGGCAAGGACATCCCTAGCCACACAGGGCAGGGAAACTGCCCTCCTGGCTTCCTTCCTGATACAGCCCTGGGGTACCTGGTGCTCCGCAGATACTAAGATAAATATGCCCATCATGGGGCAGGGAGTCAAGGCCGTGCTTACAGAGCCAGCTGATGTGGGGGGGGGGGGCACCTCAGGAATAGGGTTCCTATTCCCAGGATGCGTCTTCTTCTAAAGATGAAGAGTGAGGTAGGTCTGTGGGGTGGTCAGACTTTCCACTAAATGGTAGGTTAGTCAATGAATCCAGGGTGGTCCTGGTTCAGGAAGAGGCAAATAGGCCAACTATCTTGTAGGTGTGTTCATGAATGCTGAAAATCAGTAAGGAAAAAAAGAGACAGACTAGGTATAGAGGTACTTGGTTGTCAATGTTCTGATCTTCCAGACGGGTGGTGGATTCAGGCGTGTGCATTAAATCTCAAACAAGTTAACAAACAAACAAATAAATCAGCAAGTTAGAACAAAAGAGAGCTGGGCAGGGGACTGGTGATGACTGGGTCATTAGTAAGGTCACAGCTAAGTGATGGAAACGGCCCTGCTGCTATCAGAAGTTGTTAAAAATAGAGACGAGGAACGAGCAAAATCGTACAAGAGAATTGGAGTCCCAGTCTAACTCAAACAAGAGCTTGGCCAGGAGACGAATTACAGCTAATTCTAGCTAATGAGTAATAATGAAGTCACTCTTGCCTGCACAGAACTCAGCGCGCCTCAGAGAGGCATTACTACAATGGAGAAACAGCCCTGACCTGGAGTCGAAGACCTAAGTTCAGGTCTGCCTTCCTAACAACTGGTTGCTTTTCTTCGGTAAAACGGGGAGACCCCCTGCTTCGTGAGGAACAGTGGAGGATGAGGTATGGGACAGAGTTCTTAGTGACGGTCCTGGCCTTTGTGGCACTCAACCAGTGACAGCTACTATTAATATCCCAGAGCAGCCGGTGTCCTTGGGAACAAAGAGAAAATGAGGCAAGTGGTGTAGAAGGAGGCTATGCCCGTGTTGAGAACCACAGGCGACTGACTCTAAACACATCTGAGCAGTCCAGAGCAGCTAATGTGCAGGAGACCCAGGACTCAGGAGCCCTGTGACTGGAGCTTCCTGCCCTATCCACCAGCCTGTTGGGGTTTTAGGATTCACCTTCCAGTTTTTCTATCAGATACAGAAGCACGGAGAAGCCCTGACTGTCGACATCTTCAGGGCCATTGGCTGGACTCTCGAACTCAATTTCTGGCCACAGTTACAATAAGAAGAGCTAGGACTCAACACTTCCAATGTTACGGAACATTCTAGTGTTTTATATTCCTCGCTGTTTTTTCCCTCTCACAACAACCGGATGAGGCAGTTGTCTACGTATGCCCATCTACAGGTGTGAGGAGACGGAGGCAAAGAGGGGCCGTGTAACTAGTTCAAGGCCACAACTGAGGGATGACAGCGGGATTGGTACTCAGGGCCTGATCTGGTGCGTGTGCGTGCGTGCGTGCGTGCGTGCGTGCGTGTGCGTGTGTGTGTGTGTGTGTGTGTGTGTGTGTGTGTGTTGTAGTGTTGTGTGTAAACACAGACTGCCTACCAGCTCTGAGGAGTCTGCTAACTGGTCAAGAGACCCCTCTGCCTTGCTTCTCCAACACCGCTTCATGCGGTGACATCATCTGGTGTGTTGTGCATAAGAGACCCCTGAAAGGACTGACCGACCCAGGCAAGCCCAGGCTGGCAGGAGAGCCGGGAGTTATGGGCCCCAGTAAAGGATTTTGCCCAGTGTTAGACAGTTCAATGGGTCCAGTTTGCCATATTCCACATGGGATTTGGATGCCATCTGTGGCACTGTTTCTACCTGGAGACCCAGCCACCAGAATTGCCACCTTCCTTCTGGAAGCAGCCTGGGTGCTGTTGCTCACAGCCACGAGGCTAGCTGGCACTGCCGCCTTCTGCTTTCAAATAGCCAAGGTCAGACAAACTTCCTTCCACTTGGGAAATGTAGCCATGTTAGCCTCTTACTAATCAGCCTAAACCCTGGGGGCTTAATACGAAGGCCTTCTAATGGATTCACTGTGTTTATTTGACCTTTCCAAGTGTGAACTCAGAAACTGGGCCCAGAGGAGATGGAGAGGTTTGTTTCCCTTACATTTTGCAAAAGTGATGAGTAAATTGAATTCTTGGATATGGTCCGCCTCATTCTCTCACCCTCCTTCCCTCCCCAGCCAAAGGATTCAATTAGGCTCAGGAGGAACCAGTATTTATGGGATAGATCACTCCAGGAGAAAGCGGTGTCTGCTCAGAAGTGGTGAGTGATTAAGTCTGTGCATAAGTGTATGCATCGCACAAGCACCATGATGCAGAACAAGAATCACCAAATTTGGAAGCGCTGACTCTGTTTCCCTTTCTGGCTTCAAGGCAAGTGATGTCTTGTGTTACTAATTTCAAAAATGTTAATGCCAAATGCATGGATGAGAGCAAACTCCAGTGGCACAAACATTGTAGACTGGAGTCTGCAAACTTCCACCCTCTGGGGCCAGGGATCTTCTAAGTGCACCCTGAAAAGCAGATGTGGAGAGAAGCAGCAGGCCCAGCAAACCAGGAGCAGACACCAGGGAACCAGCGGTTGGTTCCAAGCAGGACTGTGGGTCCTATGTTACCAGGTTCCTTCCAAATGGAGGTAAGAACTTTAAAACATAGGGGTCATGTGATTTCCAGGCTTACCTATCTTAGAAAGGGCAGAGAGAGCGCTTTTGGGCTCTGGGACCTGAACTCTACAAGACACCACTCAATGCTGAGAAAGATGATATATTTGATGTAAAATGCCTGCAACATCTGTTTTCTCACAGTCCCAAACATCTTATTTCTTATTTTACTACAGACAAGGTGTGGCAGACATTTAGGGTTTATGAGCCAAAATGTATTGGCAGGAAAAAAAATTGACAGAGAAAAATCAACTTTTTTTTAAAAAATGTACTACTTAGGTAGTGGCAAAACCAGGTTCCCAAAATTACACAGAATCCCATTGACGTTGGTTAATCATTGCCCAGGACCTGCAGCAGCTGCCCTTGAACCCTGCCAGCATACCACCACCCGGCCTGCCTTGCCTTATACTCTGCCTCTTCCTGGGTCCCACAGCTGTCCCTGACCCAGTACCACAGCCCTTCCTGACCACTCAGAGAATTGAGGAGAGCAGAATCTGGCACCTCCTAAACCCATGCAGGGTCACTGACAGGATGCTCAGGTGAGTGGGTGGAGGACACATCTGGGGATTCGGTTGCACAGTTCAGGGGTGAGAGACAGGGGCACTGGCTGTACCACAAGCTCACTGAGAGGAATAGAGCAGGAGTCAGATCCTCTAGTGTATCTGCCACAGCAGGGGCCACTTTAACCCTTTAGAAATGGACTTTTCTACTCTCCACACACCTTCAGTTCAGGTAAGGAAGGTCCTGTCTTGCCTCCACACCCAAGGAAACTCTGGGCTGCAGAGGAGTCCCTGGGAATGGCCATCCAGGAGGAAGTCTTCTACCCTGTGGAAGTTCTGGACTATGATTCTCCACCAGTGGAAAGGCTGGTGAGTCTCTTCTTCCACGGGAGAAAAAGAAAGCCTTCTTGACAATTTTAAGAGTCCAGAGCAGTGTAACATCTAAGGAGGAAGTGGCTTTGGACAGTGGAGTCCTAGGTTCCCACCATAAGGAAGGACCCCGAGGACTTCCAAGGAACAAGACGTTGGCTCTGCCTTGCCAGCTCCATGATGTGAGAAGTGAATGGAGACAGAGCTGAAGACTTGCCGAGGGGAAGACCACATTCTTGGTTTAGGTTTAATCAGTGTGAGAACACTGCAGTACTTATCCTTACAAAGTACTGTCTTTCCCAAGGACCTTTATAAACACTTCATTTACTGTGGGAGTGAATCATTCCAAAATCTCACTCAAGGAATAATAAGGCCCCAAAGAACCTCTCTACCTGAGGAAGGGACACTCAGGAAACTGGGAGAGCTGCTGACACCCCTCTTTGCTCTGGCTGCAGTTCCCGCAGCAACCTCCTACAGCCGGTGCTCCTTCCAGGCTCGTGGGCTCAGCCTGGGAGTCAAGGAGAACCAGGTTTTGAGCATTCACCATGCAATGGACACTATGTCCAGAAACTCTGACACAGCATTTTCCTTAATCTTCTTGTTACAGAGAAGTTGTGTAAAAACCGAAGTGAATACCACATACAAAGTTCTAAAATAGCACAGGGAATAGATGTCTGCTGACTTTCCTGATCCCAGACTCAGTCATAGGAAATTACTTAACTTGCTTTGTTTTAATGAGTGGACTGCGTTAACCCATCAAGTGCTAATGGAAAGGACTTTAAACAATCACAAAGATGCTGATGTTTCTTTAATATGTTCAAGCATATATGTCTCTCACTCCACCTTGGCTTTGATGGGGTAAACTGAGAAGAGGTGGTGGAGACTGGAAATAGAATGCTGGCCCTTAGATGGAGAGCCTCCTGAGAACTGATTCCCAATAGATCTGTGACAGGGCAGAACAAATATTCCCAAAGGCTGCACTGCAGAGGGCCAGGAAGGTTGGGAGGTTACTGAAGGTTGGGGAGCCAAAAAGGAGATGCTTCCCCTCAAGCAGGAGATGAGAGAATGAGGTTGGGGAGGAGTCTCTGTGATGAAAATGTTCGAGGCCGTGGGAGCTTGCATTAAGACCCCATTTAGCAACACCGATGAAGGAGCTATAAATAGCACCTGGCTTGTCTCGAAGGCCGTAAAACACACTTCCTTGCATTGCTCCCAGCCTTCAGCCTGCTCTGCTTAATTGAGGCTCAAAATAAAATACCTGGAAGTCCACTTTCTGACAGGGCACCCTTGTTGTCATAGTGACCAGTCATCGGGACCAAGATGAGCTAAGGCTTGATGAAGGGCTGCTGGGGTTTGGGGGTGGGGCAGCAGAAGAGGAGGAGGAAAGGGCTGTTTAAAAAACAAAATCACCACGGAAGCCTGAAATAACAACTCTACAATGAAAACTGTTGAGACATCAGACTATTGCCTGTAATACTTACAGAACACAGCAGCCTCACCTATCACCTCTTCTGACTCATGGGGAGTTCTGGCTAGGTCCTTGAATTGCCAGGTGACCTTGGGTGTGTGCCTCACCAGCTCCATACCTTCTACTGTGCAAGTGACCTTCCAGTACAAATGACAGGCTGAGGTCTCTGAGTTCCTGATGCACAGTTCAGGCTCTTAAACCGAAGGAACCGTTGAGGGCAAAAAACAGCAGGCAGTCTCTGGGTGCTGAGTCACTTCCAAGGTGCACAACGGGTGTGCCGTGGACCCCGCTGCCTGTGTCTTTGGTAAACACTTGAGGAGAATTTTGAAGAATCCAACTGCCTCAGTGGTGTCTGAGGAGGATGGCTGGACACAGAAGTGGGCAGACTTACCACTGTCATGTTTTAATTAAACCTCATGGATACATTTAAATAAAGAACAATTTTGGGGGGGGGGGGGGGTTTTCGAGACAAGGTTTCCATGTGTAGTTTTGGTGCCTATCCTGGATCTCACTCTGTAGACCAGGCTGGCCTCGAACTCACAGAGATCTACCTGGCTCTGCCTCCTGAGTACTAGGATTAAAGGCACACGCCACCACTGCCTAGCCTTAAATAAGAAAAATTTTAAAAATTAAGAAGACAAAAAAACAAAATCAAAACCCCAGGCGATTCCAAATTCCCAGGTTTCAGTGAGTAGAGTCAGTTACATTAGCAAGCTCAGCTTCTCTGAACTCCGGGGAGATCTTGCTGGGCTCTCCCTCCCACTACGATCCCTTGTTCAGATCTCTTGCACTCTGCAGTGTCTCTTTAAAGCCTCTACGCCTTTGTAGGCCTCTGTGCCTCTGCACACTCTGACCCCTCCTCTGAAATGCCTTTCACAGCTTCCCCCACTAGCAATCTCGTTAATGCTCACTCCGATATTCCTGCTGTGTGACCCTCCACAATTCCCTCTCCCGGGTCCAACCGGCCACTCTCTCTCCACTGTACTTCCTACCCTCTATTAGTGCTCACCTGACCAGTCATAATTTGGTGGCTGCTCCAGTGAGCTGGAGACACTTTGAGGCAGGTCGTCAGTTATGAGTATTAGTGGCCTCTGGACAGAAAGCTGCTCTCTACCATCCTCTGCACAGACAGGCCATTGTTAGTTGGTTTTCTTGTTGATTGTCCACCAAAACCCCGGGGTTCCTGCACTCATCCGACCTCTGGCCCCATTGGCACGCCAGGCTAGTTGATTATTAACATCTGGAGCAAAGCGCAGGGAAGAAGGGATACCCCCTCCAGGGGAAATAAAGCCAGTAGATACATGTGTGGGCTTCTCACTGCTCTGCCACCGGCGGGGGGGGGGGGGGGGGGGGGGCGGGGGGGCTGGCTGGCTAGCTCACTCTGTAGAAGATCCATGGAAAGGTGGAGTGTGGGTTTGCTTTGTGAATTCTAGGTATCTCTCCATCTAGTCAGATTGGCCATGCCGATCAGCCATCACAGGACTCGAAGTGACCTCAGGGGCCTAGGGACAGAGGACAGCAGAGGACCAGCCCAAGTGCACTGCTAGAGGAGGAAGTGTGACTTTTAGGAAGGGTTTGCAGACTCGTGAAAACCCTCCCCTGCCTTCATCCCCTGTGCCTCAAAACCCATCTGAGCATTTTTTTCTATATGTTCACTGCAACATGTTTAAAGGAAGACTCCAGAAAGATCAGTCTTCAGAGAGCTGTAGAACTAAGGATCTGCCACCCAGGAAGCTGAAGGGATAGGGTAGCCCCTCTCTGCTACTGTGGCTGGGGCACAACACTGGCTGGAACTCTGGGCTCCCACTTTCAAAGTGGATTCTCTCTCAGTGGCCCAAGGCTGATGTCCAGCTGCCTTTGCTCTTATTTACATTCCCTGTTAAGCAAACGTAGTGCCACCAGGTGGCAATGAGGAGTTACCTCGGGTGGTGTGGAATGCTGAGTGGGCACCATGGATTTGCTTTCACACAAATGAAGTTTGACTTGAGCTCAAAAGGAAACTAGAATATATGGCTACGATCAATTCGATTATCACTTCAGTAGCAAACCACTGAATTATTATAACTGGGACTACATACATGGTCTCTTCATCACTAATCTTCCTCTCCTGCTTTGGTGCTAGGCTACTGCACATGCTAGGCAAGCTAGGCACCAAGCTGCATTCCCAGTCCCTGCCTAGTGTTCCTCTTTCTAACCCTGCCCGATACTAGCTGTGTGTCCTTGGCAAGTCAGTTATCTCTGAGCTCAAAGTATACATCTGTCACGGCGGACTCCACACACCCTGCACAGGATTCTCAGGAAGCATCAGGAGGAGCCCAGTAAACCTCAGAAGAATTAATGCAGCGAGGTGCCTAGTGAAATACTCGGCATAATATTGGAAGCAACCAACAAACAACAGTTAAAGGTAAAAAGGGAACAGATCTCACCAATAGAATGATAGGCCACAGGCAGTGAGAAAGGGGACTTTGCAGGAGATGACAGGACCCCCTGGGAGGCCAGAAATCACAGTGCACGGGTGGCTGGCCACAGACTCACTGCAGGGGACTAATCCTTTTCAATTTCAGGTTAAAACACGCCCTCCCTGCTGGGTATTTTTTTGTGCCAAGGCCCTTCTAGAAGGCTCTCTACCTTGTGGCAGGATTGGCAGGAGCATTCCCACTCAGCCCTCTGTGGGCCTCGTTAATGGACCTCATCCATGGGAAAGCGGGCCTTGACAATATGACGCTAAAGTCTGCAGTTCCACATTTGATGTCGCCTCCAGCCTCATGGCCTCATTCTCTGTTCTCCATCGGCCGGTTGGACAGCAGTGTCCCTCCAGGGGTAGAATCATGAGTCTGCCTTTCCCCCTAGAGCCACAAGGCCTGGTCAAGGGGCACAGAATTCTCTGCAAGGGAGTGTTGGTTCACGTCAGACCTCCTCAACTGTAGCAGTACAAATTATGTGATGCTTTATTTTCCCCAGCTTGCAGGGGTAGAGGTAGCACCTCATAAAGTGACGCGGAAATATGTGGCTGGTTTCGTAAACCAGCACTACAAAGGCTCACTTGTGCTGGGCCAGCCACGCAGCCTGTGCTGGTTCCAAAGATGCTTCACAGGCCTGCCCAGGTCTGGGCAGCGAGGTCCACAGACAGCATGGCCCGCCCGACACCGGCCACCTGTGTGCAGGCCACGGGACCTGGCAGCCCCTCAACCTTGCCATGCCATCTCCTCTAACGGACCTGCGGGACCTCAGCCGCAAAAGCAATAGCCACCAGGGACAGGCAGAGAGATCCTTGGGCTGTGCTTGGGAGGCCTCAAAGAGGCTTTGGTGGCTGGTCAGAGGGAGCCACCCAGGAGCTGTCCACAGAGTGGCAGTGTCTGGGTCACCGGCCAGCTTGAGCAGGCTCCCCTCAAAGAATCCACCCACAACTTCCCTCCTGCCAGACTCCTATATTCCTTCCTCTCCCCTAAGAAGTGAAAGCTGTCTGGCCTCACAGCCATTGATCCTGCCTGGCCTGTCTAGAACATCTTCCCTCTGGACCATTCTTGCCTTTATGTACCAGCTCTGCATAAAGACCACCCCTGTAACTCTGCACCCACAGCGACTGATCTTACCCACAAGCTGACAGCCCTCACTGCCTGTACCCCTCATTCAACAGCTAATCATCCCCTTCTGGGTGAGGCTTACTATTTAATGCCAGGATTATTTATTTCATTGACACCTCACTTACTTAAAACTGCTGGAGAAAGAGCTCTTTCAACATTGGTGAATTTTCCTGATCAGCTCTCATCTTAAGTGAACGGTGTATTTTTAGTTTGATCTCTCTGGGTGGGAATTTTCTAAAATGCCTATGCCCTCGTCTTAGACCGATCACTCTAAATAACTGAATCCATTTTGGGATGGCTCAGAACTAGAAAAGAGGAAGGGTCACTTCTGGTACCGTGTCTTGCTCTGTGTGGCTTCTGAGGTTGGGGCAGTGTGCTGCTTCTCCAGAAGGGCCTTCCATGACAATGCTCAGAGGGTCCTTGCTGTCTGTCACTGCCCTTCCTGGAGGCAGGTAGTCAGACTGTGGGGCGGCAGCAGTTGGGCCCGCCTCTGGCTTCCCCTCTCACGTTCTGGTCAGAGGGAGCCACCCAGGAACTGTCCACAGAGTGGCAGTGTCCAGGTCACCGGCCAGCTAGAGCAGGCTCCCCTCAAAGAATCCACCCACAAGTTCACGGACAAGCTGGCTTCTATTCTGAGAATGAGAGGGAGGCAGCTTGTCTGTGAACTTCAGCCTGCCACTGGGAAGACCTTTCCTAGACTGCAGAGTGGAAGCATGCTCCTTTCAAGGCCTGGAAGAACTTTCCCAGACATTCTAGTAAGCACCAGTAAATAAATTTGTCCCTGTGTCCACACTTCCTTAGTTAGGGTCCCGCTGTGACCAGGAATCTGTCCTGAGTGACTTGCTTCAGGGGGTGTGGCTTCCACGGAGCCCTCCACTGTGGCATCCTGCTTAGGATTAATTGCATTTTGGAAGGGCACGCTGGACCAAGACTGGGTGGGATCAAAGCATGCACGCCCTGGCTCCCTCTGCCAGCTGCTGTCTTCAGAGGATGCCCTTGACACCTGTGGGGACCCTAAAGCTTGTAGCAGAGTGATCCCTGATCATGGAAAGGCAGAGATGTCAAGGAGACTTAGGTAACACGTAGGGCAGGCACAGACACTTGGGGCCATTTCTGGGTTCTGTATGTGACCACATCTGATACAGGCCAAGATGGAGTCCTCCTTCCATGTCCCAGTTGAGGGGCTAGGCCAAGAGGGGGGCCAGGGACAGTGAGCACACAGGCAGACAGGGTGCAGGGCCTTTGGGGAACCCACAGCTCAGGTGAGAGTCCTATGGCAGGAGACGGATGAGCTGTGCTAATTGGAGCACTCCTTGGTGACGCACTCCTTGGTGACGCTCTCCTTGGGTAGCCGCTCAGACAACAAGGCGCTTGGAGGTGCTGTGCCTGGTTCTAAGCAGCAATAATGATTACAATCCCGCTCTCCCGCAAAGTATCCTCACTGAAAATTCTTCCAAGCTGAAGGTTTTACTTCCTGCACGCTTGCTTTGACGTTTGGGAAGCCATACCTGCCTCCTCGGCCTCGTTCCTGCCATGTCCCCTGCGTGCCGCCCACTGCCGCCACTTCAGATCTTCCACTGTATGGGCCCCTTCTTACCCCAGGGCCTTTGCCCATGCTCATCTTTCTACTGTGAAAACCTTGTCTCCCCCCCCCCCCCCACCCCTCACCAGACTCTTACTAGTTAAATCCTCCACTGTGTCTCCCAGGGTCCCTCCGCTAGTGTTCTATGACCCTCAGGATAGATACTCTTCTGTCACACTCCCCTCACAGGCCTCTATTTCTCCCACATGCTACCCACCATAGAAGTAACTACACGATAATGTCTGCAGTTAGTTAAGGGATTTAGGTCCTCTGCTCTGTTTCCTCCTTGGGCTAGCATCCCCTCTCTCTGTTCCCTGCATCTTCATCAGTGACAGCAGGGCCTGACACCAAGCATGCATTGAGCGACATGTACTCTGCCAGCCAGTGACTGTACTTTTCAGTTGTCTGGGCCACTTCAACCTGTGCTCAAGCCCCATCCTAACTCTGATCCCGTGGTCATTCTAGACATGCCTTTTGTATTAGTTACTTTCCTAGTACAGC
Organism: Onychomys torridus; assembly: GCF_903995425.1. Taxonomy (NCBI): domain Eukaryota; kingdom Metazoa; phylum Chordata; class Mammalia; order Rodentia; family Cricetidae; genus Onychomys; species Onychomys torridus. The sequence continues at coordinate 89,615,315 of NC_050449.1, forward strand.
GGTAAAACCCCATGACCAAGGTGACTTAAAGAGAAGGTTGTTTGGGGTTTAGAGTTTGAGAGGATGAGGCCATCACTGCCACGGTGGGGAAGCGTGGCAGCAGGCAGGCATAGCAACTGGAACAGAAAGCTGAGAGCTCACATCTTAAACTACCAGCAGGAAGCAGACACCCGGACAAAGCCTGCCTCTAGCAATGTAATTCCTCCACCAAGGCCACACTTCCTAAACAGAGCCACTAACTGGAGACTATGGGGGGACACCTCATTCAAGCCGACACACATTCCCTGCCCAACTCTTGCCCTTTGAGGAAGGAAGAAGTAAATCAAATGAAGGCAAAGATGATTTAGAATGCCAGGTAATCCATGTGAAAGCCACAGGCGCCCTGCTGCCCAGCCGGCAAGACCCCAAGACATGCCTAGAAGAGGATCCGTGCACCCCAAGGCTCAGGGGTAGGCAGGTTGCCCGCCACAGTACAGCGAGTTGACAAGCATCCTCCTAAGCACTGGGAGAGATCCTGAAGTGTCTCTGGTGAGCCACGGCCAATGAGAGAAATGAAGTCCTCAGGGCTGACTTAAGACACACAATGGACTATTGACATACTCCATGTTTAGCAAGGTTAGCTTTTCTAGAAAGGTAAAGAATATTCATACAGTGCAAAGAACCAGGGGGTCCATCATTTGGGGAATTAGCAAGCAAGTTACAACAAGAGTCCTTAGCAGAGATCACTTCCATGTGTTTGTTGGCCCTGGGCTGGCCGTTTATACCTGTGACATTATTTGTGCCTCAGGAGAACTTGGGCAGGTGTAAGCTGTTGTTTCTACTTTAGAACTGAGACAGAGGCCTGCGATGGCTGAAGATTGGGCTAGGGTCCCAGAACTAGCATGGCTCAAGCTAGGCAACAAGCATGGCTCAAGCTAGGCAACTAACATGGCTCAATGAGGCAGTTGGACGCTCAAGCCTCTGTCACAGCTGCTAAATGAGATGTCGGGCAGCTAGCCTCAAGTCTGAAGGTGCATGTGCTGCCATAGAAACCAGGAGGCTAGTCTTTGGCCCTGACAAGCGTATTCCTCAGAGCCCTGGGTCAAATCTTCCCCAATGTCCCTGACCAGGGGTCTAGAGTGCTGAGGGGAGCCAAGGAAGGGTGGTCTCTTGGGCTACTTGGCCCTGGGTATTCCAGAACAGCAGGGGCAGCCAGGGGGGATGTGGCCATCTCCAAGGGACAAGGACTGTGTATCAGATTCACCTTCCCATCTACAAAGGAGCTCTTCTGGGTAGGATTTCTCTGGGTCAGTGCCCTTGACCTATAGGAAGCTGTTATAGTCAAAGGCTTTGGAGGAAGATACTCTTCACCCCCTGCTTGGCTATGCAGGATCTCCTCAGCTCAGCGGGAAGAGGGCCCAGACCACTTCACAGGGCCTTCCTTTGGGTTTGTACCAAAGTGTTCAGGGGCAGGCTACTATTGGCTGCTTTCCAAGTACCATGAGTACCCAGGGTACTTTCCCCTTATCTCTTTATCTATTTATCTCCTTATCCACTGGCCACAACTCAGGGCTACCAGGTCCCAGGCTTGAGGGACCCAGACCACAGACTCTCCTCCTTCTTCACTAATACCCGACCCCGGGTCTTATCTATTCTAGCCATTGTGTCCACCTATCTAACCCCTTTGCTTATAAGGTTGAGTGCCCGCCCCATTGGCTGGTTTCCTGACAATGTCAAAATAGTGTCACAGGCTGGTGCACATGAACATGAAATAACAGAAGTTTGTTCTGTTCCAGCTTTGGAGGCCCAAAGCCTAAGGTGAAGGCACAGCCAGGGATGGCATCTTTTGAGGGCTATGAGGGAGACCCTATAGTGCCTGGTCCCTAGCTTACAGTGCCTTACTAACCATGTTTAGTATAGCTTGGCTGGTGTATGCAAACTGCTGGTCTTTGGCCCGTCTTCAAGTTCACATGCATTACCCATGTGTGTCCAAGTTTCCCTGTCTCCTAAGGACACCAGTCACAGAAATTAAAGCCCTCCCAAGTGACCTTATCTTAATTCACTGCAACTACAATGACTTCATTTCTGAGGAAGGTCATTTTTTGAGATACTGAATGTTAGGGTTTCAACATGTGAAGTCAGGAAGAACTTCAGTTAAACTCCTAGCATCTCTGTCTAGGTGAAGCAAGAGGTCATGGAAGTGCATGGTTAGGCTGATAAGATACTTCCGACAAATCATGAAGAAAAGGAGGTAGGTGTACAGCTCGGAGGTGGCCACAGGAGCCGCCCACTGCTTGTGGTCAGCACAGCCGCAGGAGATGGTGGCTTCTTGAGCCTGGACTATGGAAGACATTGCTGGGCACATATCTGACTGCTGTGTAGTTAACACCTGTCCCTGGCAGAAGGGGACTCTTGGAAGGAGGTTGACCAGGGCTATGTGTTTTAGACCTCAGCTCAAGCAAAACCAGGAAGTCAGACTTGACCTTAGCATCAGTCAATTCTGATGCCATGCCTTGTTCTTAACTAAGTCTAAGTTCACAATAAAACCCCATTCCAACCAAGCAAACCTCACAAGGTTTAAATTCTCCTGGAAGGAGATATTTCCCAGTCCAGAGATTCTGTAGGAGACTAAGTACCATCTGACGCTCTGAAGTGTACACTTTAAATTATATTACAGAAAATCTTTTCTGGAAAATCAGGCGGCATTCAGTATTGACAATCTTAAAACAGCTCATGGGCTTTGGCTCATTATTTTTACTTCTAACAACTTTACATGCTGAGACAAAGTCAATAGAATGAACCGGAGCAAGAAAAGCATTCTGTGTAATGTTATTTATAAGCCAGAAAGTTAGGAACAACCTCAGTGTACAAAGGATAGGACAGTTAAGCTGTAGTACAACCAAAGAGTGACCTATTATTTAGTCACCAAAAACAACATGATACCATAAACACCACAATTACTGATCTCATTGTTGTAGAGTATCCAAACAATTAGGTAAGAAGAAGAGACAAAATTGTCATTAGCTATAGACAATGCAACAGTATGTCTGGACCACCCTAGAGACCCCTTAAGAGAGCTTTACTAAGGAAGTAAGGACTCAGTGAGGCCATTCATTACAGCCTGGTAAGATCTGCTTCCCTCTAAGATAAACAACATGTTAGGAAATATAATGGAAGATAGGACTCCTTTCATAATAAAAACACAAAGATGAACTACCTAGGGGTAAACATGACAAGAATGGCCGAAGACTCATGAGAGCAGAAATGTAAACACACTCCAGGCCATAAGAGAAAGCTTGGAAGATTTTATGGTATATTTTATGCTTGGATGGGCATCCCCAATGACTGGATACATCACCTACCCTGCCCCCAGAATAACATATAAATATAGTGTAATCTCAAAACTAAACAGGACTTTGGAGACCTTAACCATAACTGATTAAAGTTTTTCTGGAAAAGTAAACACAAAAAAAGAAGAAACAGAAAAATGCTCAGAGAAAGGAGGCAGGAGGGTTCGATCAGCTATTGAAACACGTACTCATGGCATTACAGTAATTAAAGCCGCTTGCTACTGAGCTCTGGACAGACTAACCAATGGAACCCAGCCTTTCTACAGGAACTGGTAAATACCTCTTGGCTGGTGTCAAGGTTTGAATGAAAATAGCCCTCCCAGGCACATATATTTGAATGTTTGGTTCCTATTTGGTTGACTGTTCAGGAAGGGTTAGGATGCTGCCTTGTTGGAGGAGGCGTGTCATCGGGGGTGGTCTTTGAGGTTTCAAAAGCCCAATCCAGACCCAGTCTTTCTCTCTGCCTGTTGCTCCAGCGCCATGTCTGCCTGCTCGATCTCATGCCCTCCACCATGAGGATCATGCTCTCACACTCTGAAACTATACGCAAGCCCCCAATTAAATGCTTCTTTTCATAGGTTGCCTTGGCCATGGTGTCTCTTCACAGCCATGGTAACTAAGACAGCTGGTAAGAGAATAACCTAATGAGGAAGAAAGGGCATGGTAGATTTGAGACCCAGCCCATGACCTGGGGCATCTCTGCTATCTGCTATTGTCTTATGTTTTATGAGGACTGCATAAGGGTCATGCATGTGAAGTGCTCAGAAGAGGCTCGGGAGTGGGCATTCACTGACAGTCACTGTTCTCATCAGTGTGTTCATTAAGACCCCAGAGGGTGCCTGCAGCCAAGAATAGAATGGAACCTAGATTAGCCATTTTTCTTGTTGCTAGGACCAAAACCCTGGCAAAAACAACCTTAGCAAGGAAGGTTTGTTTCTGTCTTGCAGTCTGAGGGGACAGTCCACCCCAGTGGGAAGGCATGGGGCCACTAGCTGTGCTGGAAGGAATGGGAGGCAGTTGGTTACATTTCCTCAGTTTCCTTTTCTTTTGGTACAGGACCCCAGCCCATGGGATGGTGTCTCCCACAGCTCATCCTCAGTTATCTCTCTCTGGGAACATTCTTACAGACCAAGACAAAGTTTTATTCTAAGTCCTGTTGCGTTGGCAGTTAAGATCAGCCATCACGCCGGGCTGTGTTAGCGCACACCTTTAATCCCAGCACTCGGGAGGCAGAGGCAGGTGGATCTCTGTGAGTTCAAGGCCAGCCTGGTCTACAAAGCGAGTTCCAGGAAAGGCGCAAAGCTGCACAGAGAAACCCCATCTTGAAAAACAAAAAACAAACAAACAAACAAACAAAAAAAAAAAAAAAGAAAAAGAAAGAAAAAAAAGACCAGCCATCACAGAACCCAATAATTTAATACCTTTCCCATCTCAACTGTCCGACTTTGGTAGTTGGAGGCAGTCAACCTAGCGGGGACTGCTTCCTTCTCTTCCACAGTTTTCCATAGGTTCATTCACACATCTTAGCAACCTCAGCACAGCGTTTGTGCTTCCTTCCTTATTCAGTTGAGCACAGCGCTCAAATCAAACTCAACACATTCTCTTCAGCAAATCCAAATAGCTGGCATCATCCTTCCGACTCTCTGGAGCCACTGTTCAGTGAAGTAAGCATCCCTTGAACACAGGTCCTGTTAGAGCTGATCTGATGATCTGACAGCGTCGGAGAGACTGGGGGTGGGGCGGTATAGAGCATGGAGATACCAGACAGAGGGCTAACTCGGGGTCCTGGGAGAGCTAGAGCAGACAGTGACAGATTTCATCACCCTACTCAGAGTGGCACGCAATTTAGAACGTAGAATTTATTTCCTGAATTTCGCATTTCACATTTTTGTACCATGGGTGGGGCTACTTATTTTTCAAAAAGTTATTTTAATTATCAAATATCATCAATTTGCCACTTGATTGGAGGCTTACTGGCCTGCTCTGTGGTACTAGGCATGTGTCGGCTCCTTATCTGGTCCTTCCTCCCACGTGTAGGCACCTGCTGATCCCAGAACCTACCATCCTTCATGTGACCGGGACGTCAGTCTGTGTCCTATGGACAAGTAGCTCAAAGTCAGAGGAGAGAATGGACAAGAGCCCTGGAAGCCTGAGCCTGGGATGAGAAACATGTCAGCAGCAGAAGCATCACTCCTGTGGTTTGGGGGCTATCACCACAGGTCTAGGGTGGTACAGTTCAGTCCCTTCTAGCCCCAGGCTAGTTAAGAATGAACAACAGAGAAAATGGAGACCCCTGCAAGGTGGGTCCCAGAATCTACAGAGGCCAAGGCTGACAGAAGTGATGGCCTCTGTGATGACAGAAAGACCCGGTTTTTCTCACACAGGAGCTGAGATCTGGGATGGAAAGACACTCCCTGCCCCCGCAGATAGCCTGGCTCCTGTCACCGTCACAGACATCAAGGGAGGCTGGAACCAAGAGAAATTTCAGGGTGATGAATCGGGAAGCCATTCACAGAAGACAAAAGACTAAGTGAGCATGGGAGAAGCAGACATGGAAAGATCAGTGGGGTTCAGCTGGCCAGGAGTCAGGGGCAAGTGCTGCCGCCCACCTCAACTACAAACCACTCCATGTACACACAGGCCCCATGTGACAACTTTGCCAGGACTTTGAAACCCAGTGAGACCGGGGGAGAATTGATGGGTTCAAAGCTACAGAGAGGAAGTTGCAAAGTTAAAATGAATATCTATTTAATATAGTTGTCTGCCTCCAAAGAGCTTATGTCGGGCAGTTCAGCACAAGTCCACATGACTAGATCCACTGAGCTCACACCCACTCTGCTCAGTCTGAAATATGCTAACACAGTTTCTATGCTGTCACCAATGTGTGAGGTGTGACAAAGCGCTGGTCTCTGGCCTCTGCCTTCATATTCACATGTTTGTCCAAGTTCCCCATCTCCTAATGACATCAGTCACAGAGGTTAAGGCCCACCCAAGTGACCGCATCTTAACTCACCATACAACCACAATGACTTCATTTTTAAATAAGGTCACTTTTTGAGATCCCACATATTAGGGCTTCAACAGAATTCAACAGAATTCAGTGCAAACTAGAATAGACAGAGAACACAAGGAACATAGAATCAGGAACCCAGTGCTCTCCAACCTCTAGGAAGTCTGACCCCGGGCCTAGATCAAATCCATTAGGGATTCCCAGGACTTGATTACAGACTGGAGGACAGACTGGCTTGCAGTAGTCCCCTGGCTGTCAACCAAGCGGACCCCAGATTAACACGAGGGTCACGTGACACGCCCTGGTCCCTCCCCGGGAACAGTGGCTCTTTGCCCTCAGGGCCAGCCCACAGGACCTCCTGCAGACCCAGCTGCCCTGCTCTGGGGATCTCCTGGAGGGGCTCTGCCTTGCATTACAGGTCCTAGCTGCTCTCAGGAAACTGGGGAGGCCCCAGCCCTGTTCGTCCACCACCACGTGCAGAGACAAGCAGCCTACCCGCACCCCGGGGCTGTTCCTCCTGGCAACGGGACCAGCAGAGGGTTTGTTTGACGGCTTGCAGTTTAGTGAAGCTGGGGGGCAGGCAGCAGGTGGGCAGGCAGGCCTGGGTGAGTTCACTGGAGCCCCTGGCCAGCCTCATACATTATGCATCTGTATTCACCGTAGCCATGGCATTCCAGGCAGTGGCCCAAACAATACAGAAGACACAGCTGTTGAGGAGCTTATGGTCTCACATTTTCCCCCTCAGAGCAGGCCGGAAATCCCTTCCTGAACATGCCAGTGTGAGACTCCCTCCCAGGGTGCAGTGCAGGTTTGATGGCATCCTCGTGACTGACATCAGACACGTGCCCTGCAGTAGTCCAGTCTTGTTCCTCATCTTGTCCCTCGCATACCTCGGTCCTGGCCCTGGCCCAACCTGCTCAGTTCCTCACCCTGTCCCCCACCTGCCTTAGCCTTTTCACCAGCATCAAAATCAAAGAGGAGCCACATAGTTCAGCCTCCCATGCTAGCTGGCTAGACCTTGGCTCCCTATCACCCCTCCCCTGTGATGAAATACTTTCCCATCTTTCCAGGACGGGGCAAACCCTTCAAAGGCCCCAAATTTTCTGAAGAACATCCCCTCATAAGAAGGCAGAAAGACAGACAAACACAGGCAGGGGTACCAGGACAGCTCTCAACAATGAATAGCTCATGCAATGAATTTAAGGACTGGGCCACTTAAGATGACGCCCTGAGGGGTAGGAGCTGGGGTATGGTCAACCCCACAGTGACCAAGGGACAATTAAGCTCTCAGGGACAATCAGTGATGAGGGAAAACCCGAAAACCTTAGGCCATGAAGTATGCGCTGGAGCCTGGCTACTGGGTGAGGAGGAGGATATGAGTTGGCATCAGGGGCCCAGGGATGAAAGAGCCAGCATCCTAGCCTGGCAGGTAACTAGCTTCCTCCTGGAGTGCCATCAAATGTTTTCTTTACAAGGCTTTGAGGGTAATTAAAAATCAAAAAGGTCTTGTAGCAAACACAAGCTAAAACCTGTCCTCATCAAGGCCCTCTCAAGAAGGGTCTTCCAGCAGCCTCCTGTTCACCAGCCATCCTCTGAACATGGATGGCTCTCCCTGGGAGATGGCGGGAGCCAGCACAGAGATGGATACAGCCAAGTTCATGTTCACCGATGCATTCAGCCACAGTTTCTCACATGCTTGCTCTGCTTACCCAGTGCTGGAGATCACAGGGGCAGCTCGGTAAGGCTCACAGTCAAGGCAGGGTAGGAACAGAACAGGGCAGCCCGCGGTAGTCGAGGAGGAGGAGGAGGAGGAGGAAGAAGAGGACAGAGGCAGTGCAGGCTGCAAGGGTGACCATAGAGACTGTGCCCAGTGGTGAGGCTGTGATAGACACTGCTCTGCAAGTACAGAGAACACACCCAGCTTCCAACCAAGAGCTGGGCAGGCCAGGATGGTACGGGTCACTTGCTAATTGCCTGTTGAGTTCTGTCTGTATCCTTTACGGACACAAGATAGTGGTCCTGCTCACCTCTACTGCCCAGAGAGGAAACTGAGGTACAGGACAGGGCTGTGACCAGAAGAGGAGCTGTGAGAGGACCTAATCATTTGGTCCAGGTTCAGCAAGGTCTGGCTTGGGCTCTGGATGGCAGGGGAAGTGGGCATAGACTCTTTGTGTCAGTCAACAAGGACATCCTGGCTTCTGGACTGTGCCTCTGCTCATAAAGCTATGTTCAGACCTGCGGAGTACACATGGGGAGGGCAGCACAGCCAGCCTGGTGGCAGGCACATGGCATCGTCCTGCAAGAGGATGGTGACTAATCCACTATGGTTCTTGAGCATTGTGGTCACCACAGATGGAGTGTTCTGAAGAAGCAAACTATCCCTCAAGTGAGCTGGATTTTGGAATATGGCCACCCTGGGTTTGGATCCTGACTCTGTTACTTATTCACTGGGTGACTTTGGGCTAGTAAGGTGTCCTCCCCCAGCCCGGGTGACCTTATCTGCAGAGTAAAAGAAAGGAACACTGGCCCTTACCTTGAAGCTTTGCTGGGAGATTGACAGCAAGCAAATGCTCCCTACAATCCCCAGCATCACTAGAGACATCATCACGGTCATCCCACCTTAGCTGGCATTTCTGGGCTTGGTTCTGGAAAGTCTTGATCCCTACAGACTCCATGAAAGGTAATTGTTCATCTCCCTGTATGATCTGAGTAAGTGTTCCCATTTCACCTTGGCTACACCCTGCCTTCAGCCTCTGTTGTAAAAAACGGCAGGAGAGAGACCTTTGTGGGTTGGAGCCGAGGAGCCCCATGCAAGTGAGAAAGAGACATGCCATGCAGACAGGGCAGGCGGTGGTCATGGCAGGTTGGAGCCTTGGGAAAGACATATCATGTAGGCATTCATATGAAAAGTTTTATTATTAAAGGGGAAGGGAAGGAGAGAGGGGGGGAGGTACGCACCTCATGGGAATAGAGATGAGACAGGGTGGGGGTTCATTTAAAGGGACTTTATGTACGATGATGTTGTCAGGATGCCGGGCAGGCCAGGGACCAGTCTGAATGCTCACAGCCTCTACGTTCCTCCTTGGGTGGGACTCTGGTTTCCTTTTTGCTTTAGGCAGTTTAAACTTGGCTCTACTGCCACCCCAAGCCCATGCCCAAGGTCTGTGCTGCAGGTGGTTGTGGTGATATTGTGTTCCCCAAAATATTGTGCGCCCTAATAAACTTATCTGGAGTCAGAGAACAGAACAGCCACTAGATACAGAGGCCAGAAAATGGTGGTACACACACCTCTAATCCCAGCATTCCAAAGGCAGACAGACATCTATCTGGATGGATGGATCTCTGTGAGTTCAAGGCCACACTGGAAACAGCCAGGCATGGTGCCACATGCCTTTAATCCCAGGAAGTGATGGCAAGAAGCAGAAAGGTATATAAGGTGTGCAAACCAGGAACTAGAAGCTTTTGGCTGGTTAAGCTTTTAGGCTTTTGAGCAGCAGTGCAGCTGAGATCCATTCGGATGAGGACTCAGAAGCTTCCAGTCTGAGGAAACAGGATCAGCTGAGGATTGGTGAGGTGAGGTAGCTGTGCCTTTTTCTGATCTTTCAGAATTCACCCCAATACCTGGCTTTGGGTTTGTTTTTATTAATAAGACCATCTAACAATTCGCGCTACAGGTGGTGAGCAGAACCTTGTGGGGGTGGATGGATAGAGCAGAGCTGGAGCATCAGACTGGCTTGGGAAGAGCGTGACCTTGGATGCCTCACTCCACCTCTCTGAGCCTCATAAAATGGGGAGAACAGCGGCCCTGTGCTGTGGTCAGGACAAAGCGGAGGTTAAAATACAGAGGGTGTGCTATGCTGGCACTTCTGGGCTCCCTTCCCTCTCCTTACCTTGGGACAATGCCTAGGCCATTCATTCTGTCTCAGTTTCTCTCCCTGCTCTCAGGTGCTCGAGATGTGGTCACCAACCCTAGGAGGCCACTGGAAACACTGCACACCCCACGGCAGGAGTTGGAGCCCTATACTGTGCTGGGCATTCCTCTGGAGGGCCAGATGCTACAGCAGAGCCTGGAAAGGGGCCTGATTACTCAGAATCACCCTTCAGTATCTGGCTGATCCCAGCCAAGTTTAAGGCTGGTACACAGGGGCATTTGGACCAGTTCCGTCACTAATGAAGGAGTCCATGTAGCAAGTTCTGACCAGGCCTCCTTGACCGGATCATCTGTCACTGGTAGAGAAAAACACACAGGCTGAGTGAAGGGAAAAGACCATGATGAATGAGCTCAGACTGATGACCTCCTTCCCTTGCCAATGATGTTAATACTGACGGCACTGATGGTCTCCACTATTTACCGGCCCCCGTCACTTCCAGTTCTCAAGCCATACGAAAGGACCCAGTGTTACCCTGGCACGCACTTGCATAAGAGGATGTTGAAGTGTACAGAGATGCAATAACTTGTCCTGGGTCCCCGACCCGGGGAGAAGGGACACTGAGGTCTGAACACAGTTCCATCTGTTTCAAAACTAATATCCAGCTTCCTGCAACCGCAGGCGTCACCTAACCCCTGCTGCTAGCTCTGGCTCCCTCAAGAATCCCCGAGTTCAGGGCCCTTAATGCTCGACACTCCACAGACTGGACTGCGAAGGGCCGACGTGCAGGGTGGAGCGGTCTGCAGGTCTGCTTTGGAAGAAGAAAGTGATGCAGAAGTCACTCTGCCCTGTCACCTTCTCCATGAGTCTCAGCCTGTGTCCCTCAGCCCTGGAGAATGACCCTGGCTCTTGGGCCACCTATGGTAGGTATGGCCACTGGGCATAACTGTCAGCAAAGCTCAGTCCACCCCTTTGCTGGTAAGTGGCACCTGCTATCCTTCAATGAAGCCATAGGTCAATGTTAACAGGTAGTGCAGGGACCAGAGGGACAGGAGAGGAGAACCAGCACCTCTGTCTCTCAACCAAAGCGTCTCACTGATTGGACGTGGGAGACTGTTATGTATTGTTGCTCCAGCAGGTTCGATGGTCAACAGTGTGGTAAGTGGGGTTCAAAGCCAGAAAGCTGAACTAGGAGGCAACATGCTTTCGAGATGGTAATTCCTCTCGTACATAGTAAACTTTGCTTATAGAACTCAGCTCGGAGCACTTATCATAACACTCACATGTACAGAGAGTCACAGTGACACTGAGGAGGTCTTGATTGGGCCTGTCCTTGTTTTGTAGGAGTAACTGAGACTTGGGTTAAGCACTGCTGTGCCCAAGGTCTCAGACCTGTGGCCTCATGTCTTCAGCAGAGCTATGGAGCCTCTTACATTGACCCTGTCCAGACCCAGCTCCTTTTGGGATGCCCGGTTGCCTCTTGACCCTCACGTGCGCCTGCCCAGCTCCTACAGCCACCCCGGCTCACAGTTCTCCATGGCGACTCCATGCGGTGGGTTGGGCCCCACGTCTGTGGTCAGCCTTGAGTCTTCTCTCACCACAGCCAATCCTTAGCCCTGCTTTCCTACCCAATCCAGCATCCGGTCCTTTGCTCCGGCTCTTGACCAGCCTCCGTGATCCTTACTGTATGGGAGCAGCCTCTGAGTTGGCCTCCCTGAGTCTCCACTGATCCTGCACCATATATTTATAATGTGACCCCCCCCCAAAAAAAAAACCCTTAATCTATATTGTCACTTCTCATCCCAAAAGTCTGTGGTGACCTCACATCCCACTCAGAGACACTGCACCTGATCTGCAGCTCAAGGTGCCCTGTCCCTCTCTGGCCCCATCCCTCATCCTCATGCCTCAGATCCTCTGTGCTTGCAGCATCTTCTGACACAATAGCCTTTTCCGGAGACAACTGTATGACTCATTTCCTCTCTTCAGTTTGGGTCCTTTACTCAAATGTACTTTCTCAGTGGGGCCTTCCTTACTTAACTACTTACTTAAAACTGCCAGTTCCAACAGCCCTCAGCTCTATTCCTCTCCCTGCCTTCTGTTATCGTTAGCTAACGTTTTGGTGTGTCTTTACACTGACTGCCTATCTCTACCAGTAACCTGGAAGCTTCCTGATGACAGGCAGTTGTGGCTGATGGGCACCCTGCTGGTCTGTATCCTCAGTGCTTGTCCTAGTACTTGGCACACAGAAAGTGCTCACCTAATATCTGCAGACAATCAGGTATCAGTTCTGTCTTAATTTACAGAATTCATGCAACACTTCTCAAGATTGCAATATCATATTTTCCTGAGTTAGACAGAACAATACAAGAACTCATACTGAGCCGCAAAAGACCAGAAATAGCCAAAGCAATCCTCAGGAGTAAGTACGCTGCTGGAGGTATTACAATGCCCAACGTCAAATTCTACTCCAGAGCTATAGTGGCAAGGACAGCCTGGTATTGGCATCAAACTAGACCAATGGAGTAGAATAGAGGACCCAGAAATAAACTAGCGAGCAAAGCGGTGCCCACTTAACTTTTGACAAAGGAGGCAAAAACGGACATCGGAGAAAAGAGAGCATATTCAACCATGGTGCTGGCAAACCTGCATTTCTACCTGCAGAGGAATGAAACCAGACATACATCTTTCACCTTGTGCAAAAATCAATTCAAAATGGAAAAGACCTTAAGTTGAAACTGGAAACACTGACACTTAGAAAACACAGGGGATACCCTCCAAGAGATTGGGGTAGGCAAGAGCCGTTTAAAAGAACACCAACAGCACAGGAACTAGCCCAAGCAATCAACAGATGGACTAGATGAAAATAAAAAGTTTCTGCACAGCAAAGGAAACAATCTAACGTACAGACAGCCCAGAGGACGGGAGAACATCTCTACCAGCGGCATGCCAGACAAGGGGTTAATGTCCAGAATTTACAAAGAATTGCAGACATTAAACATCAAGGAATAAAACTGCCAATCAACAAATGGGCAAATGAACTGAACAGACAGTTTTCAAAAGCAAAGAAACACAAACGGCCAATAACTGTTTTTACAAGAGCTCAACATCCCTAGCCATCAAGGACACGCAAATTAAAACTACTTTGAGATTCCCCAATGATGGTTGTCATCAACGAATCTGACACAAAAGTTGGAGAGGATGTGCAGAGAAAGGGGCCCATTGTTATGGTAAGAGTGTGAAAATGAATGTACTGTTGTGAAGATCAATTTGGAGATTTTTCCAAAAATTCAAAACAGAACTATTATATGTTCCAGCTACTTCACTCCTGGGCATATATCCCCTGAACACTGCCGTACCATAGAGGTGTTTGCACTCCCACGGGTTACTGCTGCTTTCGTCACTAAAGCAAAGAATTGAGATCAGCTTAGGGTCCACCAAAGGATGGACAGATAATGAAAATTTAGTATATATGTATACAAGTATGTATATATGTGTATATACATATATAAAAACAAACAAACAAATAAATAAATGGGATAATAGTCAGTGCTAAGGAAAAACAAAATTACAAAATTTGCCAAAATGGATGGATTTATAATATGCAATATTAAGAAGAGTTACACTGTCTCAGAAAGAAAAAACTATCATGCTTTCCCTCAAGTGGACTCTAGCCAATACCACATGTACAGATGTAAACACATGTGTGTGTGTGTGTGTGTGTGTGTGTGTGTGTGTGTGTGTGTGTGAGCACAGTAGAACATGTCCAAAGGAGAACAAGAAACAAAGCAGAAAGGGATGAGGTGAGATGAGGGTAGGTCATGGACACCAGTTTGAAAGAGGATATAAAGTGAATTGTTTGTCTAGTTCTGATTCTGTCGTAGATTTTCGGTTTGGGTGATGAATTGAGTGTATAAGAATATATTTCATAGTGAAATTATAAAATCCAGTGTGAAGCTCCATGGCTTCAGAATGCCTATTCTAACTGTATAGAAGTTCCCTGAGATGTAAAGACATTGGGTCTGGTTCATTTTGGTTTGTGGTGTTTATTTTATTTGCAATTCTTTTTTTTTTTTTTTTTAATACACAGAAAGTTCAGTCAGACAGTAGTGGTATACACCTTTAATCCTAGCACTTGAGAGGCACAGGAAGGCAGATCTCTATGAGTTCAAGGCCAGCCAAGTCTACAAAGTGAGTTCCAGGACAGCCAGGTCTATATAGAGAAATCCTGTCTCAAAAAAACAAAATAAAAAGTTTATTAAAAAAGAAAAGAAGCTGGGCGGTGGTGGCGCACACCTTTAATCCCAGCACTCGGGAGGTAGAGTCAGGCGGATCTCTGTGAGTTCAAGGCCAGCCTGGGCTACAGAGTGAGTTCCAGGAAAGGCACCAAAACTACATAGAGAAACCCTGTCTGAAAAACAAAAAACAAAAAAGAAAAAAGAAAAAAGAAAGAAAAGAACAAATGGGTAAAACCCAACCACACAATGGAATTGGTTGGTGGGAATAGGGTTGGGGGTTTAATTTTGGGCAGACCCCCCTCCCCTATGTGGGAGTCAGGGCAGAGGGTAGGATGGGAATTCCTGCTCAGCTTCTTCAGTTAGAAGCATTTGGCAGGGAGGCAGGTGTAGTGGCCAGTCCTGCTCACCTCTGCAGGGCGCATGCTTCTGGCCAGTCTGTCACTTTACAAGCAGCAAGAAGAGAGATCCCACAGCAGGGCCTGAAGGGACTCTCTCTCCCAAGGTCACAATGCTGATTAACAGCCGAGCTGTCAACACCCACAGATTCTAGACTGATTCCTGTGAAATCCCTGAAAATTGGTTTTTCAAAGATAACAAGCTTTTGACAAATTCCCCAGAAAATAAGGTAAAGCTTGGTCCAAACGCATCCATCCCTCATCTGGCTCCTGACCCTGAGGCTGCTAGCAGCCAGGGCTGTGGTGTTGGGGAGGTTGGAGTGACAGCCTGGCTGAGTGTCAGATTGCCGGCCTAGCATGTGAGTTCAGTCTCTCCATCCCCAGCATTGGGAAAGGGAAGAGGATTTCACTGTGGTCCAGGAAAGGACAGGCAAAGGAGTATCCAGACTTGCTCAGACTCACTCAGATCCCACCCGAGACTGCGCTTTCTGCAGCTACCTCACCCTCCTGCCAGCCCAGGCTCTTCCCTGGCAGCACGGCCAGCATCACCACCTCTGCCCACCCCACGCCTTCTCTCCTTTGGGAGTCCCCTTTCTGGGGTCTGAAGCACCTGGTATCCCTCTAGACTGTTCCGCTGGACATGTGGGCTGGACCAGGGCTGTGGATCTGGGCACTCTGTTCAGCCTTCATAAAAGTGGGGGGGAAACTTGATCAAGGCTGGGCTGACCTCCCAGAAGGGACAAGGATTCCTCACACTACCCCTCTCTTGACAGTCATCCTCTAGCTGGGCTGGCCTCAGCCATGGCATGCGAGGCCGAGGTTGTCAGAAAGGCCTGAGCACCAGCTTCCCAAGCTCCTACAGTGTCTCATTCAGCCACCCGGGAAGCAAGCTGCTGATGGGTGAGTCCAGCCTATGTGTGCCCTGAATACCAAGCATGGGTATGGGGACTGCCTCTATGCAGCTCTGTGGGAAATGGTTTCATGGGGCCGATCTTAGCTTGGATTACCTCCACAAAGATCTGGGGAAAGGTAGTTTGGGGGAAAGAATCTTAGGAGATAAAACTGAGTTGGGGAGACGGGAAAGGGAAGCAAGCAAGGGAGAGGGAATGAGCTGCCCACCATGGGCAGCAGGCCCTCCCTTATGGTCCCTTCGAGCCCTGATGCAGAATGTCCCTCAGAGCCGCTGTACAAGGGCCCCCTGTGTCCTGGGTTGGGGGACTATGGAGTGTTAACTTCTGCTAAGTCCAGGCTTCACCTTGTTGGTAAGGCACTGTCTACAGAAGATGCAGGCCACAGCAGGGCTGTAGCCACAGGGGTGAGGGCTGTGGTGTGGGCATAGAGAGTGTGCTCAGGACATTAGATGTCTTGCCTTTATATTACTTTGTACACATGGGTTGGAAAGTATTAAGAGCGTTTAGAGGGCCTGGGAAAATGGTTCAGCTGTTAGGCTCCCATGTGCATATAAATACACACACACACACTCAAGTGAAAAAGTAGAAAAGTCTACTTTCCTCCTGCTGCTGAAGACAGCCTTAGCTAACCTGTCTCAAGCCGAGTGGACGCCCTTACTCACAGTTTCATTTTCTTCAGGGTTATGTCCTCTTTGTCCAAAAATGTTCAACGGAAAACTCCAGAAGGGAACCATTCATCCATTTTCAGTAACACTACAGTGTCTTCTATATTATTACTTATTTTATTTTTTTGGTTTTTCGAGACAGGGTTTCTCTGTGTAGCTTTGTGCCTTTCCTGGAACTCACTCTGTAGTCCAGGCTGGCCTTGAACTAACAGAGATCTGCCTGGCTCTGCCTCCCGAGTGCGTGCGCCACCACTGCCAGGCTACTTATTTTATTTTGTCTACCTTTTGTTCTTGTGTTGGAACTACAGGTGGATACCATGACACCTGGCTCAGCTGTGTTGTTAATTCTCATGGCAACTATTTTATAATTTAAATTCTGTCATAAGCTTGTCTGCCTGGGAAAGAACACAGGACACACAAGGCCTGGTGTGGTCTGCGCATGTTGGCATGCTCCGGAATCTTGGGGTGCACCCCCCCAGCTCCCGTAGATAAGGAGGTCCCTAGATGGCCTGGTGGCAGGATTTTCTGTGACGTAAGCTTTTGTGGTCCCTGTCACTCTGTGTGCTTTTGTGTCCCCCAGTGGCCTGATGGCAACTTTCCTGAGCGCCAGCACTAACAGCAGGCAGTGTGAGTGTGAGAGCCCCCCCCACCCCCATTTCCAAGACAGGCCTTGGGGAGGGGTTTGGACCCTGAGGGCCTGCAAGCTGGGACACCAATGGGCCACTCCTGCCCCACAGCAGAAAGCAGGTTCAACCCCCCTGACACTGCTTCGGCCCTGGCTCTTCCTCAGTGGATAGATTAGCTTTAAATCTTAGCTCCAGGTCACTTCCATTTTCCTGCTCATTGAGCAGAACCAAACTTTTGCTTCTAAAGAAAAGCCTATCATTTAGAGCTGTAAGTACAAAAGTGTCCCGCCCCACCCTTGCCACAGACATGGCCAGAACCATCGTTCAGTGTGTCTAAGCAGGTGGCTGGAGACTGCCTGCCTCCAGACTTCTCCTACATGAAAGAAAAACAAACATCTAGTTTTGTTTAAACCTACACATTAGTGGTTTGGGTCATAAGCAACCAGACTCAATATCCACTGACACCCTTCCAAACTCCCAACAGCTTCCCGGCGAGCTGATCTCGAACTCCACCAGGCTGCCTCGCCAGGGCCTGGGCCCTCCACATGCTGTGTCTGCTGTCAGAATCCTCCATCTCCTTGGCAAATACCGCTGTGTGCACCCAGACCAGACCCTGCCTGGTGCAATGGCCACCCATTATCCCCGCACTAGGGAGAATGAGGCTGGAGCACTGCTGTGAGTTCTAGGGTCGCCTAGACAGCCTGGGATAGCGGTTTAGAGCTTGACTCAAAAAAAAAAACAAAACAACAACGAAGAGAGCCAGTCAACCTCAGGAAAGCTGCCCTGGATTCCAAGGCGGTGGGACATGTTCAGAGCTCCCACGCGCTTTGGGTCTCCAGGTCCCCCCAGCCCCATCACTGTTCCTAGAGTTATCCAATGTGCAGCTGTCTGTGAGAGTCCTAGGAACAAGGACACTGCCCAGCCCTCTCCGGGGCTCTGGCAGAAAGCAGAAGGTAAATGTTTATAGAAAGAATGAAGCATAGATGAAGACACACCCAGAGGGACCAGGGAGGGTGCAAGGCCAAGGAGAGCGTCCAGAAGGAGGAAAGCGGGCTGAACATGGGCCATGCCAGTTTGGTCAAGGAGCCCGGCCACTGACTGACATAGAAAGCCCACTTTCCAGACCCTTAGGGGATCTTTGCGGGACTTTATGAAGCATGTCCACAATGCCCCGGAGAATCTAAGAGTGGTCACGGCCCCCAGCCGCTGTTGGTGATCGACAGGGCAGCTGCTTACAGAACCCCAAACCCAGGGCAGGGAGGGGGGGTGACAAGCACTGTGGGCTGCTGAACTCAGCTTAAAGGATTGCCATCTGGTTTAGGTCAAAGGTCTCCAGAGACTGTTTTGATTTATAGGCTGGGGGCAGCCACCTAGGCGGCATGAGGGGCATGTGGAGAGAGCCTGTAAAGGGGGGGGGGAGGACTGTGAGGGGGTTGAGGGGGTAGAGAGGAGATGTAAGTTCTGAGCAACCACCTGCTTCTGAGTCTAGCTTCTAGCTGTTTTCAATACAGAACGTGGCAAAGGAAAGCACGGGTTTGAACAAACCAAGAGGAATTTACTGTGTGCCTACTGTCTACCTGGGTCAGTACTGGTGCTGGCACTGGGGAGAAGAAGCAAGCCACATGGGTTCTAGGTGGTAACACTTGGTCTTTCCTCCCCACAGCTCAGCCTCTCAGCCATGATTGCCATATGTGACAGACGATACCCAAGGGCTGAGTTCTACAGCTTGCACTGGCAGAGCTGAATGTCTGGCCCAGGCATCCTGCCCAGCTGCAGAACTTTCCTATGCCCTGAAGGGCCTCAAGAGAGCTGGCACTCATCGGAGAGGGGTATGAGTGACGGCTTAGTCCCACAAAGAGGGTGTCAGACCCCCTGGATCAACTGCAAATGTGTTCCGGCAGCTAGGCGGTATGGACTGGGTCATGAGAGAGAGCGTCATAAACATTATGCTGTCATCTCAGAGCCTCGAGGGAGGATGGTTTTAGAACAGATGGGGGAATGGGGTGACATCCAGGCAGGGAGTGGAGGCCAGGTTGGAGGAGGAGATCTGGGAGGCCATGCTCCTGTTATTATGGAGCCAGGGACATGGGCCCTGCTGAGGGAGACCACTCAAAGCACCCATCTCCCTGGGTCTTCTCAGAGGAAGCAGCAGAGCTTAGGCAAGGGCCTAAGCCCCTAGCCACCACCTTCTAGGAGCAGGAGGAGCTAAGGGCTGTAGCCTTTAGTGTGCACCCTGCTGGACATGTCCAGGAACCATGAGAACTACCCCCAGGATCATCTGGGATTGGGGAGTAGGAAGCATGGAGACAACAGAGATCCTCATGGAATTCTAAGCCAGCCTTGGGAGGATATGTACCTCTTAAACTCCCTGGATATGCAAAATAAGCCAGCCAATCCATTGTCCAGAGAGGCTCAGGGTTCCAGACCTAGCTCTCTGGTCATACAGGTCAGCTAAACACAGCCTTAAAGGTAAGTCCAGAGAAGCCCTGATTAGCATTCCAAGGCCAAAGCAGGGATGGATGCTGTGGAAGACACTGGGTAAGGAAGACTCATGGCCCAAAGTGGAGGATCAGACAGGCCAGAATCCAAATGTCAGTTCTGATTGGAGACGAGCTAGCATCTCATGGCCTGTGTTTTTGTCCATGAGATGGCATGTTAACACACTGAACCTGGAATTACAAGCACAGCATTGGTGGTCACTGACTGGTGTTGCTGGCTTAGTATTCCACTGGTTTCTCAGTTAACGTCCAAAAGTTAAACTCCCTGTTTTACCTATCTGTGGTAAGGACTTCAGGGAAACCAGCTCTAGACCTGAGCAATAAACTCGGCAGGGGGTTGTAGTATATCCAGTGCGTCAATAAATCAGGAAAACATGTCACCTCCCAACTAGGACCACAGATGCAAGGCCTATCTCAGAGTGGGGAGGGCAACAATGAAACCCAATTCCAGGCGCTTCCCATCAAGACATCCTAAGGGAAATGCTGGCAAGGCCCAGCTCTGGCCTCTGACCTCTGCCCCGGATTTGTTTATACAAGACAGGGTTGGAGATCAGAGCTGAGATGAACCATGGGCTTAGAAAATGACAACCAGACCCAGCCAGATGCTCAAATGTGTCACAGACAAGGGAAGCGTTCAGCAACTCTCAATCGTGAATCTGAGGCTGGAAGGCCACAGGGTCAAAGGGGAAGAAGAAAGGCAATATGTCTCCCTGGGCAGCGGCCGACCGTGCCCTCTGTTACGGTGGGACAGCATGGGCTGTGGGAGGCTGCTGGGTGTTCAGGGTTGTGAGGACAAAGGAATGTACTTGTCCCCTTCCCCAAACGGTCTTAAGCCCTACTGAAAAGTCAAGACAGATATTACTGAGCCTTAAAGTAGGACTACGTGTGTGACCACAGAATGAAGTATGGCGCTTTGCAGTGGCCTAACCATGCACACAGGACTCCTGCTGGGGTTTCCTCTTACTCTCATTCCAGAACCCATCCTTCTTACTCTTCTCCTCCCACCTCCAAGGACAAGAGGCTCAGTGGGCTTATGGACTTAAGGAAATTACAGAGCTAGGTGGGCTAGTGGCAAGTTCAACCTGGGTTCTGGGCAGTTGCAGCTCTATTACAGCTGGGGCCTCACTGCCCCAGGCTGCCTTGGAATTCCAGGCATTCCCCCTGTTGGCCTCCTCCCACCTAGTATATCCTCTAAGGTTTCCTGTCCCGACTCAAGAATCTTCTAACTCTGGTCTTCCTTCACTGGCTTGTGAGCCCTGAAAGAAGTCATGTGGGTGTGGCGTACCTAATGTCCACACTGTGCCTAGCAGACCCTAGGAAGCCCTTGCTCTGCCCATGAGCCTCCATCCTCCCCAGAATCTGGAACGACCCATATCTCCACGGTCTCATATGGTGGCTACCTCCTATGCATGTTGGAGGACGTCTGAATGTGAGCAGGACAGTCAAGGAACTAGAGGCCTGCTTTATTTAATTGTAGAAGCCACCTTTGATCAGTAGTCACTTTATCAGATGGCATGGGCCCGAGAAGTGTTTATCAAACAAGTCAAATAGTGCAGACAACCAACATCAGAGATGACAGTCCGGCAGAGACCCGTGAGGTCATCTTGTCCAAATTTCTTTCCTGTGATGGGAAAACTGAGTCCCAAACAGAGACCTTTTCTCCCAGCTGGAACCAGCTGACCAGTTTCCCAGTTCCCAACCCAGTATGCTTTCCAGGACCTACTCCACTTCTCCTTCTTCTATATCCAGCACAGACTCTGGGGAAGTCAAGTTAGTTCAGCTCAAGAGCACATTTCAATTTTCACACGTCTGTACAATCCATTTATCTTTACCAGTCAAGGAAAGTTGCCTGTGTCAGCCAAAGAGGAAGTAGAAGCTCTCAATCCACTAATTCCAACCTGGGTAGCTGGAGGTGAAAGACACCCAGCCTGTCCTTGGGTGTCTCATCTTGGGAGACACGAAGTACAGGTAGAGGTAGAAGTACAGGTAGAACCTTGCATTGGTACCGCCTTCCTAGGGTCTCTCTAAGAATGTAAAGGGTCAGGAGCATAGTAGACAGGGTTGGCTTTGCCTAGGCAACGGGGTGGGCTCCATGCCCTGCACCACCTGCCCACCGTTCCAGATGGGAGAAACTGAAATACAAGCCCTGACCAGAGAGAGAGCAGTGCCGAGTGTGGCTCACACTCGGGGACCCTCACTCACTCCGCAGGGGATTCTGTGGGCTGGATTCCCAGTCGGTTGTGAGCAAACGTAATGAACTTCATTAAAAACAAAACAAGACAAAGCCCGACTTTTGCTGGGAGTAGTACAAAGTGAGAACAATAATCAGGGTTTCAGATCTGCTCGGTGCCTCATGATGACCCTGACAAGGCTCTCAGCCACTGATTCTTTAACCAGTTGGTGGGTAAAACAGAGAATCAGCTGCACTTGGTTTGACCAAGGCAACTCCTCAACAGCCTTACCACAGGCAATCTGTAGACTCAGGAGGCAGGTGCAGGTGGAAGGGAGAGGGGAGACACCACTCTCAAATGAGATAATAAAACACCCTTCAATCAAACAGTGGACTAAAAGAAGTCCAAAAGGCAGTGTTAATCCCTGAGCCTCACGGTGCCCAGTGTGTCCAATGCTGTTGGCAACAGGCTCATCCTCACTGGGTTACTCTCCATATAACCTTTGCTGGTCACCCCCACCTCACCGTCCAGGTTCCTCTCAGGCCATCTCCCCAAGGAGTTCCCAGGTAACAGTTGTCAGTTGCCCCCTCTCCTGCTGTCCTCATGATCACTTTTCTCAATATCCAGATGGATCAGAAACACGCATCTATTTATGTAAGTGCCGTTCAGTCAGTTTCTTGCTCAAACTGGCATCACAATGTTCCCATCGCTGGACACATATCAGACAATGGAGGAAAGAGTCATGGAGTTGCTAAAGAAAACAACAAGAACAAAACCTGTTCTCATCTTGAGTCCAGGCTGGACAGTGGTGGAAACCAGGTCTACACAGCTCAGTGCAGCAGCCTGGATCTGGCTGGTGTCAGTATAAACACCAGTACGGGCAGATGATCATGTGCCAAGCCACTGGGCAGCAATGACTGCCCAGATCATATCTTTGAACCCATATCATGTTAGCAGCCATGTGTGGGGCACAACTAATGTAAACTTAGAATTCTTCACTAACTGGCAAGCTCTCCAGCTTCCTTCCCAGAAGCATCGGTGAGAAGTGTGTGTGCACTCCTGCTTCCTGAAAGTGCTGTGGAAAGGGATCCCCCCCCCACACACACAACCTGGTCAGGGGTGCTTTTCATACCACTGTCCCAGTTCTCAACTAGGTATCCAATCATGCAACTGGCACTTACTGCGAAGCCACCAAGTGTCAGAAACTGGGTCACAGGGCAACAGGAGGGCAAGAAGATGCATGGACCTGAGGGCCTAAGAATGTATCCACATGACCTTGAGGGTACAGAAGGACACACATGAGAATGGGATTGTTTCTGGGAACCTGGCTTTGGGCACACTGCCCATCAACCTAGAGGCCTTAAGGATGTCCTAAGGAGACAGAGGTGGAGTATGGACATCTTTCCAAACAATGGTACCCTACACTTCACTTGGGCAGCATACCTTCTCCCTTTGGAAAAGAAAGCAGCTGAACTCTGCTGTGGTTTGAAAGAAAATGGCCCCCAAAGAGAGTGGCACTATTAGAAGATGTAGCTTTGTTGGAGTAGGTATGGCCTTGTTGAAGGAAGCGTGTCACTGCAGAGGTGGGCTTTGAGATCTCATATGTGCTCAAGCCACACCCAATGTCTCAGTTCACTTCCTGTTGCCTTGGACCAAGATGTAGAATTCTCCAGCACCATGTCTGCCTGCACGCTAGCTGCCATGCTCCCTGCCATGATGATAATGGATTGAACCTCTGAAACTATAAGCCACCACCTCAATTAAATGTTTTCCTTTATAAGAGTTGCCATGGTCATGGTATCTCTTCACAGCAATGGAAACGCTAAGCCATCTACTAAGCATGTCTTTGGTCTCAGAGCTTTGGAAGCTGGACCTTCATTTCTGCCTTGTACAACATTCTCCAACCTGTTTCTAGAGACTCAGGATACCACTCCTTGCTCTGCCCTGCCCACACTCTCCCCATCTGTCCCTTATCTCAGCAGGGCATCCCAGATGGCTAGCTTCTAGCCAGTGCTGAACTTTTGGCATAAACGGACAGGGAAGCTTGTAACACACGTTCTGGGGCCACTGCATGATTCCTGATCAGGAAGGTGATATCTTGTACAGTATTTCAACTTCTCCAAGAAAGGTGCCAAGTGACTAACTTGAGGGTGCCCACACTACTTCCACAGGTGACAGACCAGCTGAGAGACCCTCCCATAGGAAGCCAGAGGGCTGCAGAGCCAGGATCGAGAACTTTAGGTCAAGACCCGAGAAATGATGAGTCACCTAGCACTTATTAAAGCTCTCAGGATACAAAGGAAGGGTCAAGATGATGGACAGCCAATGACACCCCAAATTATGAGGAAACACAGAAAAGTCACTGGCAAGCTTGGCAATGGGTATGGGGTATAGTCTAGAGCCAATGTGTAGCTGAGACTCTAACAGGATGGCAGAGCCCCTTCCAATCCTGTGCCCAGCACCACCACCATGCAATTCTAATGTGATTTTATGCTCATATCCCTAAGGTGACCGGGCTCTTCTGGGTTCTAGATTTCCAAAGAAGTCTTGACAGAAACATCCCATTTGACTCTTAGCACATGGCCTAAGTTCACGACTCTAGCCCTTCACTGCTAGCAAGGCCCAAGCCTCAGACAGGGGACTGTCCTCTACCTCACTAAACACCAGAAACAAATCTGCATCTGCCCTGGGACACCCCTGCAAAATGATTTTTGAAGGGCAAGTTCTGGAACTCAGTCTGGGTCCAAATGGAGCTACTCAAAAGCATGCACTGGGTTCTGGAGAGACAGCTCAGAGGTCAGGAGCATTTATTGCTTTTGCAGAGAATCTAGGTTCCCAGCACACACGTGGCAGCTCATGACCATCTGTAACTCCAGTTCCAGGGAATCACATGCCCTCTTCTGAACTCTGCAGACACTAGACATGAAGGTGGTGCATATGCATGCAGGCAACATACACACATGCACATCAAATAATCTTTTTTTTTTTAAAGCATGTTCTGAAAGGATTCTAAAGCTGGGAAAGGTTAAGTCTTAGTAGATCTGTCCTCTACTGTACCACAGTGGAGTTCCAAGCTTGGTGAGTAGGAGACAGGGGCCACGTGCTGGCCAGGTGTGGTCTCAAGGGCCTGTGGTGGGGCAGCCCTTGCCTGTCAGGGCTCCCAGCAGGCAGGTCACGAAGCAGGGTTCTCACAGCTCTATTTATAGAAGGTGGCCTCTGAACAGGATGAACCGGGAAAGCCAGCGAGGCAGTATTTTCCAAGCTCACACTGTCTTGGCTTAATTTCATCCTAGGCAAATAAATCATTAAGGAGGCCCTAAGCCCTGGAAGATCTGACGAAGAAGGCCATTACACAGCACAGCCTTCCCTTGAATTATGGAAGGCCTCCGACAGCAGCCTTATTAGTGTCTGGGCCAGACTGTAACTCATGCTAACCACCCCCTTGCTGTAACCAAAGGACGAGACAGGGCGAATCAGCTGGCTCCCTGATGGCAGGCAAAAAAAAAAAAAAATGCTGCCTCCAGCCTTGCAGGCTGCAGCTCTCCCCACTTACTGAAATAGCCCCTGAAAATATGCTTGCTCATTCATTGCTTTCCTAGCGCCTCCTACTCAGAATGGTCCCCACTGCCATGGGATGAGCTGAGAATCAGTGCAGTGGACTGCCCTGGGTTTAAGAGCACACAGGAACTGTGGCAGTGCAGGTGACTAGCACCAACTTCAGCATCTTCAGGAAGCACACTGTAGCCAAGGCCTAGCTGTTGCCAGGGAAAACTGGACATGGCCCTCGGTGTTCTAGTTTATGTATTACAGGTAAGTACTAGACAGCTCCATGAGCTGGCTTTTCATCATCCTGAGCCTCCAACATCCCATGTGCAAAATGGGCTTGTGGATGGGAGGGAAACATTCAAAGAAGTTCAGTGAGCCATCAAGCAGAGGGCCCTGAGCAGCCCTGGATGTGCTGGGGAGCTAAGCAGTTTGATCTGTGATGCTTCCCCAGTCAGCTCACAGCAAAGCTGCCATAATCATGTGGCAGACGGGGAGGGGGCACAAGATGGAAGGGAGCAGAACAGGAAAGGAGAAGATACGGAGGCCCTAGAGGGACAAAGTGCAAGGCCCAGGACCTGCCCTGGCATCAGCTGGCAGGAGAGACAATGGGTACAGGCAGACTGAGCAGCACCAGGCTTTGTTTTCATGGGCAAACATGCCATTTCCAACAGACCAGACTACCGAGGAAGTGTAGATGGGCCTGGCTGCAGGGTCACCTGGCAAGGAAGAGGTGGATGGGAGGTGGGGTTTCTGGAGACAACGTGGTGGTGAGGATTCCTGCTCTATTGCACACCTGCAGCATGTGGTACCTTGGGCATCAGCCCAGAGTTTGTTAGAAATGCAGACTCTTGGACCTCCACAGACCTAGTGGGTCACACATAATCTGCACTGTCAAAAGATCCCTGGGACAAATGTCATCACTACAGCCACACCCCTGATGAGGGCTCTGAGAAACACAGCGGTCAGGAAGCTGTACCTATGCTGCCCGCATGGTAAACAGTAGGGTTCTTTTTCCAAGTATCTGGTTCCAGTGTCTGTAGAGGCTCTGGGCAGGATCTTTCCGTGTGTGTCCGTGTGTGTCCGTGTGTGTCCGTGTGTGTGTGTTAAGAAGAGCAGGAAGGGAGTTGGGGATTTAGCTCAGTGGTAGAGAGCGCTTGCCTAGCAAGTGCAAGGCCCTGGATTCGGTCCTCAGCTCCGGCAAAAAAAAAAAAAAAAAAAAAGAAGAGCAGGAAGGGAGTGATGCAGGCCTAATCCCTTGCTCTGAGCCAAAGGCCTTCCTGGTCCTTGTAGTCCTCACTGATCTTGGCATCCCAACCTCCTCTATCCTGCCTCATATACCAGCTTTCCAGTCCAGAGCCATGAACCACACTGGTGATTCACTCTCTCATCTCTCGCCAGGAACATCTTCAAAGGCTTTGGAACCTGGGTTTTGACTCTGGTTCTGCTGCTAATTGGTAGATGACCTTGGCAAGTCCTCCCAGTCCTCTGCACCATTCCACAACCGCCTATACAATGTGGCTACCAATCGGCTGCAGTACCCCAGGTTTCCTCACCCTAATGCTTGGAGACACTCCGTCTCCTCCCCTCCCCCCCACAAATGTCCAGCAGCAGCTAGGCCCTCCACCTCGCATCTCCTCCTGAGGTACACACATGGCCACAGCAGGAGTGGTACCACTTGCTCACATGGCCCTGCTAAGTACGTGTTCACCAGGCCAGTTATCACTAGGAGACAGATCTTGGCAGAGAAACACTTGAACAAGACACTCAGAGGGAAACCTTCGAAACGGCTCATGGAGAAGGCTTCCCTGGTGTGAAATCCCTCTGATTTCAGTGTGGACCAAAGTTTACTAACAGCTGTTGTCCACAGTGATTTTCCAATCCATGGAACGAAATTAGCACTTTCGTGTGTCTACTACTTTGTGAGTCCCTGCCGTGTGCCAGAAACACATCATCCATGATTCTGACACTTCACGGCAGAATAAATCTCTCTTTCTCAGATGAACAAACTGAGCTTAGAGGTAAAATGACTTTCTCGGCTGCCAGCTAGGTAGAGCAACTCAGACCCCAGGGTGCCAGGAGATCCTGAGGCCAGAGCTACCTCCAGACCATACTGGCCCAGAGTGACATTAGTGTGACACCAGTCCCGCCCACACCCAATTCCAGAGATTGGCATCTGCATGTCCAAGCCCTTGGTGAAGGCAGGGCTGTGTGGGACTGCTCATGACTGTTAAATGTGGAAATTCCTTCAAAGCAGGGCTGTGGCAGCTGAGTAAGGCTCTGTCTCAGCTGAAAAATCTGCTCCTTTTGTGGCGAATAAAAGGTAGGGGGCCCGTTCCTGAATGCCAAGATCCTGAATGGAAGTGCCTGGCCTATCACACAAGCTCCAGCTGGTCTGTTTGTGGAGACAGATGTGCCCCACAAAGCACACAATGAGGAGTGGGGATGGGTCACAGGGGTCAGATTGCAAGAGGGCGGGCAGTGATCCCAGGCCAATTGTGACTCAGTCCCTGCTGTGAGAGAAAAAAGAAAAACCATTCAGGTAGTGGGAGGCTAATACATTCGTGCGTATACACAGCACACCTACTATGCCATCTGGGCATGGGCGCTCCAAAAGAGGAAGCTATGAAGAGTGACATGCAGCACCCTGTGCTTGTCCATGGGGTGCTATGCGGAGGGACAGACAGACGCATCTCCCTTCAGCGGCAGCACCACCACCAAACATACATACCATGGTCTATTCCGGGCAGGCAAGGATGCCAGGTTCTTATACGTTCGGATTGACTAGATTGGACAGCCGAAAAAATTCTCAGCGCAATAAGGTGTCTACAGCCTTCTTGGAATCAAAGCCATGTAACTCGACTGTACTGACAACTAGAAACCAAATCATCCACAGTGCCCACTGGGTGCCTGAGGTGAGCTCCGTGGAATGATGGGAAATGCAAAAGTGTGATGACAGTCTCCATGGGTACACCTGCAGTGGGCCACCTAAGTGCTGGGCCAGACTTCACTTTTCCATCACTTCTACAACACTTGGCAAAACCTTCCAAGTATTCCACTGCACAGATGGATAAACTGAGCGTTAAGAATGTTAAGTAGCGGGAAGGGGGAATAAGTGGAATTCAAATTAAGATTAAAAGTTTATTCTTACAGGAAATTGCCAGGTTGTACCAAAAAAAAAAAAAAAAAAAAAGGGATCTGAATAATTAAACCGTGAGACAACCGGTACTATGAAAATACATGCAACTGTTAATAAGAAATGAGGCCATTCTACCATAACTGATACTTAAATAATTGCCAAGATCCATTAAGATGGGGGAAGGAACTGTGATGCAGAGCTCTGCTTACAGTGTGGTCTAAAAATTCCCTGTCGTAAATATTTCTGGAAGGAAACACAAGAGACTGCTGATGGTGGCTGGTGGTAAGGATGGGGGGTGGGAGAGGGCTGGGACTAGAGAACGTGGTGGGGATGCTTCAGTGCACAACTGTGTGTACTGTTGACATCTTTACCTATTCCAAGGAAACACAAATGTATTAAGTCTTGACTCTCCACTTGTCACAGATGTCTCCCTGGCCAGCATCCCTGCCTGAGTACTTCTCCATTACTTAAAACCTCTGAGTGGGGTCTGGGGATACTCACTGATGGTGCAGAGACAGGGTCTCTCTGGTTGGCAGTGAGCTGGGATGACTACTGAGAGAAGATGGGGAGGTCAGACATGGACCTTGGTGGAGGAGCCACATCCCATCATCAGGGAAGTTGGGAGGTGCTCGCTGCCCATGCCAGACTCCTGAGTGTTGAGCAGGGAAGGCGGTGGGCTCAGCACAGAGCACGAATAAAGTCGGACAAGGGGAGGGTGTCCTTGCAGTCATCCTGTGGAAAACCTCTCTGGTCCCCATCAATAGCCGAAGCTTTGGCTGGCTACCAGCCTCCTCTGCTGCACTGTTGCACCAATAAATACTTGTTGGCAGATCGATTAAACCATCTAGGAATGACATCAAGAAATATCGCTTCTTCTGCTTGGCTCAAGTGGACGGGCCTTCAGAGCCAGCTAGTCTCAGGATACCATACCTGAGCTTCCACTCTCCATCCAAAGTCAGTCCTAAGCACCAGGGGGCCCTCTGTGCAGAACACCCCCAAAACAGCACAAACCAAACACCCCAGCAAAATGTTTAGCCTACGGTATAGCCCATGGGTTCCTCTGACAAACAGAACCATCAGTCCCCCTGTATCAAGGCTGTTGAGGCCCCGAGGCTGTTGGCCTCTATCTGGGGCTCCTTTCCTCCACCTGCGTCACTCACACCCCATTCACCATTCAGGAACTCCAAGACAATGCCCTTCTGTTAGCACTCAGCCACCAGCATGTGGAAAGAGGAGCCTTCAGGACAGGGAGCAATTCCAGACAAGGCCAGGCCACCCCAGAGGTGAGTGTCAGAGCAGATGGGGCATCTTCCGAGACACCATCTGCTTGGTGATGATGCATACCTGATTCCAAGCAGCAGCAGAGCCATCCTCTGCATCCAGCCTCGCTTTGCAGTGCGCTCTGCAGAGTTCTTTGAGGGCAGGGAAGGAAGCAGTGGAGGAGGAAAGAGCAAGAGGCAATATGGCAGGGTCTCAGCTGAGTTCACCACAAAGGACCACAGTCAGGTGGAGCAGACTCTCCTGAGTTGTTTTCCCCCTGCCTTATCTGCTAGGGCCCGGACAACCGTCCACACCATTTGCCTGAATCCAGGGTCCTCAGCTATGAATGGTGTGATTTTGAACACTTGCTCAAGCTCACTGCGCATCAATCCCTTCAGGGTGAATGAAAGATGACCATCCATATATCAGCTTAAAGAGTATTTCAATGATCAGTTTTATAAAGGGCTTAGAAAAGAGCCCAGCAGGACGAGATACTTCCAGCTAGTGTTATTATTGCTATGACTAGGTTGGCTCTAAACAACTGAGACAGCCTAGTCACGTGCCTGACTTGGCCTGCATACACCTCAGCTATACACTTCTCAGCTCTCTCAGTTGCAGAGCCCCGAGGGTCCTTCAGACCTTTGCAGTAAACTCCCAGATGCTAAACTGTATCATTCCACAGTGTAGCAAAAGAACAATTCTATCCACGAGAGGTTCCAGGCATGTGCATTTGCAGGAGGAAACCGCGTTGCCAGGAGCTCTTGTCCCATCAAGCACGTGCTTCCGAGTTCAGTGTGGTAAGACCTTTTAGGGCTTGCTTTTACAGTCATAAAAATCATAAATTGAAAAGGAGTTATCCATTAACAACTTCCATTGCATTAGCGGAAAATGCTTTACAGAGGCCGTTCTTTGTATTCCACTCACGACCCCGGACCTCTTTCAGCTCAGCTGGCTAACTGCAGCAATGGGTTCCAACTACTAGGTGTCTGCTCAGTGCTGCTTAGTTAAAGAGGGGACACTGAGGTTTTGAGGAAGGAGGTCTTTCAGGGAAGTAAACCCAAGGGGCAGCCCTTTTATGCCAAACTATGCTTTCATTCCAATCTCTCAACCCCAGACAGGTTACCATGTCTACAATCAACAAAGGCTCAGAATTCAACCCACAGATCTTCATGTTGGGCCACCTTCCCAACCCAGGGACTCTGGGGCCAAACTATTTTCTTCCCTGGGAATTCATGGTGGAATTCATCCCAGGTCACTCTCCACATATACAACATAGCTCTTTCCTAATCACTTCCCCAGCTCTGGAACGCCACTGTAGCCCAGGCTACCACATAGTCAGGGCTTGCCCCAAGCTGAGCATCCCTCTCTGCCATCATACCTCTACCCAAGGTAGAGGAGGCTACTCTTGTCTGGAGAAAAGGCTAGCACAAGGCCAGGCAAACTTACCTGGTCATCAAACAGGAGATGCTATAGGCTTGCATCGTGACATCCTACTCTACCATCACACCCTCTACCCTGTAATCTCCTCCACCTCCTGAATCCTGTTCCTGATTCTGCCAAGCTGAAGAACCCCAGCCACTGGAGAGGACAATGACACCATCCAAAGGGCCCATGAGGTCAAAATGCAACAAACACAGCTGCCTTTCCCACCCAGCCTCCTTCAGCAGTGCAGGAGACCCCTGACTCCAACAGCCACAAGAGAGCCAAGGGACAACATGTCCGTGCCTTCGTTTTGCTGTTGAAGACCAAGCAATAGACGGGAGTGGTCAATAACCAAAAGGAAATATTCTTCTTCAGGATTTCACAGCTCCCCCTGCTGTCGATTCAGACATTTGATCCTGGCTACCATTGACGCCAACACTCAAACTAAGAAAGGGATCCCATGTCCCATTTTACAGATGAGTAAAGTGGATCCTAGGGGATGAGAGTGACTCACTAGAGACAGAACCACTGAACTGGGGAATGTACAGAGGTACAGGACACACCAGCAGTAAACGTCTCATTGGACCTGCGTGCTCACTAATGCCATTATTTCCCCATGTCTATCTAAGAGGATTCCAGACACTTTCTACAAGGCACCATGACGGTCACCGTGCTCAGAGCAGACTGCCTCATCTGCTCTGGGGTTTTACAGTTAAACAAAAACCAGAGCATCATTCCACCATTAATCTTAGCCCAACGAGCACAGAAACAAACACCAGTGAAAACGCCCGCCAGTTATCCCAGGGCTGGGAGGGCCGGCCGCTCTTGTGTGGGTCTGCCACCCTCAAACTGTTGGCTCACAATTTGCTCAAGCAAACACACGAGTCAAGCCTTGCCTGGGTGTTACTCTTGGGCTCTCAACTGAAGAGGGTGAACATGGGGAAATGGTTGGTCTCAGAGGCCAACATACCTGGGCGGGCGGGGGTGCACTGCGCACACGCGCGGGGTGTGTGTGTGTGTGTGTGTGTGTGTGTTGGGGGGGGGGGGGGAGGTCGCTGTTTATGGTTCTGGAGTTCTGTGCTTCAAGTTTTTTGTTTGCCTCTCTGTTTTCGTTTTCTCTGTCTTTCAAAAAAGAAAAAGGGCTCTGGAATCAGCCACACTGGCTGGCAATTATATCTCTCATTTAAAATGAACCCTGGAATTGGGGCTGCAAGCACTCACTTCTGTAAGTTTCGGTAGGGGTGTGGGAGGAAGTCTACAGATGGGTGCTGGTGGACTGGTCCCTAAGACTCTTTTCTCACCGCTATGACCTGATGAGGAGGGACTTATGGGCAAGCTCATCCTGGCTTAGGCATAGGAAGGTATAAGGACCCCATGACAAGGGAAGGCTAACAAACAGGAGAAGGAGCAGGAGGCAACTGGTCACGTGACAGCTGCAGTCCAGGAAGCAGAGAGCTGACATAAAGTGGAGCCAGGCTCTAAAAACTCAAGATCCACCCTCCCCTCCCCTCCATGATCAACTTCCTCTCACGAGGCTCCACTTCCTGAAGGGGGTGAGAATTCAAACATGAGCCTATGGGGGACATTTCATGTTTAAATCACAATAGCTGGTATGCATGAGAAAGCCCAACAAAGCACTGGGATTCAAGATGGGCCATGTAGCTATGTGTGCCCTTCCTGGAGGCTGCCCTCCTCCCCCTGCCTCTGCCTCCCAAGTGCTAGGATTAAAGGCGTGTGCTGCCACCACCGCCTGGCATTATTGCGATTTTTAAACCGCCTCATAGGTTATGCATTTTGAAAAAAAGAGGACTTCATGTTGCTGGGGTAAAACCCAGCAGCCCACAGAGGGGTTTCACTTCAACCACAGTCTTTAGCAGTTGCTGGGACAGTTCACAGTATCTAGATTTCTGGTTGTCTGGAAAAAATGGCAAAATTCCATAGTCCAGGCCTTCATTTCCACATGGCTATAGCCAGCTGGAGGTAAGAGTAGTTTACCTCCTTTGACAGCTGCCAGAGGGAGCTGAGATTCGGGTGTTCAGACCCGCATACAGTAGGCGGCAATAAATGACAGTTGCTAACACTACCTCTTGTTTAATAGCTGGATTCCAACCCAGGAACTGGGCAGTGGTGAGATGCTCTCCAGCTGTGACCAGGTTGGGTCACTTCACAAATCTCTTTAGCACTCACAGGCTTTATCAAACACATTGACTGCTCTGAGCACACACATGATCCTACAGGACCCTCCGAAGTGCCCTGAGTTGGAGTGTGGCCATGTGACCCTCTTGAGTGCCCTGAGTTAGATTATGCCCATCGTGCCATTTACAGATGGGAAAATTGAGGCACGGCCTCCAAGCTGCCAAGCCTTCAGTGAAGACAGAATTCAAAACTACTCCCTGACCACTGCTAAAAACTGCAGGATTCCCCAACTGCGGCTCTACCTGCTCTGCTTCCCCTCTCCCCAACTCTCCTGGGGCAGGAAGCCTCTACACCCCATGCCACCTAGTCCAGCACACTTACGGTCAAGGCCATTGATGTAGCGCATGGTGACTTCGCAGTGGCCCCACACGGCACTCACCACCGGGTACAATTTCTTGCCCTTGAGGCCACGGAAGGCCACACCCAGGTACTGGCCATCCACGATGAAGCTAAGGGTGCCCTCGTCCATGTCCAGCACGACCAATAAGGAATCTGGCAGAGCGAAGGCCTCATCTGGGCCCAGGAAAGCAGGGTATGCCACCCCAGGCCGGTTCTTGCCATCATGATAGAGGCGGCTGCGGCCCAAGTCCCAGCCCCACGACTCGGAGTCGCTGCCCACCAGTGCGGTATAACCCACTGAGTGCAAGGGGGCACGGGCTGTGGCCACGCCCACCACAGCATGGGTGCCCCGCTGCCTAGCCGGCCAGTGGATCTGCCATGCATGCAGGCCCCGGGCATGGCCCACCTTGCCACGGATGCCATCTGTGCTCTGGGCCACCGGGTGGCGGTGGAAGGTGAGGCGGTCATCGTCCTTGACGAAGACATTAAGTGAGCGGTCCTCGGGGTTCCATGCGTGTCTCAGCTGCACAGCCAGACCTGCTGCCGGCATGTCCAGCAGCTGATCTAGCCGCCCTGGCCGCCCGGGCTCTGAGCCTCGAAGCTCCCGCTTGGCTGGCCGAAGTGTTGGTTCTCGTACCTCCACGGACTTGAGGCTCCCAGAGAGCTTCTGACCCATGGCTCACTATGGGGAGGGGACCGCTGCGGGCCACTGCTACCTCGCCAGAGCCTCCACTGCCCGCAGCCAGGGATGGACCCCGAGGCTGAGAACCAGGCTTCCTGATGGTTGATCTCCACAGCCTCTGCTGGGCTGTGGCAGAGGCCCAAGCTCCTAGAAGGAAGCAAAGGGCACAGGTTAAGACAGAATCATCAACAGTCAGCTACTCATCCCTTCATTTATACCCAGGCCTTGGTAGGGCCCTTTGCAAGGCCCTACCGCATAATTAATGTGCATAATAATTAATGATACTTCATATCTGGTACTTTCCAAGTATATGAGATATGGCAGACACTGCCCTCAGTGATTAAGGTTTCTCCATTCATCTAAATCTTAAAGAGGTCAGTGATTAGCCAGTCTCACAGGTCCTTTGCTCTCAGAGTCTCAGAGTCTGTTCTGGGCACCAGAGCAACCACTGGAAATCACTGTCGCTATAAGAACTGAACCCCAAGACATGGGAGTGCCGAGACATGGGGCCATACACACTTAGCATGTGGCTCATGGATGGGTTTGGAGTTCCAGTTGTCTGGAGCTTTAAAAAAAAAACATCTTAAAATGTAACCAGGTTTGGGAAGCAAGACACAGAGCAAGTGTCCAGCAGGGTCACCCAGGGACAAGGATTCCAGCAACTATTTGAGGATGGTGTGTTGTCACTATGGGAAAAGAAATGGCAGAGAAAGAGGAAAAGAGAGCTGGTCGGTCCAAACCGTGGAGCCAGACAACACTGATACAAATCCCTCTCTATCTGAAGCCTCTCCTGAACTCTACTTTCCTCCTCTGTAAGATGGGATGAAACACCTCCCTCCAGGTGGCATGAGATACTGAAAGATGATACAATAAAAGCTCAGATCTGGGACTCTAGAGGCAGGCATCCCACAGGGAATTATTTCTCTTGGATACACCCATGTTTTCCCTGGGTATAGAAACATCATTGATAACATTAATCCCAGTCAGTATCCCTTAGTGCAAGACGGTGGTTTTCCAGGAGGAGGAGGAGGAGGAGGAACTGGCCTCAGTAAGGACACTCAGGCTCCTGGGATCTTGGGGTGCTTAGATGGCCCTAAATATGGGAAGAGGAAGGTTGCTCTTTGCCCCACCTGACTCCCACAGCTGGCAGAGGACAGGGTTGTGCCTTCTTCTTCCCTAGCCTGAGAACAGCTTGACTCAGGATGACTTGCCCAAGACAAACAAGAAGACAGGATGCTGCCATGTTCTGTCTAGCCTATCTATAACTTCCTAGTCAGTCTTCACTGTCAACTTAAGAAGCACCTATGAGATTAGTGAAGCTCACCTCTGGGTTATATCTGAACCAGGACATTTCCAGAAAGAGTTAACAGAAGGTGGAATGCCCACCCTAAATGTGGGCAGCACCATTCCATAGGCTGGCGATTCAGATGGAATAAAAGGGGGAAGAGAAAGCTACCTACTGTAGGCACATTCTCTCCCCGACCTTCCTGGCCACTATCCCACAATGTGAGCGAGCTGCTGTGCGGGGCCATGCCCTTTTCTCCATATTAATCAGAAACCTCTGCAATTGCAAAGAAAATAAATCCTTTCCTTTTTTTTTCTATTTTTATTTTATCTGCGTTGGTATTTTGCCTGTTTGTACATCTGTGTGAGGGTCTCGGGTCTCTTGGAACTGGAGTTACACCAGTTGTGAGCTGCCACGTGGGTGCTGGGAATTGAACCCAGATCCTCTGAAAGAGCAGTCAGTACTCTTAACTGCTGAGCCATCTCTCCAGCCCCTAAAATCCTTTCTTCTTTAAGTCATTCCCTCGGGCATTTTGTCATAGCACAAAGGATGACAAATGCAGAGAACTAAGGCTGAGATGCAGTTGATACTGTGACTGTACCTGACCATGTGGTACAGAAACATGCGGAACTAGTTTGTCGGGAGAATTCAGAAAAGTTTGCAGAAGCCAGCCAGAGATATCCTAGAATGCTATAAGCACAGCTTAATGAGTGATTCTGAGACCTTAGGACACCAGGGTGCTGAGAGGAATGCCAATGAACAGTAAAGGCATCTCATCCAGTTCCAGGCAGAAACAATGTCTCGTGGGAACTGAACCGAGGCCATCTGTGTTACTCTCTGGCCAAGAAGCTGTGCACATTTTGCCCATGTCCTGAGACTTCACAGAGGCTGAATTTAAAGGTGAAGAATGAATGAATTTGGGGGAGGGAGTCTCAGAGCAGCCCCGTGTTCAGGCTATGACTAAGTTTGGCTCTTCGGCCAGATTCACAGTGAGGTCTGGGAGCAAAATACACAGTGAGAAGATCCTAACACTTAAAAAGACACTGGGATGGGTACTACTGACTATCAACTTGGCAAGACCCAGGGCCACCTAGGAGACCAACCTCTGCTCGTGCTGTGGGGGTTTCTGGGCTGGCTTGGAGTAGGAAGACTTACTCTCAAATGTGGGCAGCACCATCCCATAAGCTGGGGCCCTGGCCTGAAAAAAAGGTGAGCTGAGCCAGCATTCATCCCTTGCTCATCTCTCACCATGGGTGTGATCTCCCCACAGTCCTGCCGTCCAGCTTTCTCCGCCATGACCAACTGCATCAAGCTGCAACAAACCCTTCCCTTAAGGTGCTTCCATCAGGGTTTCCATAGCAATGAGAAAAATAACAAATACAGAAGCCACAGCAGTGTGGCCTCTAAAGAGATCAGAGCAGTGGTTCTCAACCTTCCTAATGCTGCGACCCTTTAAAACAGTTTATCATGTTGTGGTGACCCCCCCCCCCCCCAAAAAAAAAACCATTTCCATTGCTACTTCATAACTGTAATCTTGCTACTGTTACAAAGTAACAAAAGTAAATATCTGATATGCAGGATATCTGATACACGACCCCTGCAGGAAAGGCGTCGCAACCCACAGATTGAGAAACACTGGGTTAGCGCCATTATAGAGGGGCATCAGGACAACTAGAAAGATGCCTTGAGAGCATCTAGGGAATTGGCTCAAGAGTGTGAAGGTTTTCACTTATTTGGAAGACTCTGCCCCAAGAAGAGAACTCCAGGATACCCTGCCTGTACCAGGCACCTAGGAAATAGTCTCTGTTTTCAATCATCAAGGCACTCAGGCCACTTCAGTCATGACCCAAGATGCTCTCTGGCTATTGCTTGAGGAGGTGGCAAATCCAGCATTATCCGCCATGCTGGTTTTGCAGGCATGCTGAATGCAACAACTACTGCATCATGGAGGCTTAAACCTAAACTGCAAAGGAAGCCAAGGTGGCTGGACAGTCTGTGACAGAAGTGGAGTCCCTGCAGGAGAGGGGGTCCCAGGAAAAGTCAATGACTCTTCCAAGGGGGGTGCATGAAACTGTGAAGGTGAAGAAGCCAGAGACTGCAGGAAGGTGGGATGTCTGCTGAAGAAGGCAGTGGGCAGTGAGCAGAGACAGCCAACAGAGAAGCCAGGTGATAGACAAAGGACAAGGTCAAGGGTGCTGGGGCCTTCCAGAGCTGACATCATGATGCCCCGTGCCCCTAAGAGGTTTCAGTCTTGTTTTGGTTCTGTCCTTCCCATTCCCCAGCGCTGTCTATTGAAATGGGGATGTTTGGTCTGGGTTATCGTATCTTGGAAGCATGTGACTTGTTTTTGATTTTGCAGGGGCCCACCGCTGAATGTGTGCATGGATGTTTGGAGGATAAGCTGGACTTGAACAATGTTGCAACTGTTGAGACTTTGGGGACACACAAGAGCGACTAAATGCACTTTAGGACATTATAAGATAGAACTGGGCCTTTAGGGAGCCAGAGGTGAAATGTTGTAGCTTGCATGTTAATTGATAAGAGGTGAACTTATGATAGTTAATTCTTTTTCTTGAATGTATGTACATGCAGGTGTGTGTGTGTGTGTGTGTGTGTGTGTGTGTGTGTGTGTGTGTGTAGGTACAGGTGCATGTGTGTATGCGGGTGCATATGCACGTATGTGTGTAAGTGACCCATAGGTAACCCTGAATGTATTCTTTGGGTGCCATCTGCCTTAGTTTTTAAATAAGGGTCTCTCAATGGCCTGGAACTCACTGAACAGGCTAAGCTGGCTGACTAACAAATCCCAGGGATCCATCACCTTTTCCAATTCCCCAGGGCTGGAATTACATGTTCAAACCACCATGCCTGGCTTTTGTACATAGCTTCTGGGGATTACGCTCAGGTCCTTGTGTTTGTATGGCAAACACTTTACCACCGGAGCCATCTCCACCCACGACAATCTTGAGTGTCAACTTGACTGGACTGAGAAGTGCCCGGGAGGGTGGACAGGTGCACCTCCCATACTACCACAGGCATTCCCTGTGTGCTCCCGGCCTCCGCCATCAGATCTGCCACAAGGTACTGAAACTCTGGCACTGTGAGCCAAAACAAATCCTTCTCCCCTTAGGCTGTTTTCTCAGGTGTTTTGACACAGACAGGAAAGTCTAATACCCCACCCAGACAGAAGCACACCCCAACCAAAGGGCAGAAGGGAAGGAAGGACCCCCGCTGCCACCTAGCATAGACACACATGTTTTGGATTTCTTTGTTAACGCTCTGGTTTTAGTCTCGGCCCCCATGTTCCTCTCTTTCTTTGTCAGGCCTCCACTGAAACTGGTATTAACTCTGTTTGGAAAAGTTCTGGGTAATGTTTCATCTGAGAGAATACTCGATCACAAAAATTCCCACCACTCCATAGTTTAAAGGCGGCAGAATAAAACTGCTCATGTTCTTATCTGGAATCACCCAAAATCAAGGAGAAAGAGAACTGGAAATGCAAAGGTCCTCTTCTGCAAAACCGGACACATTTGTAACCCAAACCCCAGCTTAGGAGGGAAAGGCTGCCAAACACAGTCAGAGGCAGCCCGAGCAGCCAAGATCAAAGCTGGTCCAAAACACCTCGAGAAGGCACCTTGCGGGTCAGGGCTGTGGGAAAGCCTGCAGAGCAGGCCAGCAGCTGGGATTCCTGAAGGAAGAATCCAATGGTCTAAGTCAAGAGCGTTGGGCACAGGATGTGCAGTCTGGTGTCAGGAGCTGCCTTTGGCCTCTCAGGGAATGGCACACAACCTGCCTTCTTCACGGGCAGCAGAGGGGAGGCAGGGCAGGGAGGAGAGAAGCTCAAAGCTACAGCTCTCTGCTGACTGAAAAGAAGCAACTTCCAAAAGAAATCATCACCCAGTGAACTGAGCAATCTGCATCCTTGTTGTAATTGTTGTATGTGCACTTCTTCTGCAAATACCGTCTGCAAAATCCTGATCCAGGACAGCGGGCCTCCATCAGTGAGAACCATACCCGGATGTAGGGAAGGAGCTATCAAAAGGCGGCTCAGCCAGTAGGGAGCTTCTCGCCAAGTGTGAAGACCTGAGTTTGACCCCAAGACCCATGGTAGATGGAAGAGAACCAATTCCCAAGTTGTTCTCTGACCTCTGCATGCACAATGTGGCACTCACACCCTTCCCCCAACCCCATGCTCACCCTTCCCTCACCCCACAAACACAAAATAAGTAAATGTCATTTAAAAATGCTAAGATCCTATCAGAGAAACAAAGGAGAAAAAAAGGAAAAAAAGGCAACTCAAGAAAAGCCATGTCATTTAAAAATGTTAAGATCCTATCAGAGAAACAAAGGAGAAAAAAAAAAGTCAAAAAAGGCAAGTCAAGAGAAGCCGTCATCTAAAGCAGCTGCCGTAAAGCAGCTAGAAACTGTGATCGAATCGGTAAACAATCTTTGCAGTTACTCATTTTAGAAGGCAGGCAGTCTAAACAAAAGATTAAATTCATTCTACATAGTTATTCTAAAGATAACTTCCCCAACTAACAATAAAGCACAAACCTTCTAAACTGTCAGAAGGGAGGCGGCACAAAGTAAAACAGACCGTACCCCGGAGGGCTTTGTTTTAAAAAGCTATTGAAGCAAGAAGACAGAAAGACATAAAGATGTGATAGTAAAACCAAGACCAAAGTAGTAGCCATGTCAACGAATAGCCATAACAATCCACTCAAAGGCAAAGACTGAAACTAGGAACCAGACACAATCCCCTGCCACAGACAACACAGGAGAGCCATCCCCAAACAAAGTGAGTCAGAGCCAGAAACAGTGGAAGGACGGACACACAGCCAGCTCGGTGGAAGTGCATACCCAGAACAGCCTCAGCACGAGCCAAGTAAAGTGGATTTCAAAGCAAAAGTTTTAAATGAAGCGAAGGAGAATGTTTTGCAGTAATAAAGGAACATGATCCACAGCTGAAGATCGCACACATCAGATGGAGCCCATAATTCAGAGCAAAGCTAGAGGGACTCCAGGACAGGTGATTTTAATTCCCATCTTCCAGCTCATGAGTGGGCAGGTGAGCAAATGTAATATAGACAACGAAGAGGCAAAGCCTGCGTCATACGCTAGATCTAGTTGATGTGGGGATTTGTGTACTGTGTCTCAAAAGCAAAGAATGCACGTTCTTTCAGGTGTTCATGGAACCACCAAAAACTCCTGCTTGGCAGCTCATAACTGCCTATAATTCCACTTTCAGGGGTCTGACACTTTCACAAAGACATATATACCAGTAAAACATGAATGCACATGAAATAAAGTATTAAAAAAAAACCTTTCCTGCATATTAGGCCACAAATAAAGCCTCAGAAAGTGAATATGGCAGTATCTAGTAACAGAGGTGGCATGAGGGACATCACAAAATCTGATCACTGAGCATTTTTTAGATTTTTCTTTAAACAATTCAGATTTTAAAGTTTCATATACAAATGCATGGTCTCTAGACAAAAAAAAAATCCATCTATTAAATCTGTGGGATGTCTCTGACACAAGGAAGAAAAAGCCATAGATAATGTGCTTACAGTAACAATTTTTTTTTACAGTTTTTTATTTATTTTGGGGTGAGGGGCATGCTCGCCAAGGTGAGAATGTGGGGATGAGAGGGCAACTTATGGGAATCAGTTCTCTCCTTCCACCACCTAGGTCCTGGGATTGAACTCAGGTCATCTCCACTTTCTGGGTGAGCCATCTCACCACACCCCTCACCAGAGTTAGGTAGAAAAATAACAGGATTAAGAGAAAATCCAAGAGCTAGTTCTCTTTTGTGGAGAGAGGGGCAGATATCAGAAAACTAAAAGTAAACCAGTAACTAATCCAGTGTAATCATACTGTCTTTTCTACTAGCAATATTACCTCTTACACTAGCCTGTCACATTGCCCTCAACGTGCAAAATGAAGTGGCATTTTCTCTGTGGTTCCTTCTCCCCAACACAGAAACACATTCTAATCGTAAAGATAACAGAACAAATTCTAATTGGTGGGGCAGGGGGCCCCAGATGCCCAACCAGCCAGCATTCCTCTGAACTGTCAAGGTCACTGAAAACAAGAAAAGGTCAAGAGTCTGTGACAAGCCAAGAGGAACCCAAGGGGACATAAGGGCCAAACATAGGATGGGTTCCCTGGTGGGATACCGGAACCAAAAAAAGGACTGTAGAAAAACCAAAAATCATTTGGATAACAATAATGTAGCAATATTGGTTTGTTGATTGTGATGAATCTGTAATACCAGTGTAAGAGTTAACTGTAAAGAGGGACTATGTATGTGGGGTCAGTGAGTGAAACCTCTCTGTATGTTGGTTGAATCCTCCCCTCCCCCACACCGCTTTCTCTCTCCTTTCCTCCCATGTTGAAGATTGAACCGGGGCCTCATGCAGCTTGGTAAGTATTGGTTTGGTTTTTCTATAAGTCTAAAATTATTCAGAAAGTAAAACTTGTAGTTAAATCTTAAATCGGTTTCTCAATTTGAGGAATACCAAAAATGTACACTAACCAAACTTAACCACTTACCTTATGAGCTCCTCATCTAACACATTTAGATGCATTTCATTGTTGTTGTTGTTTTGTTTTTTGAGACAGGGTTTCTCTGTGTGACAGTCCTGGCTGTCCAGGAACTTGATTTGTAGACCAAGCTGGCCTCAAACTCACTGAGAACTGCCCGTCTCTGCCTCCCAAGTACTGGGATTACCACCACCCAGCAAGAAACAACTTTTAACTGCTGTGGAGAGCCATTTTTTTTAAATCTATCAGATTATTAAGATCCAGAAGATGAATGGCTCCTTGCAGGAGGTGTAGAAAAGCTGACAGCCTGTACATCACGGAACTGAATGTATCGTTGTCAACTCAGCGTGGTAAATTAACTCCATCTTTCAAAATGGCAAATGTACTTAATCTAACCATTTCACTTTCCCCATTTATTTAGCTATATTCTCAATTGTGCACAACATTTTACACATTTGTTTCAACAGTAAAATATTGGAGAAAAGCAAATAGAAGACAGATAAAACTAATGATCAATCTACCTGCTGTGGCTTGAATGTGAAATGTCCCCCATAGGGGGACATTCCTGTGTGTGCACTTGAGTCCCAGGCAGCCCTAATTGGGAAATATGGTGATATTGTGTTCCCCCAAATACTGTGTACCCTAATAAACTTATCTGGGGTCAGAGAACAGAATAGCCACTAGATATAGAGGCCAGAAAATGGTGGCACACGCACCTTTAATCCTAGCATTCCAGAAGCAGAGATCTGCCTGGATCTCTGGAAGTTCAAGGCCACACTGGAAACAGCCAGGTGTGGTAACAAGAACCTTTAATCCCAGGAAGTGATGGCAGGAAACAGAAAGGTATTTAAGGCGTGAGGACGAGGATCTAGAGCCTTGTTAAGCTTTTAGGCTTTGAGCAGCACAGTTCAGCTGAGATTCATTTGGATGAGGACTCAGAAGCTTCCAGTCTGAGGAAACAGGATCAGCTGAGGAGTTGGCAAGGTGAGGTAGCTGTGGCTTGTTCTGCTTCTCTGAGCTCCCAGCATTCACCCCAATACTGGCTCAGGTTTGTTTTTATTAATAAGACCTGTTAAGATTTGTGCTACAGGGAAGTCTGTGGAATCTTTAGGAGATAGAACCCTTTGGAGAAAATGAGCCTCCGGAGGTGGGTTTTGAGGTTTTACAGCCCAGTTCCACTTCCTGTCCACTCTGCTTCACCACTACAGATGCCAGGTGACCTGCTGGCTTCCTGTTCCCGACTTCTCCAGTGTGACAGACTGTATCCTTTTGAACTGTAAGCCAAATTGAACTTTTCCTCCATTAAGTCGATTCTTGTTAAGTGTTTTGCCATACCACGACAAAGCGTAGCTAATCCAGGACACTGGCTGTGGGAAGTGAGGCCACTGCCATGACAAATCTGGCCATGTGATGAATCACACAAATTTTGGGTTTGTCTGAAGGAGAAATGCAGAAGAGTTTGGAACACTGGGTTACAAAGAAACTCCAGAACACTGTAAGCAGAACTTAGCAAAGTATTCTGGTAGGAGTTTGAAAGGCCAGAATCCAGGGAGAAATGTGAGCTGTGGAGGCCCAGCTCCTAAGGTGTCAGGGCAGAACAAGGACCCTATTGAGATCTGGGTTAGAAGCCACATGTGTGCTATTCTAGCAAAGAACATGGCTTCGCCCTGCCCCTGTCCAGAGAACTTGAGTGAGGCTGATTTTAAAGTAACGAACTAATGCATTGGGCAGAGGAAACCTTGAGGGGAGGTAATGCTCTGGCTGTGGACCCGTCACTACTAACTAACCAGTATTATCCAGGTCTGCAATGAAAGTTAGCATCTATGGATTAGAAAAATAGTTTTCAAATGTGCCATCTGGCTAGTAAGTGAGTGAGTACGGTAGTTTGAATGGAAATGGCTCCCATAGGCCCATATATTGGAATGCTTTGCCTACCCTCCCACCCCCAATTGCTGGAACTGTTAGGGAAGGATTAGAGGTGTGGCCTTGTTGGAGGAAGTATGTCACTGGGAGCTGGCTTTGAGGTTTAAAAAATCCCTGCCATTCCCAGTCTCTTCCTCTTTTGGCCTGCTGCTTATAAATCAGAGGTCAGCTCTCATCTACTGCTCCATTGCCATGCCTGCCTGCCTGTTGCCATGCTTCCTGCCATAATGAACATGAACTCTAACTTTCAAGAACTGAGAATACCCAAATTAAATGCTTCCTTTCCTTCTTCTTCTTCTTCTTCTTCTTCTTCTTCTTCTTCTTCTTCTTCTTCTTCTTCTTCTTTTTTTAATTTTTCGAGACAGGGTTTCTCTGTCCAGGCTGTCCTGGAACTTGCTTTGTAGACCAGGTGGGCCTCAAACTCACTGAGATCCACCTTCCTCTGCCTCCCAAGTGCTGAGATTAAAGGCATGTGCCACTACCGCTAGCTAAATGCTTCCCTTTAGTCATGGAGTTTGGTCACTGCAATCGAAAAGAAACTAAGACAATGAGGAGGTTGGATGT
This sequence comes from Onychomys torridus, assembly GCF_903995425.1. Taxonomy (NCBI): domain Eukaryota; kingdom Metazoa; phylum Chordata; class Mammalia; order Rodentia; family Cricetidae; genus Onychomys; species Onychomys torridus. The sequence goes on from NC_050449.1 coordinate 89,659,923, forward strand.
TGCTTACCAGGCAGATGCAGAAGGCGAGGCTGTCATCATCGTGAATCACGAGGTTCACCCCGTGAATGAGGTTCACCCCATTAGAGAGAAATCCCCTGCATCTAAAGGGATTCCCTAATCCAAACAACTTCCTAGGAAAGCAGTTCCAGATCTCACAAGGCATTACAGAGGTCGCTTCAGCTGTGACCAAGGTGACCAGGCTACATCTCAAGTTGGCGGCAGTATTATTTGATTCGTGAGGTACTAGTTTTTCAGGCATTGAAGAACATAGAGGCTTGCTCTATGGTTCCAGAGAGCCACTGAAACCAGGCAACGCACAGGAGAGTCTGAGTTCCCGAAAGGAGGCCCTGGGAGTTCACTACCATGAAGCCTCCAAGGTAAAAATCTATGCTGCACTGGAGAACCCAGGATGTTAGAGATGTCAGAATTATGGGACATCTGCTGAGGAAAGCTGCAGGTGCAGAGTAGATCTGGCCTGGAAGAGAGGCTGTGTGCATTGAGGTGGCAGATCTGGAGGGCTGGGCTACCTAAGCTCTTTGGAGCCCAGCTGATTTCACTGTGAGTTCCAGGGGCCATGCCTGGAGCTATACGATTTGGCATCTTCCTGCTCTTTCCTTGATATTTTCCCATTTCTCTCCATGTCTCTACTTCCTGGCTGCTGATGCAAAGTAACCAGCCCCTCTCCACTCCTGCACCCTACTCTTCCCCACCATGCTGCACTGTGTCCCCTTGAACAAGAACCTCAAATAAACTCTCCCTCAAGTTCCTTGTCAAGTATTGTCACAGCACTGAGAAAAAAGAAGTGTGCACATCTTACAGAACACTATGAGGAAAAGGAACGGGAGACTCAGGAGACAGATGGAATCTAACGGACAAGGAATATTATTGTGGAGCAGAGTTCAAGGAGGGGAAATGGGATTAAAGATGAGCCCAAATGCAGCAAAGTGGATATCCCAGGGCAATTTTAGAAGCCAGATTGTTTTTAAGTTGTCTGTGCCTCCTGCCAATGCTGTAGCATTCTGCTATGGAGTGAATGTCTGTTCTGAATGCTCAGAATTCACAGTGTGGAGGTGTTTGGAGGCTGGGTCCTAGCATGCAGACTTCTTCCACCTCTTTCAGGAAACCTGCCCCGGTCCTGCAAGTCTCTAGAGGCTTGCTCCAACTTCTATGCACCCCAGACTAGTCCAGAGGGACATCTTTTTGGACCTGGTTATCTGCTTTTTGCTAAGGCCACCAACCCAGAAACAAAAGCTGTCTCTACACTTCTGTGTCCTCCAAGAAGCACCTCCTGTCTTGAGAAATGCAGGGACCACACACAGGGCAGGAACACAGGTAGGCTGTTGTGAGGAGGCACCCAGCTCAGAGAGGCTCTCTCAGAGAATGGAGCAAGGGAAGAGCCAGGGAGGGCACCAGTGAGGACACGGAGCACAGTACATGCCATCTTCTCCGAACAGCTGGTTCTTGACTATAATCTGCTGGTCTCCTCCACAGATACTGCTCTACACCTCCTCTGCTTCCTTTATTCATTCAACGAACACTTAGGAAATGCCCAGTGTGTGCCAGGCACTCTGTAGCAGAGAGCTGGGGACACAACAATGACTCTGCCATGCTTAGTCCCTCCTCCCTCCCTCCAGCCAACCACATTTGTTCTCTCTTTCCTAGTGCAGCGTGTGGCCCATGGCCAGGCACACAGGACGTAACCATAGAACCTAACTTCCTGATGGGAATAAACCCAATAAGCAGCAGGCACACTAAATCACACCAAAGAGTACCGAATCCACTTCCCAAACCAAACTGAATGTTTATGCCATGCTCCGATGGCGATGCTTAAAGACATTATCTAGAGCATCTGCTTCTTCATTCGGAGGCTTCAATCATGACCAAGCAGGAAAACAAAACTCAGATTGCTGATGGCCCTTCCAGGGACCCTGGTGGGTGTTACTACTCAGTGGGGCAATGAGGCACCCTGTGAAGCAGCCTTCCCACACTGCTTCAAAGGCCTCAGTGCTTTGCATATTATATCACACTTTCCATGGTCAAGTCTGTCTCCAAAGGTCTGGCTGGCTGGGCTTAAGAGGGAGAGGTCTGTATCTGTCTACAAGGACCCTGATGACCGTAGGCATTCGATGCTGGCTGAGTGATGTGCCCTCCCTTCAGTGTGGCCTTGGGGTTTAGCTCTGCTGAGGTCAGGGACCAGGGCAAGTTTCATACCTTCCTTTAACTAGTGGTAATGATGTCCCCCTAGGGATCCACAGCTAGAGAAATGCATGCAATCCAATTACTCCCCTCTAGGGAAATGCACCCCAGAGGGGTCAGAACCAGTGACAGCTGTGAATAATGACAGGGACTGAAAGAAGGAGGTGGTTTGACACCACTGAACTTCCTTTAGTAGATGGTAAGTTTCATTCATAATAACAAACAAGACTGGACCACACTCTCTGCTTACACCCTCCTAAGGATTTTAAGAGACAGTTCACACTTTCACCCTTCTAGGATGTTCAACAGTACCTTCCCAGCCCACAACCCTCACCGAACCCCTCTCTCCATCTCACTGCCTGGGTGCCAACTGTACCCCCCTGTCTCTGCACACCTCCCCCATGTGCTATCTGAGAAATTCCACTCGGCTTGGCTATCCACAACTCTCAGACAAACACCTCCCCGGACTGGCTCCAGGCTCTCAGAGGCCCTCCTTGTGCTTGTCCCCACCACAGCACCTAGCACGAGGAGCCGGACTGGGACACCTGGAGAACAGGAGCTGAGTTGCCCAGATTGAGCTCCCAGGACTTCATCTACAAGGGTCTGGTAGAGAGAAAATGGTGGGTGAATGACTTGGCAATTGCAATGTAAATAAATGAGTAAGGCATCATGCTACCTCAGATTCTTCCAGACGGCCACCTCAGGGTGAATGAGACCTGCCTGGTCCAGGAGCCTATCTATGGACTACTTGTAAGCTTTTCTTGCTACAGACACTAAATTGGATAGGTATTTTATTAAAAGATGATCACTCAGAATGAACCTACCAGCAGCGAATAAACTATGGAACCCCCAGGGTTTTAATCACAGATGTCCACCAGATTTTCCCATAATGCACACAGGGAGCTCACTCTACAACTGGTGAGGCCAGCCTTTCTCCCCCAACACTCACAAAAGCAGCCATCTGTCCAGTCCAGGTGACTCCTGACTCCCGCCGCTCCCATCTTCCTAGAGCTCAATCAATGAGGCTTCCCCAGCCTCCCCTCCTCCTGGGGTTTCCATGGGAATCCTCCTCCTACACAGTCAGAGGCTCCTGGGATAAAAGCTCAGCTGTCAGCCAGCAAGAAGAGCAGGCGCTGGGAGGCAGGAGGCTGGCTGGGTGACCAGGCCAACATGCTCTCCAAGGTCATTTGAAAGAGACATAGGTCAGATCCAGTGGGACCATGTGCAGTACCGGTCAGTGGTATAGCTGCCCTGGGTACCCGTGGTTTGGTTTTGTAATACAGCTGTCCTCTGTGAGGCCCAGCATTGGTTCAAGCTGGGACAAAGCATGACAAGAGGCCGAGGAAGGGCTGCCAGGGGAACCCTCTAGGAAAACATCTATTAAAAGAACCCAGTAGTCTGCGTGTCCAACCTCTCATTTATCCCCTAAGATGAGCGTAACCCACTGGACATAAGCGCTTGTCTGAAATCAGGTTTCCTGAAAGAAAAGCAGGACCATTCAAGCATCAGGGTTAATCTAGAGGACTGCAGTGGGGGCTTGTGAACTCCTCTGGTAAGCCTGGGGCATCCTTTTGGGTGTGCTGCATACACCAGGCTTGGAAAGAAGGGTTTGAGGAGAAGGCGGACAGGAGGGCCCTGCCTGTGAGAAGCGCTCCATCTCTAGGACTCTTAACATTTCCTCACGTATTGCACAGACTATGGCTAACAGGTGGGATGTCTTTATGGACCAGCTAACTGGGCCGCGCTCACGCTTTTCTGGAAAAGGCAGAGGTGCGGTCCATTATAAACACAATTCACAGGATCATAACCCATGAAGACAATGCTGGCACTGCTCAGCACCACTCCTGCATGTAATGCGTGGCACTCAGCGAGGTAGTGTGTCCACACCAACTGTCCCGCCTGCCTGATAAATGTGCAACACCTCAAGGCAGCATCTTAGACTCTCTCTGTGCATCCTTTCTTAAAATGTGTCCTTCCATCCCTCTGCAGAAGTCTCTAGGCCTGCTGCCCTCCCTCCCCTAGCCTCTGGCCATTCTAGATGCTCCTTTGGGTGACTCCATGGTGCTTGAGCTTTCCACATGTCCACCTTCCCAACACTGTGGCACATCTGCCAATCACATGTCCTGGGCTGAGCTCAGCCTCTTCCATCTCCACAATCCAGGTTCCTCTCTGCCTGTCGCTCCCACTCAATGCCTTCTACTTCCCCTTGGTTTCCTTCCACCTTAGCGGGATTCCTGGAGCAGTGTCCAAGGGAGGGCCTGTGATGATTCTCATCTCCCTGTGATTCTCATCTTGGAACTCTAACCCACCCACCTTGCTGCCAAGAGGCTAAATCCAATCAAGCTGCCCATCACCTGCTCATCCGAACATGCACCCCTTGAGCTGAAAGCCAAGGGCTTCACAGTCAGTCAGCCCCTCCTGGTAGTCTTTCTCCAGCCAGTGACACCAGGCTCTTCAGTCAGGTTCTTACTCCAAGCTTCCAGGACTCACTCACCTACACTGCCTACTGACATTCTCTCACTCCTCTGTGCACCCACCATGGCACCCTCCCTCCATCTCTCTGTCCCACGATGTCATCCTAACAATCTAGTCCCACGGATGTCTCCTGCAACATATGCTACTTTCTAGAAGGCTAACCAGTGACCAGCTCATTGCCCTCCCCACAACCCCCCCCCCTCCCAACCCCCCCCACACCCCGTCTTCTAGTGTCCTGTGCACACTATCTGTCTGCATTAAGAAGAACCTGTCAGAGCCAGGTGCAATGGCACACACCTGGAGGGGTCTGGAAGATTGAGAGTTTGGGGCCAGCCTAGGCTACATACACTATGAGTTAGTCCAGCATGGGCTGTAAGGCTAGAGAGAAAAAAATTAGAAGAAATAGTTGTTGGACTGAATAATTTGTGTTTTTACCAACAAGATTTTTTTTTTCCCACAACTGGCATATACATTTAAAATGTGGATTAAGTTTCACATTCAACCTGTGAAACAAGAATCTCATGCAATCAGCGCTCCACAAAGTTTACGACAGCTCATTTGGGGTCTTTCCCAAAGGATGGGCCAGACAGCTGCTTCCTGCAGCCTCTGAACAGACGCCTGAAACTGAGCAGCAGCAGGAAAGCCAGTCAGCTCATGTAGGGACCATGTTTTATTTAAATGTGCTGCTAGATTTTTAATTTTTTATTATTGATCGTTTTGCCAAGTATGAATGATCATGCTCACACAAGTTAAGTGCATACATTAAGTGTTTTTTTAAAAAAATGATTACCAGGAAAGATTACCTAGGAGCTTAGACCTAGGTCCTTCTACCCTCCTGATTTTCCACATCCAGTTTCTTGTTCTATCTAGGGAGCTCCTGGAGATCTTTTGTTACTGCGCCAACAGAAAAGGGCTCTTTCAGGAGCACCGATGTATGGCAATGAGCCAGACAGCTTAGAAAAAAGTTAACAAACTGGAGCACGGTGAATTGCACTGGGCCTTCTCCTCCAGGGGCAAAGACCTTGCCTCAGGCCTGAGCCATAGCCACAGCCACATCCAGGGACATGAATGAAGTCTCCAGGACAGGCTTCCATGAAGGATGGCTAGGTTCCGGTCCTGTGACCAACTGGGGTGGGGTCAGGAAAGGAATAAATCCTGGGAGTGTTGGAGCAAAACCAAGATCTTAGGCCAAGGTCTCGGGGTGGGGGGAGACAAAAGATGAAAAAGAAGGTGGAGTTGGTGGTAGCCAGGCCTGGAGGGCATTCTCACCCTTCACTTTTGGCAGCCTTGAGGAAGTTCTAACTAGGGAGGAATTTGGTCTGTTTACATTTTTAAGGATAAAAGCTTCTTCCTGGGGAATGGTTCTTACTATCTGCTGATCTGATGTCTGAACCATTGAATTGTGAGGCTTTCCGCACACGTTTTCTTAGTGAGTGAGGTAAGGCATAAAGGTTTAAGTGTGGTTTCTCTTTCGCTCTCTGGGTGTGAACGGTCTGTAGTCTTTGTCCTTGGGACGCTTCCTTGTCTTGAAGATTCTTTACACATTTGGGGCTGAGGCTGTAGCTCAGGGGTGGAGCACTTGTCTCGCATGCACAAAGCCCTGGGTTACATTCCCAGCACACACCCCAAATCTGTTCCAAATTGGAAGATATGAAGCCACTTCAATAAGCAACGACTCTTTCCCCAGTCTGTCTCATCTTTGGACTGCTTCTGGCAGGCGCTTTTCCTTGCAGATTTTATTTCTTTATCACTGGATGCATCAGTCTTTAAAATCAAAGAGAAGTGCAAGCTGAAGAGACATTTGAGTGGCCTGACTGGTGACGCTAATTATGTTTACAGGTGGCAAAGGCCTACTTTTTTTTTTTTTTAACTGCCCTTGCTATGGAAGTTTAAACACAGAGTTGGGGTGTGTGTCTCAAGAACTTGAGGCCTCAGTTGGGTGGTGGTGGCTCACACCTTTCATCCCAGCACTCAGGAGGCAGAGACAGGTGGATCTCTGAGAGTTCGAGGCCAGCCTGGTCTACAGAGCGAGATCCAGGAAAAGACGCAAAGCTGTACAGAGAAACCCTGTCTTGAAAATCCAAAAACAACAACAAAAAACCGTGGCCTCCTGTAACATATACTTATATTATACTCTTGACTTTTTTTCTTCCTACAAAGTGGGTTTATTTGCAGTCCTAAGCCAATATTCAATGGTTTGGGAAAGGAATTGGAGGGAAGAGTTTGAAGGGTCCTCCATCAGCCAGGGTAACAGAAACTGCAGGTTTTAGTTGAAACACAAAGGTGCCAAAGTGAGGAAACAGACTGGAAGCCTCAGAGGTGAGGGCACAACCGCTTCCCACAGGGCAGGGTAGGAAGAGTGAACTTTTCCCTTCCCTACTTCATCTCTTCCAGATCCAGACAGGCTCAACAACTGTTGGGGGCAGAAGAATGGGAAGAGGAGGAGTTCACACCCAAACCCTGGAGGAGGGGAAGGGAGGGGGAGAGAGGAGAGTAGGGAGAGAAGGCACAGAAGAGCTGCGGATCTTAGAGAACCCGCTCAAGGTCACACTCGCGGGCTGGTGCTGGCAGCAGAATTCGAATCCAAGCCCAGGACAGCAGCACCGAGAGTTCTAGAGACAGCGGTACAAACGTGCCCTCTTCTCTCTTCTTGGCTCAGCAGCCCACGCTTGGACGCCGGGCGATGGGAGCCACACTTCCTGGGCCTCACCAACCAGAGGTTTGGGGTCCCTTGTTTTTCCTGGTTCAACCAGGATGGGCATATTTGTCATACTCAGGGCTTTGGCTTCCTCCCTGCTTCCCATAGCCCTGCGCCCAGGGCCCTCTGAGCCCCCTATTCTCTCCAAGTTTGTCTCCCAGTCAGGCTGGGGACCGGCCGAGAGCCGGCTCTCATCTGGCCGAGCAGTCTTCGCTCGGAGATAAACCATACTAATAATCACCACCAGCGCCTAGAGAGTGCGAGGCGCTTTACTTCCGCAGACCCCCAGAAATTACTGTCCTCGTCACACAGATGAGACAGCTGCTGCAGCCCTGGGAAGTTGGATGATGTGCTGGAGCTCACAAGGCTAATATTAACGCTAGCTAATGCCTGACTGAGTGCTTCCTGAGTGCCAGGCGCAGGTCTCCGCACCGCCCTGCAGTTCCTTCCAACACACTAGTAAAAGGGGCACAGTTATCACCCCCATCTTCCGGATGAGGAGACCGAGGTTGTGGTGCTTGGCCCAAGGTCACCCCAGAGAGTGACGGATGTAAGACTGAAACATAGCCGGGTGACTCTGGGAGTAATTTTTTGTGTTGTCTCCACTACACGGAGAAGCAGCGGGTTTCAAACCTACAGTAGCAGAGGCTGGCCTCAATGCCCCGGCTCAAACCAAACCAGCTTGGATTATCACTGTTCGCAGAGACATTCCCCCGGACCGCGACCAGAGGGACCCCAAGAGCACCGGGTGGGACGGGTGCCGGCCGGCAATCACCCTTTAGCAGGAGCTGGAGAACACTTACCATAAACGAGAGGGCGAGCGCCTGCCCGGGAGGAATCCCCAGCGCTGGCAAGTCCAGAACTCCCGGGAGAGAGGTCTGCTGCCGCTGCTGCCCACTCAGGGGCGCCCGAGCGACCCCGCGGATACTGGCTTCTCGGCCAGCGGTGCGTCCTCTCGGCTTGTGCCCGGCAGCAGCGCCCTCTCTCCCCGCAGGGTGCCCTGGAGTTAGGGACGTTCTTGGCGAAGTTGGCGCTCAGGCGCGGCAAGAGGGCTCGGAGGTGGTGAAGCGCCCGACTGCGCCGATCTCAGGGGGGCGCGGAAGCACGCGCCCTGGCCGCCCCGAAGCTTGGCGCCTGACCTGGAGGGCGGCGAGTCCCGCGCTTAGGGCGCACGGGCCGCACCTCGGCCGCCGGTCCCCGGAGCACCAGGTTTCTTCCCCAGCGCCCCGGACGCACGCCGCGATGGCTGCAGCGGTGGCGGGGGGCCGGGCTGCGGTGCGCTCATCGCCTTCCCCAGGGACTGGGCGCCTTTGTGCGCGGGGCGCGCCGACTGCCAGGGCCAGCTCTGGATGCTGCAGCCGCTGCCTCCCCCTCCTCCTCCACGGCCGCCCGCTCCCCGCCTTCCCGGCCGGCCCGGAGGCTGCAGCTGAAAGCCGATCCGGCTGAGCTCATCCCTGAAGGCCACTAATCCAATAGCCGCGGAAGGCGCGGCCGCCGGGAACGCCCCTTCCCCCACCATCCCGCGCCCGGGCCGTCCCAGCTCGGGCCGCTGCCGGCTCTGCCACCTTCTGGAGGCCACCAGCTGGCGGGAGTGGGAAGTGGAACCCGCGCCCGCGCCCTTGGGCCGGAGTGGCGCGGACGCCATTCACTCATCCGCCGGCTGGCGGGCCTGGACACTCGCTTACACACTCGCTCATTCATGCTCACGGGTCCTCCCCCATTCATTCAAGCGTGCCTGGTGAGCCAGGGTGGGTGTCTCTAGGGGTGGGGGATGAAGAGAGGAGACACCACCGTCACCAGATAGCTTTAGTGTCTGTGCTTAAGGCGTGTAGGAAACAGCGACGGGGAAAGAGAATGCTTTAATATAACCCCTTGCCTTAGGCACATACACGTCCACTTTACTTCCGAAGCCAGACTCCAACTGGTCTTTCAAAGCCAATTTCAAGCCGCACCTGCTCCACGGTGCCTTTCCCCGCCCACCTGAAGCTAGAGGGAAGGGTCGTTGCTTAGAGGGCTACAGGCACTGATGGTGGGCTGCTCCTTAACTAGCTTGAGCTCAGAGATCAGGAAGAGGGTGTGGCCAAAGCGAGGGACGCTGTACTTCTCGCTTTCGTTATTTTTGAGGAAAGCTAAGGTTCCTGGCCAGGGCAACCTGCTTGCAATACCAGAGTTGCCCTTAGGTCCACTCCACAGTCCTAGCTGACCTCACTTCTCTCTGATGAGTTTCGAGCAAAGATTCTAGATCAGATAGTGTCCATTTTTTTAGATGGACAAGCACCTGCAATCCAATCCTGTGAGGGAAATGTGTTGACCCGGACTCCAGAGTTCTTTTCCCAGATTGGAGAGGGCAATTTGAGAATGTTTCCTTGTGGAAGTGGCTGTATGAATTAGCTGCTGGACACAGAAGGCATCATAGTCTTACGTAGGTACTAGTAACAGCCTGTGTGGTATGACTGGACCCCAAACAGGAGGTAAGATGAAATGGGAGGGTACTTAGGGTCTTGCAGACAATCCAAAAGGCTTGGCTTTTCGCCAAGATCAGTTAGGCAAGCCTTTTGACCTTGACAGATTTGCTGTCCAGAAAGATAGTCCAGTGGCAGAGTGAATAGATGGATGAATAGCACAGGCCAGTTTGGAAGCTGCTACAGAGGTCTGAGCAACGAAGGATGCTTTACCAATCAGGACAGCTCAGTGGTAAGGCAAAGGTATACTGAGCGAGTATTTATGGTGGTTATGATTTTGCTTACACTGCTTCAGCTGTTTGCAGGTCTGTCTGTCTGTCTGTCTGTACCTGTATGTCTCTGGATGCTCTGGTGACTGCACAGAAGAACGACTGAAGGAATGTGACCCATGGACACGCTTGCTTGCTAACCCCTCCCCCTTCAGGATGTTTGTGGAGCATCTGCTCTGCCAGCTGCTGTGGTCCTGACAGAACTGGATAGCATGAGATGAAAACAGGAAAACTCAGAAGCAAAGGGAACTTTAGCAAGTCGGAGAGATGACTCAGATGGTCAAGAATACTTGTTGCTCTTGAAGAGGACCAGGGTTCAGTTCCTAGCACCCACGCGGTGGTTCACAGTCATTCAGAACTCCAGTTCCAGGGGATTAGATGCCTTCTTCTGACTTCTGTGGGCTCCAGGCATGCACATGGTACACATTCATTCATGCAGGCAAAACACTTATGCACTTAAAATAAAATAAACCTGAAAACAACAGCAAAATACCCAAGACTTTCCAGCTGATGTTTCCTCTATCTAGAAATGGCCAGCACTCATTTCTAATCTTCCTTGCTGGAGGACTTCACAACCGCTTAAGAGCAAGATGGGGAGGGGTCAGCAGCTACAAAATGAAAAACTACTGCCCCCTCCCCCCATAAACACACACTTGTGTGCCAGATAGGTTCACTACACAAGCCTTTACAAATGTGACTGTGCCTCAGGCATCAAGAAATGGGTACAAGAGCACCCCCAGGTGTCACTGAAGTTCCCCAATCCTCCGGCCCCTGAAGAGCATGGACATGGTTTGTCCCCAGGTTTGAAATGGGAACAAAAGTCTGTTCATTCCAGATAGGGTATCAATGACAGACCAGGGAAGTAATTCCACCACCCCACCCCACCACCCCACCTAGTTTGGGGGACCAGTAAATTGATTGAAGTTACTAATAGGAGCATGGGAGCCACAAAGCTGTTACTAAAGAACCCACTCCCATATGGATGACAACTCAGGAAAGCTGTATCGCTGGGGGGGGGGGGGGGTCCCTGCACAGCATGCGGTCGGAAGAGTTTCTATGCCCCAGCTTTTACAAGCTTGAGAAGGGGCCTTGTGAATCTTGTAACTTTCATGAGCTTTCTGAGCCTTCTAAGTTTTATTAGCTTCTGGAGTCTTATTATACCTCTCTCCTCCCTCCTGGAGTTTCTACTCAGAGGAAACAGCCACACAGGAAGAGGAAACAGTTCGCCATTTGGGGAAATTAGCTTGGATATCCTGATCAATCTTTAAACTGAAAGTCTGCAGCCTATAAACTGCCCTCTGGTGACCCCTGGCTTTGGATAGCCTCATCCTGCCCCTTTTCCTCTGAAGTGTAAGCTGGACTTGCTGTCCCGCTTTTCACAAATAGAACACAGTAGGGCAGACAGGATGTCCCCTCCCTGGATTGGGTAATAAAAAGACCATCTGCGCTAGACCCTCATTGTCTTTCTGGCTCTTTTGGCATTGCCCCCTGAAGGAAGCCAGGTGTTGTGCTGTGAGGAAACCTGCTGAGGGACTGACTGAGCTCAGCCTACCACCATGGGAGCCTTCCCATCAGGCTTTTTGATATCTTGACTACAACTCAAATATACCCAACACAGTGGTACAAACTAGGCTGCGCTGATTCTTGATGGGCAGAAACACTAAGAAAATGTTGGTGGTTTTAAGCCTCTGAATTTTGGAATTGTTTGTTAATCAGCATCAGGTAACTAATAAAAGATATTCCTAATTACCAGGGAATGGATCTAAAATAAATCCTTGATGAACTTGGCATAGAATACACAATATGGACATACAGCCAAGTAGCCAGGGGCTTAAATCTCAATCTAGAGATATTTACTTTTAGCCTTCTCATTTGAAAAACAGGGACAGAAGAATTTCTTCTCCATTTGGTTTTATATCATAGCATATTACAAAGTAGGTGTCCAGTACATTTTTCCTATGCTTCCTATCAGGGAACCAAAAATCTACATCATTCTTAGAATTTTTGAATGAAGAAGAGTCATGTATGTGTGGGGCAGAAGATCTATGAGATGATGTCCAAAACATTTCTTTTTTAGCTTTTCAATCATACAGATTTATGTAGGACAATGTTGTAAGTGGACACATGAAAACCATAAATTGGCCTTCTTCTCTCCCCTCTGTTTCTCCGGCTATGGTTTGTGACCTGCTTCTCAGCTGTCAACTGTCAAACCTGAGACTCTCGGTCTTGCAGAAGTACTCACTATGGTTTCACAGCGGCTGAGAAAAAGTTGTGAGTTCTGTGACATTTGGAGTGCAGAGCTTGCTGGAATGAGGTTTGTGGGCAGGGCAGGAGAAAAGGAGTGTAAGTCTGCCTGTCTTCAACAGGAATAGGCTTCTCAACTTGTTCTACAGTATGGTATGACACCGATGGGGGTGGGGTGTGTGTTCAACATTTAGATCCTATTCTCTTCAGCTTGGGTGCCATTATCTCTACTAGAAGTCTGGGCAGTCTTCACAAAAGAAATATTCTGACACATCCTTCAAGGCCATTGGCATGACCCACTGGATGGTCTTTCTACTTCTTAGTGGGGTCTGTGTCTGCCCAGTCATCTAGTTTTACCTCTTTTCATCTGGCCCTGGACAGAGCATAATGAACCACGGAACTCCTGAAGTGTATCCTGATCCTTCTCCCCAACGCTGGCCTTGGTACATGTTGACCCTTCTGTGAACTTAGCCCAGGTTGCTCTAACTTGCCTTCTGGCCTGCATGCCCGGCATCTCCTCCAGGAAGCTTTCTGTGCCCCAGGTGACAGATGTCCTCCAGTGTGTGTCTTCTGTCTTTCCCACCCTAACAGCTGCTCTTGCAGCTTCTCATGCTCACTCTAAGACAGGAGCCCTTCAAGATGTCTTTTTCATCTTTATACCTTTTGTAACAACCTACATTTTCTTTTTGTTAATTTCTCAAGGTACAATGCTCTATATTTTTCCTTAGTAGCCCTGGCTGGGTGAGGGGCCTCTTCTTTGAAAATTCCACAGCACTTGGTTCTGACATCTTCTGGGATTTGTCAGATCATATTCTGGCACTTGGCAGTGACTCTTTTCTTTTAAAAAAAATGAAAATAACAAAAACCAGATTAGCTGAAACAATATTTGTAAATATTTATGGCCTACATCAGGATAATTCAATAAGGTCTAACCTCTTCAGCCAGCTTGGCTGTTTTCTGCTGCTTCCAGGCAACTTGTCTGGTCTCAGAGTCTTTTTTGCCTCTTTTGCTCTTCTGAGATTCTTCTTTGCAGCTTGGTTTCAATCATCTGAGGGGAATTCTCAGATTTTATTGCTTACTCTGGCTGGGAGGGGTTTAGTGAATCTGTTGAGTTTCAGGGACTTCCTGAAGCTATTTTGAGTTGTTTACCTTTTGGTTTAAGGAGCTTCCTACAGGATGGACTGTTTCACAACAAGGCTTTAAACAAAGCTTATCCAGTCCTTCCTGTGGGAGTCTGGAAGACCAGAATAATGACAAAAATTTGAACAGTGAAGGTCCAGCTTGTGAGGTTTCTGAGGGGAACAAGGTCTCCACCAGGAACTGGTGGAGAAGCCATTTAAGTTATATTCTGAAAAGACTCTGGTTCCATTCCTGCCACTGCCCTAAGATGTGACTGAGAGTGGGTCTGAAAGGGAAGGAGTGCTGTGTTTGGCAGAGGAAATTGCGGGGCGGACTGGCAGGCTGTCAGACTGGCAGTGCTCAGTGCTATTATTTAGGTTTAGAGTGAGAAAGAGCAGGGAGTTGAAAACTATAAATTCCTGTTTTAGGAACAGCAAGAAAGGTGTGCTGAGGGTAAAACCCCACCTACCAAAGGCTCAGACTTGTGAAAATGCAGTCATTTGAGAAGAGAAAGCAGAAACTGAGAGTTCATGCCTTTGAAGGATTTTCTAGAAAGCAATCCCCTGGGGAAGTGTCCTCCCTCCCACCCCGACTCCAGGTTTAGCACACAGGCTGCCACACCTGTAGTCTACATCTCAAGCTACCTGAAACACTTGGCAGTATTGGCTTTACAAGAATGAAAGATGCAAGAGTGAGTGAGTCATGGAGGCTTGCATCAAAGTCCCCAGAAGCTGGTCGGGCCAGGCAATGTGTGGCAGGGTTGGAGCCCTTGTGATAAGACCCTAAGGGACTAAGAGTGAATCTGGGAAGGTAAAATCTAAATCACAGAAGACACCCTAAGATGATGCCAAGATCATGCACAAGGAACTCACCCCCAAAGACAGGCTCTGTGTACTGCAGGTGGCCTGAGTTGGAGGGTAAAGATAGCCAAGCCTACTGGAGCCCATATGGTGTCTTCAGGAGCCCTAGATACTGGGCATAGAGTGAAGAGAGTTGGAGTTTTCCCTGTCTTCTTGTTGGACCTTCCTTTGCTATGCCCCTATTTCTCTATGGGAATGCTGATTCTGGTCCACTGCTTTACAAAATCTCACAGTTAAGAGATTGCCTTAAGTCTGCAAAGAGAGTTCGTGAGGTCCAGAGGTCTCAGCATCTAAGAAGGACTTTGGGAACACCTGAGCTGGTCTCCTGTAAGAAAGACCGGCGAGGTTCAGTGACAGAGGTACCCATTCATCAGTGAGCAATGAACTTGATGTGGGTTGTATGCCCAAATCTACATACGCACTAGAGCATTCACACACATAGAGGCCTGGGGACACTGGGATGTGGTGTCAGGGTGTGGGCTGACCAGAGAGGGTGGCACAGGATATTCAGATTTGATCTTCTAGCACTTTCGTTTTTCTCTTACATAAAATGGAGGTGACAATACCCACCACATGGAGTTGAGAGGATTAAAGGCGATCTATCTAATGACTTGCCTGGTGTTTCTTCTTCAAGCAGTGATCTTGCATGGTATCAAATGTCTAGGAAGCTCAAATTGCAGCCCACAGAATGGAACTCATAGGTGTCCCCTCTCCGTGACATTTGTCACTTCTATTTTTTTTCCAAGACAGGGCTTCTCTGTAGCTTTGGAGTCTTTCCTGGAACTCACTTTGTAGACCAGGCTGGCCTCGAACCAGAGATCCACCTGCCTCTGCCCCCCCCCCCCAAGTGCTGGGATTACAGGTGTGCGCCACCACCACCCAGCGACATTAGTCACTTTTGCACATAGGACAGCTGAACTGGCCTCCTGGACTTACAGGATTCCCTGCTGCTACCACACTGTTCAGTCTTTCTGGCAGTTTGGCCAGCCGGAACTTCCCTCTTGGGTCTTTGAAGCTGGAACCAGCTATTCTACAAACCCAGGATATGAATGAATCCATTTTGATGGAGACAGGGTTGGCAATGTCCTCTCTCATTAGCAGTGACGTCTGTCTCCAGTGACCCGAGGCCAGGGTTGGCAATGGCAGTGCTGCCCTCAACACAACAGGTTGGCCTTGAGTTATGATGGTAGTTGTAGTTCTGTGCTCTGAATTGCTGTCCCTGTCTCCCCCTTCCCCATCTATTTCTCCAACCCTCTCAAATGGTCCATGATTTCCTCAATTTCCTTTCTTTCTGAGTCTGCTCACAGAGTGAATCGCACTGATTGAGTTTTGAATGTGGAAGTCGTTTTCGGTTTCTGCTGTAAATCCCACTTAGTCATGAGGCATTCATCCTTTTTTTTTTTTTTTTCCTTAAACTTGAAAAAAAATTGAGAATTTTCATGCAGGAATATTTGCATCATTTCCATCCTTCCTTCTCAACCCCTCTTTAACATCTCTTCTGCCCCTCCCTCCCTCTCAAACTCATGACCCCTCCTTCTGTATTATTACTGTTTGTGTATATACATACAACGTAGGAGATCCTTTGCTGCATTGTTGGACTCCATTTGCCTGCTCATGAGGTTTTATGAGTTGGTTTTTCCGCTCTGCTTTTCTGGTAACATCTTGTCCAGAGACGGCACCAACCCAGACTGTCATTAAAAAATGAATATTCCTTTTTCCTTCTATTTTCTGGAAAAAAATTGTGTAGAATTGATGGTATTTGTTCCTTAAATGTCTCATAGTCTGGACGTGGTGGCCCATACCTTTACCTCTAGCACACAGGAGGCAGAGGCCCACAGAAGGCCAGCCTGGTCTCTATATCTGGGTCTAGGCCATCATGGCTACATAGTGAGACCTTGTCCAAAAAAGAAAAAGGTTCATAGATTTACTAGTAAAATAATTTGACCTTGGAGGTCTTCTTTATGGGTCTTCTTCCTTTTAAAATAGAAGGAAATTAGTTTTAAAAAGATAGATTATAGCTATTCTGGTTATCCATTTGTTAGGGAGCAAACTGTGGTAATTTATATTTTCCAAGAAATCGCTCCATTTCATGTCATTATAAAAAATATTAACATCAAGCCAGGCTTATGATTTCTTATTATCTTTTAAATACATGCAGAATCGGCAGCCATACCATTTCTCTCATTCCTGACTTTGGTAATTTGGCCTCCTCCTCCTCTTCCTCCCCAGCCCTCCTCCTCCTCTCCCCTCTCCAGGCTCATTAGAAGCTCATCAGTTGTATCGACCTTTTCAAAGAATCGGGTTTTCCTATACTGTGTCTTCTGTTTTCCTTGTTTCCATTCCATTAACTTTGAAGCAGCGATCACTGATTTGAGACTATTTTTCTTGTCTAATGTAAGCACTTAGTTAAACAAATTTCCTTCTAAGTGTGATGTTCCTTCTAAGTGTGATGTTAGCTGCATCCCACAAATTTTATGCTGTTTTCATTTTCTTTACATTGAAAATATTCCAAAATGTATTCTCTGGCTCCCAGTTGCTTAGAGTTGTGTTGTTTTATTTTAAAACATTTGTAGAGTCCCCAGAGAGCAGTGCATCATCTTTTCTTTCTTTTTGAGACAGGGTTTCTCTGTGTAGTTTTGGTGCCTGTCCTGGATCTCTGTAGACCAGGCTGGCCTCGAACTCACAGAGATCTGCCTGGCTCTGCCTCCTGAGTGCTAGGATGAAAGGCGTGTGCCACCACTGCCCGGCCTGCAGTATCTTTTCTAACTGAACTCTGTCGTCCTCAGAGAACATCTTTGTATGACCAGAATGGTCCTGAGTTTTACACTTCCGGTTTGTTATGTAACTTTATGATATGATCCCCTTTGTGTCAGATATTATTCATCACTCTAAAGTCTACCTGGTTTAATATTAACATATCTATCCCAGGTGATTTTTGAAATTAGATTAGCATGGTATATCTTTTTCAGTATGTTGGCTGTGGGTTTACATGGGTTCTTATTTAATTTAAAATAAATTTAATAGCTCAGAGCTATGATTTGTTTTACTGTTTGTGTAGTGTCTGTCTTGTCAAGGGTGTTTAGAAGATTACATTTAATGAGACTGTCAATTATTGGGATAAAATAATTGCTATTTGTTTAGTGTTTATGCATTAGTTCTTTGTTATTTTCCATCCTGACTTTTCCTTTTTCTTTCTTTCTTTTTTTTCAGTTTCATGTAGACTAGGATGGCCTTAAACTTGCTGGTTAACCAAGGGTGGCCTCCCACCTCCATCTCCTTCTAAGTGTTGAGACCAGTGGTGCTCAACCTTCCTAACGCTGCGACCCTTTAATACAGTTCTTCATGGTGTGGGGATCCTCCCAAACATAATGTTATTTTTGTTGTTACTTTATTACTCTAATTTTGCTACTGTTATGAATCATAATATAGGCAACCCCTGTAAAAGGGGTCTCGACCCACAGACATGACTTAATTTTTAAAAATATCCCATTTATCTTTGAGTGTTTTTGTTTGAATGTATATCTGTGTACCAAATTTGTGCTTGCTGTCCTTGGAGTTCAGAAGAGGGCACTGGGTCCCCTGGAACTTGGAGTTACAGATGAGCTGCCTTATGGGTGCTGGGAATTGAATCCAAGTCCTCTTAACTGAAAAACCACCTCTCCAGGCCCTGACCCTTGCTGCCTTTAACATTAGTTCTACTCACAGTGGTTCGGTGTGTTTCATGTAGTTGTATGTGTTTCTTATTTGGGGGTTTCATTGAGCATTTTGGTTCTCTGAGAAAACAGTTTTCATTTCAATGGGAATCTTCTTTTTTTTTTTGGACAAGGTCCCACTGTAGCCCTGGCTGTCCTGGAACTCACTATGTAGACCAGGCTGTGGCCTTGAACTCACAGAGATCTGCCTGCTGCTGCCTCTGCTGGGATTAAGGGTGCATGCCACTGTGCCCGGCTTCCTTGGGAATTTTTGTGGTGGGCATTATTTTTTCTGCCCACTCCATTAACATCAAAGAACTGTGATGACCCTCATAGGCTGCCTGGAGTTGCCCACAGCTGTTAATCTGCCTTGTCATCCTTTTCTATGTGGGCTTCATTTTCAATTGTTTCTATGTTTGTGTCTTCAAGTCCGCTTCTTGCTTCTGCAAATCTAGTCTTCGTTAATCCCATCCTCTGTATTTTTCATCTTATGGCCTTGGTTCAGTTCAACTTGGGTCTTTATTGCATCTTTGTGTCTTTACTTAACACATGCTTGGTTCTCCTTCTAGCTTCTGGAATGTCTGGTATATAGTTCCAATACTATTTTCTATGACATTGTCTACTAATTCTACTCTCTATGCCATCTGGAAATCAGTTTCAGTAGTTGGGTTTTCTCTTCATTTGGGGTTCTATATGCCTGCTTCTTTGTGCGGTTAATAATCTTGTCCCCCTGAGGTACCTTGATTATTCATTTTACCCAAGGTCCAGTCTTGCTGGTGAGAGCTTTTCTGTCTTTAGACCTATTTGAGTTCCAGATCGATCCTCTGAGCTTCTTGGTCACTGCTCTCCAGGCCTTTGGTACTACTGATCTATACTGATTGGCTGACTCCTCCTGGAGACCTCTTGTTAATCTCTATGGCCCCCAAGTGGCTTTTTCCTTCCTGGTATTCTCCTTTGCAAATGAAGTTACCTTGGCCTTCCTGCTCTGTGTTCTATATTCTCAAGTCAAGGACATAGCTGAGTTGGTCTGGCTTCCCCTATGACTTGCAGATACTCTGTGCACAGTAGGTTGTGGTCAGTGTCGAAGTCATCATGGTCGTTTTGTATCTCAGATCTGTCTCACTGCCTATTATCTAACAGTTCAAGGACAATGGCATCATATATTTTATTGGCTTTCCTTTTTTTTTTCCACATAGAGAGGCACATTTAGATTCTATTATTGTCTTGGTTGGAGGCAGAAGCTGTCCTTTTGGAAAGCCTGAGTAACTTTCTGATGATTACCTTGGAGAAGCTAAAATGAAGTTTACATGAAAAAATGTGAAGAATAAATGACAGATCACATACAGAATGCTTGGGAGGGTCCCCACACTGGGCTAGTGTTTGATGAATGTGGATGATGTGCTAGTCTGCTTTTGCTGTGGTAACAGACCACCTCCACATCTCAGTGTTTACAATAACAAACATTTCTAATTTGCTGCATCTGCCAGCAAAGCTCTACATAGTTTGCACCCAAGCACCAGGATTTCTCATTCTGGGACTCAGGTTGATAGTAGCATCGTCCAAGACACACTGTTCCTGTGGTATGAGACAGAGCACGGAGCCAGATAAGCTGTGAAATTCACTTAATGGTTTTGCCCCATGGGGCATGTGTTGTGTTCTTTTGTATGCCACTGCCTAAAGTAGGTTACATGTAGTCCTGACAATTTGTGGGAATCTGTTGCACTCCACCCAGAGAGATTTCTGGAAGGAAAAAGGGTGTACACACAAAAGAGATGAGAATTGGGAGGAATAGTACATCTACATGCTACTAACAGATGTTTCTACAAGTAAATTTCCCTACACATTCTTAAAAATAGCTGTTCTTCATTATGAGTACCAGAGCAAAGCTTTGTCCACTGGGCTCTTCTTAGTCTCAGGCATATAGTAATCAGCCCTGTACCTGATCTCTTATTGCCCAATGGTCTCTGTGGACCTATTCTGCTGTGGAAAGATGATTCACCTAGAATCGGCTGAAAGGCTACCCCAAAAGGTGGGTGGTGGGAACGCAGCTTGAGGAAGACAGCGTCTGTGGTCTGAACATGGTGAGAAGACAGAGCTACATTATTTAGTGTTCACTGTGGCCCTTCAATCATGTGCCTGAGCCTTTACCTTTTACTATGGGTGCAGAGAAGGAGCATGGGGCCAAGACTTCTGTGTTGCACCTGAAAAAAATCATCCCATCCCAGGAGGATGCCAGGTACTTCCTTTGCCATCCAGTCATCCCTCTGCCTCCTCCAGCGTGAGTGGCTCTGCCCTATACTCAATTCTTAGAGCCTTGTTTTGGATGGCATGTCACTTGGCAGTGAATTACAGGCTGTCTTGTAATAGGTCTCCTGTTATATTATTTAACTGCTGTGTGGCTTGATGATGAAGGAGCTCAGATTTTCCAAGTGCTTGCTCTGTGCCAGGTCTCTAACATGAGTGGCAATTTAAAGCTCACCATGGCAGGGGGACCAGCGGCTCTATTTCTGCATGGGCTTGGAGAGGCTAAGTGGTTGTTCAAGGCTGCAGGAGAGTAAATGGCAGAGCTGGAATTTAACACAGTTCTGTTGGCTTGGCATTGTGATCGAGGGCAGTTTTAGTTCTTAGAAAGCAGGAACCAAAGATTCATATCCTTTAAAAAAAATATCACTAACAGAATCCAATAAAGGAGACTGGGAACTGGGTGGGTATCTAAAAGCACTTGTTAATTTTTCTTTACAGAGAGAGAAGCAGGTGGCTCAACGTTCCCTGAGTCTTGAAAAATACACTGAGCATGAGGTTAGGGAAAAGTATAGTTCTTCTTGGCTCTTGTTCTCTGCTGATCTGATCCTCAGCTGGCTGATGAGACTGAAGTCATCACAAGGTGAAGAAATACATGGATATATATATATATGACTCTAAAATCTGGAATGCAGCTGATACATCCTGCATAGCACTGCCTTGATGGGAGGAAGTTAGGTCATGTCCTCAGTGAGGAAGGCTTGAGTTGAGAACATTAGGAAATAATAACAGAATGTATTCCACTGACAGTAATCCAGTCATCCACACCACACTATTACAACCTGAGATCTTTTTCTGCCAGCTATTACCTGAGAGGCAGTCAAACATTTTGTCTATTTCATTGAATTATCATTGATGTCCTTGACGTTGTCTTTCATTCTCTCCAAAACACCCAAATGGCCTAAGGAGAAAGCTGTGGGGTCAGTGCCATCCACTCAAAGGTCTGTGAATGCGTAATCGTCAATTAAAGGAAAGCATGCTATACTGGCCAAAGCCACCGAGCAGGGGTAAATTTGGAATAATCATTTGGGCAACAGCATAGACGGGTCCACGTGCTTTCTCCTGGAGCCATAGTGGCCCCTGTGAGGCTCAGAGAAGTGGACAGTCTGTTCAAGGCCACACATCTAGTACTCTCCAAAAATGAAGGGTGCACATTTGAAATGTCTATCCATGAAGCTGGCATGGGTGAATTTGTCAGGGGCTGGAAGGACTGAGCTGGCTTCATGTCTCCAGTGGGCTCTCCTAGACCAGATATTTCCCCTACAGCTTGGGAGGCTCTCTCCTCTCTTCCCGGCCTTCTTACTCTTTCCTCCAGTGTTCTCCAAACACTATCCAGTGTTACATGACAAGTACCCCTGGCTAGCCACTGAAAAGCTTCCCCCATCTCTTATATTAATAGAACAATAGCTTTCCATTTCATCCCATAGCAGGCCACTGAACCCCAGGAGACAAATCCTGAGGATCTCAGACATCCCTGCCTACATTTCTCTCCGCCAGTGATTGATCTAGACGCAGACAAATGGCCAGTGAAATTGGTCAGTGAAATTGAAGAGGAAGTCTCCTGGGGCCTCCCGAGGAAGATTTTTCTCTCGTGATAGAAGGGAGAGGGGGAACTTCACCTACTTATGCCCTTTCCTTCCAATATGAGACTTTACCTTGAAACAATGATGATTGAAGCCATAGACCTTCCTCAACTATGAAGTCAAGGTGGGGAGACTCGAGATGCCAGTTCAGTACCCTAACCATATTGAGCCAAAGTCGGCCATGGCTATGTTGCCTCTGCAGCACGCACCTCTCTTTGCACTAAGGACATGTCAAGGGACATCAACGACTTTCAACTTCATAGAGTTTAGACACTGGGAGGGAGGGCTAGACAATCAGCATTACGTAAGGGGAAACCATGAAACGAGCACAGAAGGACAGGGAAGAATGAGGGAGACTGCGAATACTGGGACATCTTAGAGAAGGTGACGCTGAAGCAAAATCCTAAATGAGGTCACTGAGTGAGCCACTGGGTAACTGGGGCACAGGGTGGCCTTCCAGGGGGCTAAGGTGAGGCCCTGTTTCGGGACTGTGCCAGTGTGTTTGACAGGGATGGGACCAGTGTGGCTGGCCAGTCTACTGGGACGTTGAACCACACAGCATGGTGGAAACAAAGCCATGTTGTTACTACAGCCAGGGTTCCAGTTATTGTGTGCTTACAATACAAGAAGCAGTTACAGTTTCCTGCCTCAGCCATTAACAGGACTGATTGGCTGCTTGATGTCAACAGATCCCCAATCATGGCCATGATCTTGCCGATGCATGATCCTTCCATATAGCTGCCTTGCAGAAAATTGAAAACAAAACAAAATTTCTCAGGTGGCTTCCCATTGAATAAAATACAAACTTCCTGACACAACATAAAGATCCTCGATGAATGAATGAATTCCCTGCCCCTGACTTAATGCCTTCACTCGATTCTCTTGAATCCCAAGTAGAGAGACTGTCCTGCCTGCATATTGCAGAATTTGGCTTTAAAGAAACCTTGGCGTGTTTATTTTAAAAAGGACTCTGAGGTCAAGGGTCATTGCCATCACTCTCATACATCCCGGGCAGGAATACAGCTAGCAGCACCCAATGGAAGAGAAATGTGTAACGTCTAACAAAACTTCATAGCATTCACCCTTTGAAACAGATCATCTTTTAAAAAAATGTACCCCAGAGATAATGCACCTCAAATGGTGTGAAGACATAACTGCACACAATCATGTTGTAAGCTTTTTTACTGCGAACTTTGAGAAACTGCCAAAATGTTAGGACTTGGATTGAGTAAACTGAGACACATCCACACAATAAAGCATGATACAGCTGTAAAAGAAGAACTCAGGAGAGCTTTATAAACTCATAAAAGACAAAACGTTATCAGGAGGAGAGGCTCACAAGAGTGTGCCGCCTTTAAGCAAGATGAAGGGGCAAAAAGAGACTATCCACGTATCTGCTTACAGTAGAAAGGGGCTGGGGGATGGCACCATGATTAAGAGTGCATACTGCTCTTGCAGATTGGTTCCCACCACATACATAGGAGGCTCACAACTGCCTGTAACTCCAGCTCCGGGAAATCCTGATGCCCTCTTCTGGTCTCCACAGGCACCTGCATTCACATGTACATACCCCCCCCCCCCACCTCCGCATTCATGTAATTAAAAAGAATAGAAAAGAAATGTTTTTAAAAAGCAACATAGCAAAAGTAAGTAGAAACAATTGATGCTGGTTACTTACCCAGGTCAGTGGGCAGGAATAGAAAAGGACAGAACACAGTGGGGGGGAGGGTTGACCCTTCACTTGAGTTTAACATTTTATATAGTTTGGGAAGTGGGATAGTATTTAATATTTTTAAATTAACTCTACATATTGGGGACAATAAAGTGGAATTTAAAAAAAATTGTACTTTGTAGCAGGAATCCTAAAAATTCTTATTAATAAAATCAAATCCGAGGACAGTTATTGGGGTGAAGGCTGGAAGATCAGAGACACAGAACAAGCCACAGCTTCCTCACCTCGCCAGTTCCTCAGCTGACCCTGTTTCCTCAGACTGGAAGCTTCTGAGTCCTCATCCAAATGAATCTCAGCTGAACTGTTGCTCCAAAGCCTGAATGCTTAACCAGCCAAATATTAACCAGCCAAATGCGTGTGTCTCCATGCCTGGCTGTTTCCATCCTGGCTCTGCCTCCCAAGTGCTGGGATTAAAGGCTTGCACCACCACCGCCCAGCTTCTGCTATGGCTTGCTCTGACCCATTTTCTAGCCACTATTTTTGGCTCTGTATCTAGTGGCTGTCTGTTCTTTGACCCCAGATAAATTTATTAGGGTGCACAATATTTTGGGGAACACAATACCAGCATAGTACTTCAAAAGAACAAATATAGTAAAGGAGAAAAAGAGCTAATTTCAGCTAAAAAATTATAAAAATGGTTTTTGTTTTGTTTTTGTTGTTGTTGTTTGTTTTTTGTTTTTCAAGACAGGGTTTCTCTGTGTAGCTTTGCGCTTTTCTTGGAACTCGCTTTGTAGACCAGGCTGGCCTCGAATTCACAGAGATCCACCTGGCTCTGCCTCCTGCATGCTGGGTTTTAATGAACTTGTAAACAAGTTCTATTAAAAATCTATTTTAAAATAAACACAGTATCCCCAGGCATATATGTTTACAGTGACAGCATCTATGCAAGCAACATATATAATACATACATATATACACGTTCAGTTGTAAGATGTTAAGTAACCTTCTGTGACAAATACGCATACTTTTTGATACAGGGTCTTACTGTCTATTCATAGATGATCTAGAACTCCTGGTGTAGCCCAGGCTGGCTTCAAACCATGGTGATCCTTTTACTCCAGTCTCCCTTGTGCTGGCATTACAGAGGTGCCCTACAACACCCAGCTTCACATTCTAGTTAACCCAGAGTCCTAAGGATGCCTGATTATCACTCAGTTTTTCTTAGGCCTTCACTTTAGATGTCCACCTACAGGAAAGTGAGCAGTGTCTTTCCTATACTCGGATACCAGAACCTCTGGCTGCCTCCAGATCTGCTGGCTTACAGACAAGAACCCAAATATTTAAAGAATGTTTTACATGGATGCTGTGGGCCACAGGAATATATCATAAGAATTCAGCTGGTTATGGCAAAGTCACTACCTGAAGGGATCAGGGAATTCCTCCAGAGGAAGCCAAATTCCAAGGAGTTTTTGGTGTTACTTGGCTTGTTATATATCAGATGTATTCTGCTATAAAAATCATGTGTGCCTTCATAGTTTTCCCAATTGACTTTTCCCTAAGAAGGGCTAACAGTGTGGACTAATCACTCTTTGGACATATACATTCCAGGTATTTGGAGAACAGCCTCAGGAAAGGCTTCCTCTGGAATCAGATATCTCCCTTAGCCACTTTCAAGGACTACAGGAAGCACCGCCCAGGTGGGCGCCCAACTTTCAAGGACTAACAGTGATAACAGCCCATGTTCAAGTCTCCTGACTTAAGGTAAATTCCACAAGGGGACACAGCCTAGGTCAGGTGGACATTAAGTAATAGCTTTACACAATTTAGCTTGGACACTCCCTTTTTATACCGGGACTTCCAGGACAGAGAACAGAGAAGAGAAAAGAGAATGGAAGAACTGGATGGGTAAGAACGAGAGGAACTAACAGACGGGACAGAACTAGATGAAGGAATGAAGATAGAACCTAGAGGGGACAGTAGATAAATATAGAGAGAAATCAGCTAGACATGAGAGCAGAATAGAAGCTGTGTGGAGAGAAAACTATCACAGAATAATAAAGAGTATGAACTAAGGAGTTTCGTGTACATAGATTCATTTCTTTTCATCAAAGATTAATTATCAGCTGGTTGTAGATTCTTCCCGGACCCTGGGAGGGGACTATCAAGGGGCTGGACCCCCATAGTCCCCGATACATGAACAATTTGCAAACTCCAGGGAGGAAAAGAAACTGTAAGAAGGCACACTTGTGAGTGCTCCCAGCTGTCACGAGTGTGGCAAAAGACTGGCCCTCCACTCTTCTGAAATGAGATCTCAAGTCAGTATGAACCATTTTAACTAAAAGCCACAGCATGTGCACAGTTTCTTTATCAATCTGTGTCTGTGTAGCAGTAATTCAGTTAACTTGTCTACTTGAAAAAACAGGGTTTTCTATACTAGAAAGCACACTGCATTTCACAGTGTTCACAAACACAGCTACAACTCAGGGTATGGCATTGTCAGTGCTGCCCGGAGCAGTTGAGACTAGAGGAAGTTCCACACACCAGCTGAATGCTGTCTGCATCTGCTGGCACGTGTACATGTGAGCTAAAATCTCTAGATCTGGACAGACACAAATGCCTGCTTTCTGCTCTGCTTTCTAGGTTGCTCTGATCATGCTTGGAAACAGTCATGTTCTCTTGGTTTGCTCACTTTGCTCGCCTGTGGGCGTCTGCACCTGCTGATCCTGGGCACAGGAAGAGGCTGCCCGAAGTGATTTCTGCTTTTACACTGTCTAACCAATGTGTGATCATACTAGTGGCTCAGGATCCTATTAAGCATGTGGAAGGGCTGCATCACACACATAAACTGTAGCTCATCATAAACAACAGTTTGCAGGAGACCTCTGCAGGAAACCCCTTATGCGGAACTTCACTGGGAGCAGAAATCTTCCCATTGCCCTTCCCTGAATATTGGTGAAATTATTAAGGTCATTCCATGTAGTTAAAAGGGAGGTTTATTGGCTGGGCGGTGGTGGTGCACGCCTGTAATCCCAGCACTCTGGAGGCAGAGGCAGGTGGATCTCTGTGAGTTCGAGGCCAGCCTGGTCTACAGAGCTAGTCCAGGAGAGGCTCCAAAGCTACAGAGAAACCCTGTCTCAACCTCCCCCCCCCCAAAAAAAGAGGTTTATTTTGTGGGGTAACTTACAAGTGAAGGAATAGGTAACAGGATATGGGGAAGGTGTGGCACAGTCCAGTGGTGTTCTCTGGAGAATTCTGCTCGGTCTACCTCCAGCATCCAGGGTCCAGGAACCAAGAGAGCTCATGCATCCGGATCTCAGATCTTCAGCGCCCTCTCTCAGCTCCGCCTTGTAGGCATGACCGTTACCGAAGCCCAATGGGGGTTGGAACTTCCAGGTTAAAGCTGGAATGGCTACCCATTACATCTTCCCCTTTTATCTAAATAAGAAGGTTCTAACCTAATACAAGACAATATACAAAGGAATGGTTATCAAATATTGTCCAGGAATAATGAGGGATAATGTCCTAGATGATATGGAACTATAATCAATGTGAACAATATCAAGCAAGAAACATACTAAAATCCAGAGAAGTCTAGAGCGTGGGTAAATGGCATGTTACGAAGATCATTCCAAAAGGTGTCCTATCCTAAAGAACCTGAATCTAATATTTAATATGTTCTATCTAAGACATTATATATATATACTAAGTTGTAACTATAACTGCTAGTCTTCAACCTCATCAAAGACCTGAGAAGGAGTATAATGGTACCTGAGAAATGGAAGATGGATGCAAGCAACTTTTGGGAATCTTGCAAAAGTAGACAGAGACAGCTGGCAGCCTGGAGGGTCACCTGGAGGTCAGCATTGTTGGTGCATTCAAATTCTCTATAGGCCTAGAGTATCTGACAGACCATTTTCAGAAGCAGAAATTCTGAAAGACCATCTTACCCTGTCTTGGCAAAGTATAGTGGTCGCTTTCCTTGTGTCCCGCTTGTCCAGAAGGACAGCATTTGTACTGTCAGCAGTTGAGGCAAGGGCAGTTCTTTGTCCAGTAGGCCATTTTGTGGCCTACTTCCAAATGGAAATGTCTTAGAAGCCCAACATTCTCTCAGGATCAAATTGGTGCTGCCAGGAGCAATTGTGTCTCATGTCAACAGAATTCTAAGTTATTTAAATGTCATATTCTCTATGTCTATGAAGTGTTTGAAGATTACCTGTCCATCTGACCTATGTATCTGTAAATCTGGATAACCTAACTAACATAACTATAGAGATGACAAGCATAGGTGACTACAAATCTGTAAGTCTTATCTACCTAAATAACCTAAGGACTAAGGCTTCATGTAAACAAGGTAAACAGTCTATAAGCAAATGTAAGAATGTATAGTGCAATATGCAATATGACAATAATCTTAAATATATATCAGTATACAAATACAAATATTTCAAATAAGAGTAAAAATATGTGTACATTATAACAAATATAGTTCTGTATTTGTATCAATATACAAATTATTTTAAACAGGAATATAAAAATAGTTTATATTTGTATCAACATATAAGAATTCATAACAGTGCAAATTACAATGTAAATTATCTAAGGCTGCTATTTTACTAAATTTGTTAACTAGTGTATACAATAATCTACCATAATATCTTATACCTATCCATTCCATTTCTTCTTTTCCTTTTTTTTTTTTTTGAGACTTTTTTTTAAAGGAGAATACTGAGTTTAATAGTTTCTTCCACCCACAACCCTATAACCATCATCCATAACCCTGAGAAATATGAAACCTTAGGGAGAAGGGGCATCAGGTTTGATCCTTTCATTCTACCCTTACCGTGTCCTTATCAAGGCAGGCTGCTTCTAATAACGCACATCCAAGCATGTCGTAATGACTCCATGTCATCTTAGCCACTCTGCTGAGTACCAGGCTGAGCACTGGTGCTAACATATCCCACAGTGCCCATGAGGTATTTATCTTCTCCGTACCATGCACATTGTCTCATCTTGTTATCCGTGTGCTCTTGGGGCCAAACCAAAGTCAAAAAGGAATTATTTACTACAGAGATTTCCAGTTCCTATCAGGTTTACTGTCTCTGGGCATCAAATTCTCTGTATCCATATATTCACTTCTACTGATCATCTGGCCAGCTAACCTAATTTCAGTTTCAACTGTAAATCTTTCTGAACAAATACTGAAGAGGTCTTTAAGGGTGTTTCCTAGGAGATCCATGACTAACTAACTCATTACAATCTTTTTTTCCCCCTATCCATTTCGTGGTCCATCCATACCACCTTAAAGAATCTCACATGGCTGGTAAGCAGTTGTCATTGTGGTTGAGAAGAGAACTCAATGAACAAGGTAAGCAAACCTAACGGTGCAGCATGGACAGATGGACACCAGTGTTTCTGGTCTGGTCCAGTGGAAGGGCCCCAAACAACTGATGCCATTGTGGCAATGAGCACATACCAGCACACAATCCCTGGTTTCTAAAAAACAGTCTTCTCTGCTCTGAGGAACCAGGAATTCTGGGAGAAACAGATGGTGCAAGGATGGGACACAACAGACACAAGACAAGCACTGGGCATCATGGTGGAACAAATACTAACAGCATGCATGCCCTATGACAAAGGGGACCCCTGAAAGCACTGAGCACCCAAATACATGAATAGATCTAAGCCAACTGAGCTCATTCAGGATTCATATCGGGGCTGGAGACACGGCTTAGTGGTTAAGAGAGTGTATGCTCTTACAGAGGAGCCAAGTTTGGTTCCCAGCACCCATATCAGGTCGCTCATAACTGCCCGACTTCTGCTCCAGGAAACCCAACATCTCTGGCTTCTGCAGGCACTGCACACATGTGCACATACCCTACGTATATATAATTAGAAAGCAATAAAAAGAAATCTTTAAAAAGAATTTGCATCTACACAAATACACACATACGTGGAGGCCAGCTCTCCCTTACCGTAGAACACCAGCTAATAAGTACATGGTATTAATAAGCCAACATTCATTGTCATCCTAGTTGTAGATGCAGACAAGTACTGCCAAGGGAGCCAGCTGTGCTGACACTCTCCTACAATCTAACCTTGCCTCCTGAGATGTGGGCCCTTCAGACCATGTCACTTTCATGCTGGAACCATCCAAAACTTCCGTTTTGCTCTTAGACATCCTTTAGGATGCCATGAAGGAAGTTTAAAATTAAACTAGGAAAAAGTGTGTCAAACTCTGTAAGGCTGAAAACAAATCAATTGGAGGGGAAGAATATTTATAACTCCACATGATTGAGGACTGTTCACTTTATCACATAAAGAGACCTCGTAAGTCAGTAAGAAAAGAAGCTGGGCAGCAGTGGGTGCACACCTGTAATCCCAGCACTCAGGAGGCAGAGGCAGGTAGATCTCTGTGAGTTTGAGGCCAGCCTGGTCTACAAAGTGAGACCAGGACATCCAAGATTGTTACACAGAGAACCTCTGTTTTGAAAAACAAAACAAACAGAAGAAGGAGGAGGAGGAGGAAGAAGAAGGAAAAGAAGAAGAAAACAGTCAACATGCAGTAACAAATTCCAATATGATGGAGAAACGTGGCACATAAGTACATAGAAGCACTCAGTTGTCCTCATAATTAAATATGAAACTGAAAAAACCAAGCAAAACATTTGCTCATAATATGGGTGTAGGTTGAAACTTTTAAGAATATGCACCATGATGAGGATCTAAGATTCTAGCAATTTCCTGTGTGTTTGGTACAATTGAGGCCTTTCAAGATACTTCTGAGTCCTAGGCTCCCTTACTTTTGGAAATGAGCTCCTATGTGATATAAAATATATATCCATTCACATTAAGTATAATTTTCACTAATATTGAAATATTGAAAGAGTTTTTCCAATTTTACTTTTAGAAATGTCTACAAGTAATTCTCATGATAGTCTATTTAATTTATTATAAGCTCTGTAATTTATAATAGACTACTTGATTTATGATGGGCTATTGCTGAGCAGTCATATATACTTGTGAATTCTTATGAAGTGAACAAAATATAACCTACAAATTGTTTTTTAATATAATAAATTTTCTATGAATAATAACATTAGAAGTAATACATTGTAGAGACACTTAATTAAATATTTATTGATCTCAAATGCTCAGTTTCTGTTTGAGTGGAAAGCTAATATATACTGTTCAGTGACTGAGCATGCTCACAGACTGTTGATGACAAATTGTGCCTGTGGAGGGAAAAGGCCATGCATAAGCATGTCATGGAGCACAATTAGGCAGTGTCTATCAAAGTTGTAAATGTTCACATTTTTCACTAGGAAATTCTAGTGAAATAAATTTATCTCATGCATGTACTCACACATGTGAACAAACACGTCTTTTACAAGAGAATTCATCTTCACAGCATGGTTTGTAGCAACAAAAAATAAAAGAAACTTTAATAACCCATCCCTGGGAAATTGGGTAAGGAAGTCATGGCACATGCCTGTATTGGAGGCCTGAGTGTTGTCTGGGAATCATGGCGTCTCTCTAACTCTGGTGATGTAGAAGTCCACACATATCATCTAGTGAGAAAAATGAAATGACACTGTCCATGGAATCCCAAACCCTTCCCCACACACACGACAGCTCTGTTCTGTTTTAAGAAGCAGTTACACACTTTTTACATGTGCTTGTGTTTGTGAAATAGTTCTACAGTTACACACAAGAAACCTCAGTGGCCATTGTCTCTATTGTGTGAAACAGGAACCAGGGAGGAGAAGCCAGTGAGTTCTCTATGAGTTAAACCTATGAATTATTCTCATAATAATTTAACCAAGAAACAAGAGGCAGAGGAAGAGGAGATGGAGGAGGGGAGGCTGGAGGAGACAGCTTAGTGGTTAAAAGCACTTGTTCTTGTCCAGGGTCCAAGATTGGTTCCCAACACCCACATCAGCTGTTTCATGACCACCTGTGATGCCAGCTCCAGGCAATCTGACATCCTCTTCTGGCCTCCAAGGGCAAGTTCCTCCACATATACATAAATAAAAATGAAAAGAAACTTAAAAAATATAGCAGGCAAATAACCACTATCATAAAACCAGTGTTCATATTAGTGACAGTAATAGACTTCAAGATAGAAGTACTAAGATAAAAAGATATAATTATTAAATAATTATAAAGGAGGCATTAATCAGTTAGACATATCAATGATAAGTATACATATGCTTAACATCATGGCTTTAACATTTATGGGGCAAAAGTATTAATGAAGAGAAAATATCAACAATTTTAAGGTTATAATCCAAGGTTTTAGCACCACCTCTTATCACATTTATGAAAGAGTCACTGAGTGTACATGGTCCCAGTGGAGCGCGACCTGGGGGATTGGTAATCTGGGTCAGAACGAGGAAGCTTACAAAATGGTTGGAACAAAATGACTTCATCAGCTGAGTGGTGGTGGTGGTGGTGGTGGTGGTGGCGGCGCACGCCTGTAATCCCAGCACTCGGGAGGCAGAGCCAGGTGGATCTCTGTGAGTTCGAGGCCAGCCTGGTCTACAGAGCTAGTCCAGGACAGACTCCAAAGCTACAGAGAAACCCTGTCTCGAAAAACAAAAACAAAAACAACAAAAATAACTTCATCAAGTCTAGAATTTAACTTCTGAGGGAGAAAAGAGATCTAATCAATACTATTGGCAATATTGATCTGGGGATAGCTATAGAATGACTGCAGAATATGTGTTTCTTCTTTTAAATTTTGTAACATTTATTTATTATGTGTTTGCAAATGCACATGTGCTCTTATGGGCCCCAGGGATTTGATTCAGGTCACAAGGCTTGGCAGTAGGTGCCTTTACCCACTGAGCAATCTCACCCATCCAATGCATGCTTTTTCAAGTCTGTAGAGTGTGTTCATCAAGACAGAATACAAAGGCCTTCCAATAAACTTAAAATACTTTGAAATCACACAGGTCAACCAACATTTAATTCTACCTTCAAAGAGCAGAGCATACATGCTAAGTGGACCTAGAAAATGAAAGTAGGCCATACAGTGAGTCCTGAGACTAATCCAATCATGTTTAAAAGAGGCTACATGACGCAAAGTCAGATCACGTGGGAGTGACAAAATTAAACCAGAAACCACTAACTGGAGGATGCCTGGGGCATGTACGATTTGGAAAATGAAGCAACAAACCTCTTCATATCTCACTAGTTAAAGAGACAGGAAAATTAAATTTATTTTCATTTGAATGATAGGAAAAATAACATAGGGAATGGAGAGATAGCTCAGTAGTTAAGATACCAGAGAAATAATAAACAAGTGTTGTCCAGAAGAAAAAAAATTAAGCAAGATAATAATATAAATTAGTGAACATGAAACCAATAAATATTTAAATCAATGAAACATCAGGGGTTTTTTTAAAAAGAGAAATAAAATGGATACAATTCTGGCCAAACTAATCAAGAAAAATTATCACTCTCAGAAATGAAAGAAGAGATGCTATACTAATTACTAAGACCTATAAGCATTCTAAGGATAATAATGGAAAACTTTTTATACCTCTGTTACTTATGTTCTGAATATGAAATGCTCCCTTGTATGAATTTTTTCTTTGTAAACAGAGGGCTATCAACCCAATAAGGTGTCAACAATGGACAGGAAACAGCTGAAACAGGTGCCATCTTGCATAGTGACTCAGTGAGCTTATTGAGAATCCTTATAGGACTTCAGTGAGAGGTTATTTACAGGGATGGATGTGAGGTTAGCTGCAGCTGCATCACTGGAAAGCTCACCCAGTATATGGTGCTGACTCACAGAAGATGTGTCCCTGGAGGGCCCTGAATGGCTGAGCCCAGCTTCTCTCTGCAGAAATGTATGTAACTTGTGAAGCTTGTAATGTCTGTTAGTTTCCTGGGGCTTGTAAGTTTTGTGATCTTCCTGAACCTCCTGAGCTTCTATCTGGGAGAGAGCATTTAATTTTGGGAAAACAGTTACACAACACCCCTGCAGACTCATATGTTGAAAGTGTGGTCCCCACCTATAGAGCTATTAAGGAAGGTGATAGAAATTTTGGGAGGTGGAGCCTGGCTAGAGGAAACAGATTTGGAGGCACTTCCTTGGGGCCACATCTTGCTCTAGGCTGTCTTTGTCTGCCTGTCTGTCTGTGCTTAGCTGCCATGAGGCTTTGCTCCACCATAGCCTTCCACCATGATGGAAGGTCCTGCAGGCCCCACAGGCCCAAAACAATGGAGACAGAAACACTGGGCTGAAAGATTTGAAACCGTGAAAATAAATCTTCTGTCCTTTAAAATGTTCCTCTCAGGTAATCGTCGCACCAGAGAAAGGCTAACATATGACCCTACCAACCCTATGTGTATTTGACAACTCGAAAGAAATAGCAAAGTGCCTTGAAAGACACCAGTGAGCCCAACTCCATCAGTAAGAAGCATAGATTTGAATTCTGAGTTAAAAATATTTCCACAAAAACTATTCCAGTTCCTGCTGGGTGGTGGTGGCGCATGCCTGTAATCCCAGCACTCTGGAGGCAGGAGGCAGGTGGATCTCTGTGAGTTCGAGGCCAGCCTGGGCTACAGAGCTAGTCCAGGACAGGCTCCAAAGCTACAGAGAAACTCTGTCTGGGAAAAAAAAAAATTTCCAGTTCCAGATAGTTACAGTTATATTTTCAACTAAACCTTTATGGAGGAAATAATGCCAGCTCTACATAGACTCTTCCAGAAAACAGAAAATGAAGGAAGTCCTCCCGATTCACTCAGAAAGCTGGAGACACCATAAGAAAAGGAAAACACAGACTGTTGTGAACACAGATGCAAATATCCTTTATAAAATTAGCATATTAGGGGCTCAGTGCTTAAGAGCACTTGTTGTTCTTGTGAGGACCCAGATCTTGTTCCCAGAACCCACATGACAACTCACAACTGTCTATAACTCCAATTCCAGGGGATCTAATGCCCTCTTCTGGCCTCTGTAGGCACCAGGCACACACGTGGTATATAGACATACATGCAGGCAAAGCATTCATATATATAAAATGAAAATCATTTTTTAATTAGCAAATTTAATCCTCCAGTGTATGTTAAAAGATAGTAATACAACATGACCAAGTAAGATTTAGCCATCAGTGCAAGATTAAGTCAACATTCAGAAATCAACCAATGTAATTCAGAATACCAACCTTCGAAAAAAGAACTCTAATTATCTCATAACTGCAAAGAAAAACATTTAATAAAATTCATTTTCCACTTGAGATTTTTGAAAACTAAGAATAAAAGTAATCAAGAGCAAAATTCTCCACTTGATAAATGACAGCCACCAGGAAACTAGAAATACACTAATAGTAATGATGAAAGGCTGAAGACTCCCTCCAGAGCGTGGAAGAGCAACGATCAGTCTTGGCATACCCATTCAGTACCATGCTAGAGACACTTGTAAGTGAAATCAGACCGTTTGTGTGTGTATGCATGTGAATTTATGTACATGTTATGTTTGTGTGTGTATGTATGTGTGCATGTGTGTATGCATGTACATATATGTGTATATTGTATGTGTGTGATTGTCTGCATGTATGTGGATTGTGTATGTGTGTGTATGTCTGCATTGTAGCCAGAAGGTTTCTCTGGTCCTGCCCAGCCCCACAGTCCCTCAGCTGCTTATAAAATAACCAATCAGAGGCTAAATATTAATTATCAACTGTATGGCCTTTGGCAGGCTTCTTGGTGGCTAGCTCTTATAACTTAACTCAACCCATAACTATTCATCTATGTTTCGTCACATGTTCCGTGACTTTACCTGCGTCCCATTACATGCTGCTCCTTTGCAGACTGACTAGAGTATCTCTAGACCCCGTCTTTCTATTTCCAGTTTCTCTCCTTGGATTTCCCACCTGTCTTGAAGCTATCTTGCCATAGGCCAAAGCAGCTTATTTATTAACCAATGGGAACAACATATATTCACAGTGTACAGAAAGACATCCCCCAGCAGTGTGTTTCCTTTACTCTTACTCTGTCTCCAAGGTTCTGGTCATTCTTCTCCTTCCTGTTAGTATCTCTTCATTTCCTCCTCTTCACTGTGTGGCCTGTTTTCCTCTCCTAGGAACTATCGGTCAGCCTGCTGCTCTCTGGGCCAGAGTTGTCCCATGCTTCCTTTCTCCACCAGAATTTACATCAAGAATACTAGGCTATCATCCATATCAAAACATCTCACTTAAGGCTCAAAATCACCTTGAATGATCGAATGTGTGGTGCACCCACCTTACAGGGAAGAAGATTGAAGCCAAGTGTGCCTGCTACCCTGAGGCATACAGGGGGTTCCTGAGCAAGCAATGAGCACCCCATCATAGGGAACTGGTGCCTGCTGAGGTGAACAGAGGCTTCCGAGCCAGACAAACTGGGCCTGAGTCAGCGCCCACCACCTGCCACCTGTGTGATTGTGGGCAATTCCCTTGCCTTCCCTGAGGCTCCATTTCCTGTTCTTTGCTGCAGAAGAAGCTGTTTGCCTCATAGGGCTGTCAGTGACAATCAGATGTATAAAGTCTGCAGCAATCTTCTACAAAGCACTCATTTGATTTTTCTCAGGAAGGCAAATTTGCTTAATGATTTTTGGTGTGTGTCTTTCTTCACTTGTTTGAACTTGAAACAGTAATGCCTGAGTGTTCAAAGTCTTTTTTTTTTTTTTTTTTTTTTTTTGGTTTTTCAAGACAGGGTTTTTCTGTAGCTTTGCACCTTTCCTGGATCTTGCTCGGTAGATCAAGCTGGCCTCGAACTCACAGAGATCCACCTGGCTCTGCCTCCCGAGTGCTGGGATTAAAGGCGTGCGCCACCACCGCCCGGCTCAAAGTCTTATATGTGCATATAAATTCACACAGAAATGACCACTTGCGGTGTTTAAAACCATTCTTTCCTCTCATGTTTCTATTTCCCTTCTTCCCCTCATCTTCCTTGTCCCCTGTACATACACACTCCATTGTGGTGTTGTGTTCCCCAAAATATTGTGCACCCTAATAAATTTATCTAGGGTCAGAAAACAGACAGCCACTAGATACAGAGGCTAGAAAATGGTGGCACTCACACCTTTAGTGCTAGAAATTCAGAGACACAAATCCCTCTGGATCTCTGTGAGTTCAAGGCCACATTGGAAACATCCAGGCATGGAGACACACGCCTTTAATCCCAAGAAGAGAGCCTTTAATCCCAGGGAGTGATGGCAGAACCAGAAAGATATATAAGGCGTGAAGACCAGAAACTAGAAGCATTTGGCTGGTTAAGCATTCAGACTTTTGAGCAGCAGTTCAGCCGAGAGCCATTGGGATGAGGACACAGAAACTTCCAGTCTTAGGAAACAGGATCAGCTGAGGAACTGGCGAGGTGCGGTAGCTGTGGCTTGTTCTGCTTCTCTGATCTTCCAGCATTCACCCCAATACCTGGCCTCAGGTGTGATTTTATTAATAAGAACTTTTTAAGATTCCTGCTACACTCCATTCCACAAGTTCTCCTTGGACAGAGCCTCATCCTGTTACTGCAGGAGTCAAGAAACTCCCCAATGAATAGCCCTAATCACAATGTACAGTTGATGTCTAGCAAGGAGGACAGAGACTAGCTGGAAGGAAACAGAACAAGCTGTGTGTGAAGTGGATCCCAACACACATGGGTCAGTCCCCACATGTGGTTAGAACGACCCTGTAAGCAAACATTGCCAAGCCCTGAGCTCAACAGCAGGTCAAGGGAAGGGGAGTCCAGGCCACTGTGGCAATGCCTGCTCTCTGTCGTCTCCCACACCCCTTCATGCGGGTCCATCTGGGCTGGGCTCTGAGGCAGAGAGACCCAGAGCCATATGCAAAGCCCAGTCATCCTGGACAGTATTTTGAAGGAGGCCCTGCCCAGCCCCCAGCCTGGTAGTGGTGGAGCAGGCTAAGCTCCTGTGGCAGCTGGCCTTGGCTCACTGGACAGATGGTGAACAAAAGGTACACACAAAGGAGGTAAGTCACACAGCTCAGTCCCCACAGGGAGTCCTGCCCTGCTGTCCTCAGAGGCACACTATACCCCGGAAACAATGGCCCACAGAAGGGAGGGGAAATGGCCATTGTGGGAAAATCTGATGTCTCCATTTAATCACCACAGCCAAATTCTACCCCCCTTTTATAGATGTGGATACTGGGTCTCAGAAATGCTTAGCACACTCAGGATTTAAAGCAGGAGGTCTGTTTCCTAAGCCCTACATGTCTCATTTACTTCACCAGATTATTTCTAGATGGCGAATGTTAAGCTAGGAGCTTCTTGTATACAATTTAGATCCAAAGAAAGGCAAAATGCTAAAAGTCCCTTACCCTGCGATATCCAAAGTGGGGACAAATGAAGGCAGATGTCACATTATTTGACTAGCCCCAGTCACATCATAATAGAAATATGTTTTAAAAAAATTTTTAAAAGAGTTTTGACCAAGCATACTTGGATTGAAGTAGAGCCAATCTGCCAGGTCCACTGGATGAATTCTGCAAACACCTTATGGTGGCCTCCTCAATTTCCATGTAGCAAGAATACATCAGCCTCCTAATTTTATTGATATTTATTACTGCCAATTCTAGGGCTCCCTGACGCCAGTGGCGGAGAAAATGGTGACATACCATGGCTGTTCCAATGCATGCATGTGCACGCTTCAGGAGACTCTGAAGTCTAAGGTCTCTGTCCACAAAAGGGAATGGACATAAGCTCACCAGAAAGAGTGGAGGAGAACAGCTCCGGTCATCACAGGCTTGACTGAGAGATCCCACGGAGACCTCAGGTAGGCAGCAGCACCTGCATTTATAGCAGAGGCCATGGAGACAGGTGGTGAAGCCATAGAGTGGCCTCTCATGTCTTCTTTGTCAAGGCT
Organism: Onychomys torridus; assembly: GCF_903995425.1. Lineage (NCBI taxonomy): Eukaryota > Metazoa > Chordata > Mammalia > Rodentia > Cricetidae > Onychomys > Onychomys torridus. The sequence goes on from NC_050449.1 coordinate 89,698,363, forward strand.
CAAGTCCTTTCCACCCCCCACCATCCTGTCTGGTAGCAATGGCAGGTGTTACTGACCCACTCATAGCCTGTTTTGGTTCAGGGGATGCTGCTAGCTCCTGGGATGGATGACTGACCAAGCTACCCTCTCACAGTATTCAATCCCTGAATCACAGGGATAGGCTCAGAGCGTACAGGTTGACTGAGTCAGCCAAGGGCATGGCGTTTCTGGGATTGCTGCTAGCACACGGGAAAGGAAAGCTCACTGGATCAGAAAAATGACAGAGAGGTAGCGGCCTCTGGAGGTTCGGCTTCCCGATGAATAACTTCACAAAGTCGGGGTGAGAGATCCGTGTGCTCAGTTGGAGGGCTTTTTAGCAATCCAGTTTTGGATAAGCCCACCAGCCTTCTTTTCCCACTTGCTTTTCCTTTGTTTCCCAGAGCCACCTTCTGTTCTTTATAACCTCCAGGAGGTGGGAGGGCTCATCGTATTCCTCAGTCATGACCCTTGATCATCAGGCCCAGGAAGGCCTTGGAGGATCTGAGCACAGGTGTGCAGGCCGCTTCCCACCTCCCCAGTGGGAGGTTGTGCCCGACTTCCGGGTGCTTCTTTATCTTTCTTCTATTCTCTCGCTCTTTGTTTCTCTGGAGCATTTTAAGTGAACCCACACATCACATTGGTTCACTTCCAACAAAGACTTCAAAAAGAAACGAATGAGATTGGCCTGATAACACCACCAGTTGACATGCCATTGTGGACAGGGCAAATTTCCCATGGTCCTACCTCTAGATAAAGAGCTACAGGTGGCCAGTGGCTGCTGAGAGGGAAGAACAGTTTCCTCCAGGGCTAGTGCCCACATAGGTGTTGTCCAGTCCCAAGTGGTCAGTCATGGACACATGTGCATATGAACAACACTAAATGCATGCAGTAGGCTGTGTATTCACATAACAGTAACAGAGAAGATAACATGAATTTGGAATTTGAAGGGGGAGCACACAGAGGATTTTGGGGTTTGGGGGTGGTGTAGATGCATCATTCATGTGAAGGTCTCAATAAAATAATATAACTTGGATAAATCTATATTTAAAAATAAAGGGCCAGGCGGTGGTGGCACACACCTTTAATCCCAGCACTGGGGAGGCAGAGGCAGGTGGATCTCTGTGAGTTCGAGGCCAGCCTGGGCTACAGAGTGAGTTCCAGGAAAGGCGCAAAACTACACAGAGAAACCCTGCCTCAAAAGAAAAAGTGGGGGGAGGGTGTTGGGGATTTAGCTCAGTGGTAGAGCGCTTGCCTAGCAAGCACAAGGCCCTGGGTTCGGTCCTCAGCTCCAGGGGAAAAAAAATAAAGGAAAACATTAGAAAATATCATTACTGAACTTCACATTATGGTGATCTATTAAAGTCATCTCCTGTTCATCCCATGTTCGTGTTCCCCCTTTGTCTTCACTGTCTTTCTGCTGTTGGTTTTCCCAAACCACAGTCTAGTTATTCTCCTTCTCTGGCATAGGGCTTAGATGTCCTTAGTGCCTCCTACAAATTTCTTAATCTTCATCAGCATCCTCCCCCACTTCTCACCCCACCCATCTACAAACTGAAGGAACAGATCCATTTTACCTGCAGATGCTCCAGCCCCCAGGACCTGAAGGTTATGTTCCCACACTATTTCTTAGTATGTTCTTTCATCCCTGTGGAGGTATGACTGGAAGGCCTGGTCTCTATCAGGTTAAAATACTGTCTGGAGGATTGTTTTTCCCTGGGGTGCTGCATATTTTGGGTGCCCACTCACCTAGAAGCATGTGACGCCAGGACAGTGTACTTTTGTCAATGTTAGCACTGATCAAAGCTCCCAGCTTTCATTTCTCCATCATTGGATGCCCTCACCCTTCACCTTACTGCTTCAGAACATGAATGACTGTGGCTTAGATCCATGATGCCAACAGGGCTTGCAAAAAATGGAGAGCCAGAGAGTTCTGATTCAACCAAGTATCAGCTACAAATTTGCACATAAGCCAATGAAATATAAATGAGTAAAGGTTTAACATAAAGAATGAAAAAAAAAAACAGAGGTTAAGAACTTCTTAAACAGGGAGTGTGTGTTGTCTAGTCTGGGTTGTCATCTTCATTACCTCTGGAATTAACTAAACGCCAGAGGTCAAGTATACCTGTGAGGGATTTTTCTTGATTGAATCATTTGAGGTAGGAGGACCCAATCTGAACCTTGTTCTTTAGAGGTGGAAAGATCCCCAACACAGCAGGAGAAGGAAGGTGTTGGTACATGCACCTCAGCCTTTGGGAGGTGGAGACAGTCAATCAGAAGTCCACTATCCTCACCACATAGTGTGTTTTGGGCCAGTTGGGTTGGGTACATGACACTCTTGCTGAAAAGAAATGCTGAAAGTATTTCTAAAGTCCTTAGAGTACTTTGAGGAATAAAGAGGAGAAGGGACAGAGCCAGCAAGAGGAGAGGGTCATGGGACATGAATGAAATCAAGGTCTATTTTACACTTGTATGAGAATGTCCTAAGAAAACCCAGTATTTTATATAGTTGTTAGGAGGAGGAGAGAAACAGAAGTAGGGAAGACTTTTGGGAGAACTTTTCCAAGAAGATCTCTCAGCAGGGCAGACATAGCATCACATTTCTTCCTCTCAGTTAGCAGTGTTTTCCACGGATAGCCAGAGTGCCAAGTAGTAGATTCATTGATATACTATATAAAAGGTAAGAACCATCCCATGGTGGTGCATGCCTTTAATCTCAGCACTTGGGAGGCAGTCAGAGGGATCTCTGTGAGTTCCAGGCCAGCCTGGTCTACAGAGCGAGATCCAGGACAGGCGCCAAAACTACACAGAGAAATCCTGTCTCAAAAAACCAAAATAAAGAAAGAAAGAAAAAGATCTGGGCAGTGGTGGCACATGCCTGTAATCCCAGCCCTCTGGAGGCAGAGGCAGGTGGATCTCTGTGAGAAAGAAAAAGAAACATTCAATAGATATGCAAAGGAAAAAGCATGGTATCCTCATCCATCAGGATCTTAGGCCTACATCTTGAGTAGGCCAGATGGACTACCTGTTAGATATAAACAAAGAAATAAGTAGATAAGTAAGTAAGTAAATAACCAAAGGAACAAACAGGCCCACTAAGGAGCTGGGCTTGGCCCTTAGCTCTAGTGCTTGTCTGGCATGTGTGAGGATGAGCTCCTCCAATAGGGAAGGGAAAAGAGAGAAGGAGGGAAGACAGGGAGAGAGTCATAAAGAGTAACACTGGTGTCAAGTGTCAAACACAGAACATGACAAAATAATAGAACAAGAAAAACAAATCAAAGATGCCACTTATCAATTAAGCTGACTATGCTTAATTTCCATTTTTAACACAAACGAAGAAGGTTTTAATTTTGAAAGATTTATTTTCCACCCCTGATGACCTTTGAGGAAAAACTAATCATGTCTTAGAGACATGGTTTCATGGATCCAACCTAGCCTGGAATTCGCCTTTTCCACAGACTGGCCTAGTACTCCCCATGCATCTGGCTGACCTTGAACTCCTGATCTTGCTGTCCTTGTCTCCCAACTTCTGGGGTTTTGGATGTTCTAAAGTACTCACACCAATACTATTTTAAATCTCTTTCTGGGGATTGAACCCATTGGCGTCCAGTATGTGAGACAAACACTCTAACCTTGGGGTATTTTCTTAGATCAAGTCTTTGCACGTGATACCATATAAATCTGATATCCATTTTTTATTAAATTAAAAAATAGCCATATACAAAAATTTAGCCACTTTTTTTTTTAAACCAACCTTGACCTCCAATGAACAACTGAAGTTTCACTTTGTTAATTTCCATTTCCATTTTATTTTGGGAATGAAGAAAACTTCTAGGACCTGGTAGGTGGAAATGGAAGAAGAATTCATGAGACTGTAGGAGGGGGTTGGGAAAATGGTTTTCCTGTTTCTGTGTGTTGCCAAAAATCAAGCTATACAAACAATAAAGGCATGCAAAGGTCAATTCCTTACCACCACCACCACCACCATCACCACCAAAACCATCATGATGGCCACCACCCAATACTAGGGGCACACACACACACACACACACACACACACACACACACACATTCACATTTGCCCACAGGTGGGTTCTTGAAGATCAAGGGACACACCCTTCCTGGTTTCAGACCTCGCTGGGCGGGGCTTCCTTGGAAGCAAGGCCTATCTATATAAGAAACTGAGAGCCTCTGGAAAGGCCCCCTGATCAGCCAGTCATCTAATCACCTCTCTCTCCCAGAGGGTTCACAGAGTCTCTTGCAGAAGAAGCCAGAGGACAGCTGTCCTGAAGGAAGAACTCGAGCACATAGGTCCATCAGCTGCATCGGACTTTGTCTTGCAACTCTTGTCAAGTGCTAAGGCCTCATTGACACCATGCTGCTGGGAGTTCTGCCTCGCAGCCCCAGCGCCAACCTGCTGTCCTGCTGGCCACCACAGCCAGAAGGACCCAGGCCTGCCAAGCGCCGCTGCCTCCACAGGTGCACCTGCCCGGGCACGCAGGCACAGCCAGACCTGGAAGCACCCACTGGGCCAGGGAGCAGCTCACCACCACCATGTTCCTGCACTCCAACTCCATCTGGAAGGCGTGGACCTGCTGCTGGAGTCCCAGCCTGCTTCAGTCATGCTAGTGATGCTCCCAGGACATACCATCATCGTGGTGCGCGAGGGTCTCCAGGACTCTGCACAGAGTGCACAGCCTAGTGTCTGGCACACCAGCCAGCAGGAAATGCCCCAGGACCACCGGGGCGCCCTCCACCAGGGTTCCTCCAGTGCGTGTCTATCAGACATGCAAGGCTTGGGAAAAGGCTCTGACTCAGATGAAGACTCTCAAGGAGGCTTAGGAGGTTTGGTGAGGCCGATGCCATGGATGAACGCTCCAGCCGGCATGGTCCCAGGGCTGCTTCTCCCCTTCACCAGGATGCCCAGCCCTTTGTTCCCGTGCCACGTCCCTGGGGCCCATCAGCCCCTCTTAGTGCAGGGAGTTAAGCTTATTCTATAAAGATAAAGTAAGCATCAATTATTTGATTACTTTGATATGTAGTCTACCCAATAAAGATAATCTACTTGATTCATTCATTTACCTTTCAACCTTAAACAAGAAAACCACAGGAAGTGTTCACTGCCATCTAAAACATTTTAAAACTGGAGGCCTGAAGGTACAGCTCAGGAAGTAAGGTGTTTGGTGAGCAAGCTTGAGGACCCTCGCTCAAATCTTCAGTACCCATGCAAAAAGTCATATTTGTCCATGTACACCCATAATTTCAGTTTCGGGGAGGCAGACAGGGATCTCTAAGCTCATGGTCATCCAATCAGGCTGAACTAGAGAGCTCCAGGTTTAAAGACTCCACCTCAAACACTAAGGTACAAAGCAATGAAGACACCTGATGCTGAATTCTGCCCTCCATATACATCTGTATGCATACATGCACATATATGCATACATATACATGACTCATACATACACTGCACACGAAGCAAGCTAATTATAAAATATGTTAAAACTATATGTTTCCATATATTCTGTTCATTATTGTTTTTGATGCATTATCTTTGGCCATCGGAAGGGTTGGCCTTCCTGTTGGGTTCTATGTCCCTTCTACTGGGTCTGGTTTTCCCGTAGCTTCCATGCCCTCTGGATGTGAGCTATCCCAGGCTTATCTTGTGTATAGATCCTGCCTCTGGCCCTGTTTCTGAGGAGCCTTGGTTCCTCTGGTGGCAAACGGTGCTTGAGGAAGAGAACTCTCTTTAAAAGCATGCGTCTAGACGGGAAGGGGCCGAGAAGCCCACACAGTCACCAGTCAGAGCCTTGCTTGTGTAGGGGAGGCAGATGCTGCTGGAGACTAGACTACGCTCTGGAGTCTGGCCTCTGGCTGGCCCTGCCGGAAAAGATAGTGGAGAAGAGCCCAGAAAAACCAAACCCAGCTGTCTCCGAATCCATCCTGCAGAGTCGGGGGCCAAGAGCTGACAGGTGTGAAGCGGGTGTTTTCCTAAAGACCCGCTTCCTCTGCTCACGGAGCTGGGTGTGGGACAGTGCAAGGCTTCTTCCTTGACCAGCACGGCTATTGTTCAGAGTGTGACCCGGCAGGAGGAGGCAAATGGCTACTCAAGGCTTTGGCAGGGCCTCCGTGAACCATTTTTTTCTTTAAAGTTCATGATGACTCTAGAAGGTAGGTTCTATTTCTGTCCTCTGTGTACAGTGGAGGGAAAGGAAGCTTAGATGCTGTCATTTGGCTGAAGCCAGCACAGTTTGGTAGCGAGGCCACGATTAGACGTTATGTCTCTTACACGGCACAGCCTTTGTTCTTTGGAAGGTCAGCCTTTCCATATCTGGGGAGGGAGGTATGTCTACATTATCAACACTCTGAGCAAGTCACTGAGATCACTAAATGCCACATCAACGTCCTTTCTTAATCACTCCTGATTTCATCCATAGAGCAATGCATGCCAGCTGAAAGATGGCATTTCCCAGCCTCCCTTACAGGAGATGGGGCAAAGGGATGAACAGCAGCTGTCGAATGGGGCTTCTAGGTAAGCTCCTTAGGAGGGGACAGACACTGCAAGGCACCCCATTGCCATCCTGGCATTCCTAGCTTCCGGCCTAGCCTGTGATTGGAAAGACCAGTGCTCCAGTGTCGTCTCGGACCCAGCCTTGAAAACGAAAGCCTGACATGAAAGATAAGGGACAGAGGCCCAGGAGGAGGCTGGGGCCCTGGCGACTGCCAGAACCGCCGTGCCAGCTGCAATCACTTTTCTTTGGATTTCATTTATGAGAAAGAGAAACAGACCTCTGTTTCAGTCAGGCCATTTATTAGGGTACTTTGCTGCAGGGTTATAGATAAGCATCAGAAGCAGAAGCAAGGCTAAGGACTTCTCGGCAGACCGAGTGCTCGCTAGCCTGCATGAAGCTCAGGTTTGGTGCCCAGCCCCACAGAAAGCAGAGCTTTGGAAGCCAAGGGAGGAAGTTCAGAAGTTCAAGGTCATCCTGTGCTACATAGAGAGTTTGAGGCCAGCCTGGGACACAAGAAGTCTTGTGTGGGGTAAGGGGAGGAGAAAAGAAAAAGTAGAAACAGTAGAGAATCTAGCCTCTCTGAGACCCCTTAGCTTACAGGCTTTTAGCCTTGCTTCTGTGTAAAACTCCCCTTCCCATGAAAAATATTTTGTGGGATCCTCTTTATCATCTTGAAATAAAATTACAGCATACCCAAATCCACATGCAGATGTTCCTCAACTTAAAGCTGAGTTGTGTCTTGATAAATCCATCATATACAGAAAATTCCACAGGTGGAAAATGCATTTAACACACTCAGGCTAATGGACACATGGCACCCAGCACACTGCAGAACAGTTTATTCTTGTGATGGGTGCTTGGCTGTGGGCTGCAGCTCCCTGCTGCTTCCAGAATAGCCGGCGCTGATCACGACCACACCACTTACTGCCTAGCCACAGAAAGAACCAAGTGTAAAATCTGCAGTGTTGTTTCTACCGTGGAGGCGTTGCTTTGCGCCATTGTCAAAAATTCCAAGTGTTGTCAGGCATGGTGGTGCACATCCTAGCACCCAGGAGACCGAGGCAAGAGGACCACAGTTTGAGGACATTGTGGACTGCATAGCGAACTTGGGGTCAGTCTGGGCTACAGTGCAAGTTTGAGGTCAACTTGAACTATCTACTAAGTTCCAGACCAAACTGTGTTACACAGTGAGATTTTCTGTCAAACTAACAACAATAAACACATAGGGCATGATACTGTCTACCCAGGGTACATCTATAATACCCTAATTGTACCTACCGTACGGGAGAAATAAAAAGGAGTCATTTGTAGTCATATGAACTTCAGTTTGTGAATGTTTGGGTACAGCTGGACTAGCGGCCCCAGTGTGGCAATCAGATGCTAATACTCATAGGCAGACTCACCTCGAGTAGGGCCCCGCCAATGCAGGGGAAAGTTATTTTTCAGTCAGATCCAGGACTAGTATTGTCCTATTGTGACTTTCTGAAATGGCAAATGTCCCTCAGTAAACTTTCAATCTAATAAGACAAAGTGCATTCTAGAAAATGCATCACTATTAGTCACAGAAATATCTTATGTTTCTACAGAGAACGGAGAGTGGTAAGATCAGGTGTTCCAGCCAGGTGGAATTCTCATGGGGTGCTGAAAACTCATGCTGGGCACAAGCAGGATAGCACTGCAATGTCCTTGATGAATGCCACTGATGGAAGGCAGCTCTCTGAAGTCACACATGTCTGCAGTCTGCAGAACAAGCTCACAACAAGAGATGTGCCTTCTCCTTCTGGATACCTTCTGACCTGGACCCCAGCAATGGCTCTAGGATCCATCCCCAGTCGTCAGACGAGAAAGAGGGTGATGTTGGGAAATTCTGGTGCTTACCCAGCTGTGTTTCAAGATGCTGAGCATAAATCCCAAATCTCTAAAAGATCTAGCACAGAGTAAAGACCACAATCATGAACACAGTGCTCTGTTTTGTCCTGAAACACATAGCCAGTGTAAGTCACTGCTGACCAATGCACATTTTTCTCATAAGATTCACCCACTAGATAATGTCAAATCATAGTCTAATGAGGCTTTGCTGAGGGAAAATGCCTGAGTTGGGGGGCATATGTACACTAGCCACTGCTCATCCTGAGACATGGCGTGGAGGAGCAGGCTCCTTATACAGTCACACAGCCTCAGGGCCCCAGGAGTGAGCACAGGCTTGGTAGGAAGCAGCAAATACCACAACCACACTGTTTCTATCAAAACTCTGACAGTCCACCCTCACTGATCTCTCTCTCTCTCTCTCTCTCTCTCTCTCTCTCTCTCTCTCTCATCTATCCATCCATCCATCCATCCATCCATCCACCCACCCACCCACCCACCCATCCATCCATCTATCTATATCGATCTCTTTCTTAAAATAGGGTTTCTCTGTGTAGCTCTGGTTGTCCTGGAACTCGCTCTGTAGACCAGGTTGGCCTCAAAATCAGAGATCTGCCTTCCTCCTGCGTGCTAGAATTAAGGGCATGTGCCACCACACCCAGCTCACCCTCAGCTTTCAACAAGGCCTTGGCTGTGCAGAACTTTTTGCAGGTGAATCTTAGGGTCTCATTGTTTTTGTATATTTTATTTTCCAATCAAGAAATTTTTGCCTCCTTTACCCAATTCTTTCCTTTCTAAAGCCAGTTTTGTCTTATTTCTCAAACCAACAAAGACTGAGGCCAGAAGGTTCTCTAAGCATGCACACATGGTTTGGGGTTTGGAGGAAGCTGCATCCAGCTGTTTCCTCCACGTGGGACTGTGAGGGGTGCCATACCTGCAGCCCTTCCTCTGTACATCAGGCCTTTTCATAAGTGCTTGTCAAGTTCTATGCTCTGAACAGCCCTGTGGTGTTCCATCATCTAGTCTTTTTTTTCCTTTTTTTCCCCCTTTCTTTTTTTTTTTTGGAGCTGAGGATCGAACCCGGGGACTTGCACTTGCCAGGCAAGTGCTCTAGCACTGAGCTAAATCCCCAACCCCCATCATCTAGTCTTATAGTCGGGGAAAAAAGAAAATAACTTACTCAAGTTCCCAGAGTAGGTGACAGACTCTGGGTCTGAAGACCTGTTGGAACTGGAAAACCACGTGATCTAAGATACCAGTGGGTCCTTGGTTGTTTGAATGCCTTTATCCCCTTCCTCATTTCACATGGGCCATAGTGTGCACTGCCTTATTGAATATAGTAGTTTGTGGGGAGCCATAGGCCAGACTTCTTGTCCTTGGTATCTGTCTCATTTCCCAAATATGGAACTCCAGGAGCACAGTGTAAATCTAGACTCTTCCTCAAGGCCTTTCTACACGAGCTTGCTGGCCAGAGCCAGCTCTCTTCAGGATATGGTGTGAGCATAGTTTAGTGGTCTTCCAGCATATGCATATAGAGCTGTGGAAGGAAGTTCCAGACGCCAGCTAGCTCTTCCAGGACGTGTCTAACTCAGCAGACACTTGCTGAATACAAAGGAATACACAAGAAAGCTGAAGATGGCCTCCCATACTTCCCCATGCTGTGAACAGTCTCAGTGAGTTACGGATAAGGGAGGGACTGGAATGGCTACTGAAGGCCTGGGTTCTTCTCCTTTGTCCCACCTGCTTTCAACTGAAACTCCCAGGGAATGAAGAGGAAATTGCACCAATAAACACAATATTACTTTAAATCCTTGGTTTCCTGAGTGACATGGCAAAGTATTGTGCTAATGCTGCTCAAGTCGGTGTAAAATCCCATCCCAGGAAAGAGAAAGGGGCTTAGCAGGAGATGAAGAGGGCACTTGTCTGAGTTGCAATTAGATAAGAATTAAATTGCTGCTAAAGATACAATGTCAATATTTTGTAGCCCCCTTTTCTGGGAGATGGGAAATCTGGGAATACTTGGCTGCTATTTCCAACACTACAGTCTCATTGTAGCTAAATTACAATAGTCAATCATAAACTAATTAATATGCCACACAAAATTTGGATATACTCAACAGTACTAATAGTGTGGGGTTTTGCTCACGGATTTGTTTTATGGCTCAGGGTCTCACACTGCAGCACAGGCCAATTTGAAACTCACTATGTCCCCCAGGCCAGGCTACCCTCAAACTTCTGGCAATCCCTCTCAAGTCCTGGGTTTCCAGGCATGAGCCACCACACCTGGCCTAAATAGAATGTTACTACTGGGTAAATGCCCAGTGGTAAATACATGTATTCAAACTACATTTAATTGGCCTTTACTACACTAGGCTATAAAATAATTTCTTATTCCCTTTGTGTTTCAGTGAGTACCGCTTATCAGACTCCTGGTATCTGGAGCGTTTTCTATACTTTAGGGGCACTCCTCTGTGCACTCTGCTGTCCCCAGGTTCTGCAGGCTCCTGGTGACTGCTCTGCAGAGGGCAGGAACAATGTAGAGACCAGACAGTGGCTCCACGCCCCACAGCAGGCGCTGGCACCCCCTAGAGACTGAGAGTGGGTGGTGCCTACTCAGTTCAGTTCTTAAAGCCCTTCTCTGAATCATTCACTAAATTCAGAAGCTGAGATGTACTGGTAATTATTTTCTGATTGCTTCAGGAATGACCAGCTCTTTAAATACCTTACAATAGGGCCACTGAGATGGCTTAGAGGACAAAAGCCTTTACTCTGCAAGCCTGACAACGTGAGCTTGATTCTTGGGACCCACAGTGGAGAGAAAGAAATGAAAGTCATTTGATCTTCATGCATGCATGTCATGGAACACATGTTCATGCACACATCATATGCATGCAGAGACAGATGTGACAATAATAAACAAAATTTAAAATAAAAAAAAAACACCCTGTAACTCCCACAGTAACAACATAGTACTGTTCCTGTAACACAATAAGACAGACTGTAAGTGTGGGTCATCCTCTGCAACAATTAGCCTGCGCACTAGGAAATATCAGTGTCTCAAAGAGATGCCATCAGTACATGAGATTGTGAACTGGACAGGCACAATTGAGTGTGTGCTCAACACTGATAGCTGCTGTACTGCCTGATACCAGTTTTCCTGAACTGAACCATTACATTGTGATTATATAAAACAATGTGCTGATCCCTGTGAAATGATCAAAAGTGAAACAAAAGAAGAAACTTAGAAGGAAAAAAATCTGAGTAAGAATACACATATGACCTGCCCACTGTGTAGTTACTTGGACAAATGCTGTAGTTGGGCTCTTGAGGGACTCCCTAGGGCCCATGTGTTAAGGGTTTGGGTTCCCAGCCTTAGTGCTATTGGGTGGCAGTGGGAAGTTAGGTCACTGGGGAAGTCCTAGACACTTTTCTGTTGCTGAAAGAAACCACTCTGACCTGGGCAACTTGGGGAGAAAGGGACTTACTTAGTTTACAGGGTGTAGTCCATTGTCAGGGAAGTTAGAGCAGGAACTGGAGCGCTGAGCGTGGAGGGGCGCTGAGCGTGGAGGGGCGCTGAGCGTGGAGGGGCGCTGAGCGTGGAGGGGCGCTGAGCGTGGAGGGGCGCTGAGCGTGGAGGGGCGCTGAGCGTGGAGGGGCGCTGAGCGTGGAGGGGCGCTGAGCGTGGAGGGGCGCTGAGCGTGGAGGGGCGCTGAGCGTGGAGGGGCGCTGAGCGTGGAGGGGCGCTGAGCGTGGAGGGGCGCTGAGCGTGGAGGGGCGCTGAGCGTGGAGGGGCGCTGAGCGTGGAGGGGCGCTGAGCGTGGAGGGGCGCTGAGCGTGGAGGGGCGCTGTGAAAGGAAAAAAGAAACGAAGTACGTGACTGCTCCTGGGAACGTTAGGGGAGACGTTTATTCTAAATACGTGGGAGAGCATAGCTAAAGGCGGGGACATCTGGGCCAGTCCAGAGTGGACATGTTCCGACTGGGCTGTGTGTTATGTGAGGAGAAGGGGGAGAGAAGAGGGGAAAGAGAGGATCCAGGTCCAGCAGCCAAGAGGCCCAAAGAGTAGACGGAAAGGCCAGGGAACCAAATGGTTGAATTACATACGGAAGAGCAGCTGGGGGAAGGGCGGCTCAGCCCTGGACTGGAGAAGTTTAGGGTAAGGCAGGGTATGCCAGGCAGGAGGGCCCTGTAGCAGGTGGGGTTGAGGGATGCTGGGAGAACCTGGTGGCCAGGGCTGCTGTCATATGTTAAATAGGCACCTTAGCCATTTGTCCCAGGTTTGAGACCTAACGCACTGTTTACTGGCTCACTTCCCCTGGCTTGCTCACTTAGCTTGTTTACCTAATTTGGGACTACCTGCTCAGGGGTGTGTTGTTGTTTTTTACTCTTTTCCTGTTTTGGCTCTTCGCTCCTTTGGGGGCCTACCACCCAGCTCCCAAATAAATCACATACAGAGGCTTATTCTTACTTATAAATGCATGGCCTAAGTTTGGCTTGTTTCTAGCCAGCTTTTCTTAAATTATCTTTTGCCTCTGGGCTTTTACCTTTATCTATTTCTGTATATATTTCCTTCTTATTCCATGTCTGACTATGTGGCTGGCTGGATGGCATCCTTGTCTCCTTTTCTCATTCCTTGATCTCCTTTCTTGATTTTTCTTCTTCTATTTATTCTCTCTACCTCCCAGTCCCACTTATCCTTTCTCCTGTCTAGCTATTGGCCATTCGGCTCTTGGCCATTCAGCTCTTCATTAGACCAAGCAAAGTAACACAGCTTCACAGAGTTAAACAAATGCAACATAAAAGAATGCAACACATCTTTGCATCATTAAACAAATGTTCCATAGCATAAACAAATGTAACACATCTGAAAATAATATTCTACAACAGGGGTAGGACTGCCCATGGAGATCTGAGTCCCCCTCCATCAATTTGCCATCAAGAAAATGCCCCACAGACAAGCCCACAGGCCAATCTAATGGAGACAATTCCTTAATAGAGATTCCTTTTTCAGGTATGTCAAGATGACAACCAAGATTAGGGTGTGTCCTTGTAGAGGGATGCTAGGATTGTGGTGGTATTGTGTTCCCTGAAATATTGTGTACTCTAATAAACTTATCTGGGGTCAGAGACAGAACAGCCACAATATTAAACAGAGGATAGGCAGTGGTAGCACACACCTTTAATCCTAGCATTCCAGAGGCAGAGATCCATCTGTTCAAGGATACAGCCAAGCATGGTGACACATGACTTTAATCCCAAGAAGTGAGCCTTTAGTCCCAGGGAGTGATGGCAGAAAGCAGAAAGAAATATAAGGCATGAGGACCAGAAACTAGCAGCATTTGGCTGGTTAAGCTTTTGGGCTTTGGAGCAGCAGTTCATCTGAGACCCATTTGAATAGGGACTCAGAGGCTTCCAGTCTGAGGAAACAGGCTCGGCTAAGAAGTTGGCCAGGTGAGGTAGCTGTGGCTTGTTCTGCTTCTCTGATCTTCCAGCGTTCACCCCAATACCCGGCTTGAGTTTGGCTTTATTAATAAGACTCTAAGATTCATGCTACACTAGGAAGCTGGCCCCTCTTGTGATTCCAGTTGCCGCGCACTGAGCAGCTTTCTTACCCATGTGCCCTTGCCCAGATACTCTGTCTTGCCATTGGCACAAAAGCCATGGAACCAACCGACCATTGACCAAAGCCTCCAAAACCATGAACCAAAATAAACCTTGCTCCATATAAAGTGATTTTTCTCAGGTACTGTGTCTCACTGCAAAAGAAAACTGACTAACACACACACACACACACACACACACACACACACACTACTACTACTAATCTAGTGGCTTTATGGAACTCAGACTTACTGTCTCAAAGTCATGAAAGCCAGAGGTCTGAGATGGGCCCCACTAGGCTGCATTCCTTTCTGGAAACTCCAGCAGAAAAAATCTGTGTGCTTTTTTTTTTTTTTTTTTTTTTTTTTTTTTTTTTTTTTTGCCTTCAGCTTCCAGAATTTGCCTGAATTCTTTGGCTCATGGCCTCCCTCATCTTAAGAACCAGTAAGAGCTGGCTGAATATTTCTCACCCTCTCTTTCCCTTCCTTCTTCCCAATTACAAAGATACTTAAGATTGAACTGGGCTTGCCTTATTAGCCCAGGATAGTCTCTCAGTTTAAGGTCTGCTGATTAGCAGCTTTAATCCCTCCTTGCCTTATACACAACATGTCCTGAGGTTAGGATGTGGATATCTTCATGGACTCTTGCCTAACACATGTGTGTGCTGTGTTTGTGCACACACACGCAGAGTAAATGTATAAAGATGTTAACAAATGAGTTAATAATTGAAGGACATATATTAAGCAACTTTTGTAGGTTTAAATTTTTTCAAGATGAAAAGTCTCATTGGAAAAAGGAAATGTCTCCCAATAATGATGAATTATTTTAAGCAACCACAAATATACAACCTGTTATGTGAAATTCAAAAGCTCTTAAAAGTGACACCCCACCCCCATCCCCCGCCGCGTCCCCCATCAACCATTCTTATTTATAACCCCACCTCATTGGGAACTTTACAGCTCTTTAATCCTTTTTTCATGGAAACCACGTTTCGCCACAAACGCCTGCATCCTTTCACACTGCTTTATCTGTTCATGTGCTGGGTCTCCTGTCAGGTGCCCGGATGTAAATAAGGACAAAGCCCTGTCCGCTTGGAGCTCTGTGAGCCAACCAGCCCAGGAGATGGGTAGGGTGTGACCAGCAGGTGAGGAAAGAAGAGTCACTGGAGAGACCGGCTTCCAGAAATGCCACACCAAGTTGTTCCTTTTATGGGCATCATGGTAAAGTGTTTGGGGGTTTAGAGCTTCCTTGAGCTCAGGAAGTCAAGGACAAACTACTACAGATCCAGAACCCTCAGTCCAGCAAAGGCGGACAAGGCTTGGCTGTTCTTACAGGAGGGTGTGGAAGCAGATCCTTCCACAACTGCCTTCCAGCCCCAGCAGATATCATGCCGCTCAGAAGAGTCCTTGAGATGGGGGACCCAGGCTTCCGGGTCTCTAGAAACTAAGTGATAATAAGTGACTATCTTATTACCTAATATCTAAGTGAAGTCTGGGGGTAGTTAGTTATGTGGTGATAGAAAAATACATTCTCTCCTGCCTAAGGTTACTATATCAAGAATTTGTTGTTTATCATTCTCTTGGGTTTCGTACCATACTGACAGGAACCTTGCTTGCCTAAATACATTGTTGCATTTTGTGGGTTTGATCTTTCATCTGTGGCTTACTTTTCCGTTTACTGATATGATTTAGTTTTCTTATTCAAAATCAGGTCCTGGACTGAGTCAGCCTCGTCTTGGAGTCCATTCATTTTCCCTCATGTGAATTTCTCCATTCTCCTATTCTTGGACACAGAGAGTGTTTTCACTGTTTTGCTATGGCAACCCGGCTGCTATGAACATTCTTGTGTGACTCCTGGAACATCTGAGCTATGTTTTCTCTGGGGTCTGTGTCTAGGAGCGAACTGGCCAGCTTCTATGCTATTAGCATCAACTGTACAACACATATTTTTTCTAGTGTTGACACAGCCTCACTGTAGACAACTGCAGCACCTAAGAATTCCTTTGTCCCCCATCCACTTCATACTGTCTGATTTATTAATTTGTGCATTTCTGGAAGATTTAAAAATCACATTTCATTGCAATTTAACTTGCTGTTTCATAATTACCACTAAGATGACCCCCCTCCCATTTATTATGGTTTGATTCTCCTGTAAAATGCCTTAGGACTTTTGTCCAGATTTTTATTGGGTTGCTTTAGCTGACTGATTCATAGAAGTTTTTATGTATTCTGATTCTATCCCTTGACAGTTATATGTATTGCAAATATTTCCAGGCTTTGGATTAGATTTTCCTTTTTGTGAAATACTTTGAGGAAAAGGAGTTCTGAAGTTTAATGGAGACTAATTTACCAGTCATTTCCTGTCTGCTGTGCACTTAAATATTGTGCTCAGAAAAGCCTTTCTTCCACCAGGCTACACGGACTGTTCTATGATTTCTTACACTTGTAAAAGGTTAGCCTGCCCTAGTTAGGTCTAATCCACCTGGGAAGGATTCTAGGACATGTGTACCAACTGAAGATGAATGTACAGTTTGCTATCTTTTCACATGGATAACTATTGAGCCATTACCATTTTGTTGGATGGTCCATTGAGTTTTTATTTGTCATGCCATTTATGACCCAAATACATTTTCTTGTTTTTTCTTTTCTCCTTTTAAGTGCTTTGTTACGTAGTCCAGGCTGGCTTCAACCTCTCAATCTCCTGCCCAAGCCTTCCAAGTGCTGGGACAGCAGGCCTCCACACCACACCCGTCTTCAGTCAGGATTCTGTTTTAAGCATGCGTGTCTGTTCTTGGTGCCGCCTTCAGCCCCAGTTTCCTCTAGATCCGCTTTCAAGCCGTATGGTCTCTAATTATCCCAACCTTTGTAATTGCAACATCACTTGCCTCTGTTCACTTGACAAGCATCCAGGCTACTTAGGCCTTCTGTTCTCCTGGTTATTTTGGATTTTCATGTGTTCATGGGGGCATGCACTCTTATGCCTAAGTGTTTGTGGAGGTCAGAGGTCAACCTCAGGTGTCCTTCAATGAACACCTTGTTTTTTGAGACAGGGTCTCTCACTGGGTTTGGTGACTAGGCTATACTGGCTAGTCAGTGAGGCTCAGAGATCCATCCCCTTAATGCTGGGAAAATATTTTTAAATCAAGGAAAATTGTCTCCTATCTCTACTTTGATAAGTAATTGTGAGCAAACACCAGGTTTTGCTGAATGCTTTTCCATGAGGATCATATGCTTTTTCTTCACTAAGCTTCAGATGCGATATTTATCTATCTATTTATTTATTTATTTATTTGGTTTTTCGGGACAGGGTTTCTTTGTGTAGCCTTGGCTGCCCTGGAACTCACTCTCAATAGACAGCCTGGCCTTGAACTCACAGAGATCCCTCTGCCTCCTGAGTGCTGGAATCAAAGGCATGTACCACTACCGCCCGGCCAGATGTGGCAAATTTAACAATAAATGAACCTGGAATTCTTGGGATTAAGCCCATTTTGTCAAGACTTGCCATCTTTTTACAAAAATGCCAGGAATAGAGTTGACAATTGGTTCAGTGTTTTAAGTGTGCAGGGGATCTGACACCCTCCTCTGACTTCTGCAGGTATATGCATGCATACATGGGCACACATACATAATACTTTTTTTTAATGTCATGAATGCGAGGCATGGTAGATCAGATTTGTAATCCTACCATTCAGCAGAGGCAGGTGGCTCTAAGTTGGAGACCAGCCTGGTCTATATAAATAGTTCCCGGCCAGACCGAGTTACAGAGATCCTCTTTCAAAAGGAACCAAAAAGACCTTTTAAAAGCCAGGAGTCACTTGAGTTTGCTCCAAGTCCACGAGTGAGATCTACCATTTTCTCACCACTTTCATATCAAGATCTACTAATCCAAAGGATGGCCTTGTCTCCTACACCCTGGGAAAATGTGTGTATTTGGAATGATCTGGTCCTTGTGTGGCTGGTAAAACATGATTAAAACCTTCAAGGATGCTTGTATGTGCAAGTATTAATAGTTTCGGTGATCTTTATAATTCGCAATTTTAACATTTCCACGATCATACAACTAGCACTTTGCTTTTTCATTTTGCAAAAGCAATCCAAAAATCTAGTGACTTAAGCAGGCTTTATTTTCAGAAGTGGGTTGTTTATGGAGTGCTGTGATAGCTCCATTGTGCTGTCTGGCACCCAGATTTCTTAGTCTTTCTGCTCAGTCCCATAGTGTATGTTGTGACTGCCTTGTCACTGGCTGGTTGGCTTAAGGCATGATGGTCTCATTCCAGGCAAAATAATATAAAGAAGGGCAACAAGAAATGAGTAATGTTGAGATACACATTTTGTTTAATAACATTTATTTTATGTTCATTGGTGTTTTGCCTGCATGTCTGTCTGAGGGTGTCAGAAACCCTGGAACTGAAGTTACAGACAGGTGTGAGCTACCATGTGGGTGTTGGGAATTGAACATGGGTCTCCTAGAAGGGCAGTCAGTGTTAACTACTGAGCCATGTCTCTAGCCCAGGCAAATCATTTTTTTATTCATTGTCAAAACTGTGGCGACAAGCACACTAAATGGGTACATAGGATACACTCAAAAGGCACAAATACGTGGACTAAGCTCTCCAACTGCTCTAGCCGAGGCTGCAGTGATTAGCAGGCAGCTGAAAACAAAGATGAAAACCAGAGAGTAGCAGCAGCAACATGAAACGAACCAACTTCTAAGACTAAATGCCTAACCAGATAGGTCTAGTATGTCCAGGATCAGAGCTGTGATTTCATAGGAACAGGATCCTAGATAAGGTCATCTGGCAGTGATGAGTCTGAAAAACTTTAACTCCTACCCTAGTGCTCCAAACAGGTACTGTAGCAAAGTATTCACCCCCACACAGATGGAAGGATCCTCGGGTCCAACAGTATGGGCCTGCCTGCCAGGTCTGATGCAGCTGTTGCTGCCACCCAGTGGCAGTCTTCCTTTAATGGAGGCTGAAGCTAAGTGCCAAGCATGGTACCATTTCTTGAGACCAGGAAACCAATTACATGGTCTTGCATTTGAGAAAGTTCAGGAATAACTGATTCAGACTTGAATTCCATGTGTTTGATTTTTCTGCTTGCCTCACCAGCACCACCATTTGAGAACTAAGATGTGGTCTCCATGTCAAACTGGGGGCCACATTACAGGGAAGAAGTGTGGGAGATGGGCCTGTGACCACAGAACCCTTGTACCATGCAATGTACCTCAGCTTCTGGCCTTAAAGGTCATTGCCATGGTCTAGTGAAGGCCCATACATGAGACACCGAAGTGGCCTATGCACACATTAGATCAAAGATGATGTGGTTCTTTCTGCATGTCCGGTGATGGCTACCACATCATATTTCATCTGGTGTGTATATGCTCTTTTTAGCAGTTTCACTGATATTTTAAAAATGTAGCTGTTGATGTTACAGTTCATCTTCTATTTAATTGACGACGTTCCTATCACCTTTCTTCTATTTAGGAATTATTTAATCTTTTTCTAGCTTAAGGTAGCAGCTTACATCAATTCTGTGTCTCTCCCTTAATGCAACAGTTTTAAGTGCTTCTTACTCTTTGGGCATATTCTTTTCTGAAAATTGATGTTTTTACTATTGTTTACTTCAAAATTGTTTCCTAACAGATCTCATGACCTCTTCTTTGATACCTGTGTTACTTAGAAGTATGATGTTTAATTTCATGTACTGGGGAGGCTATTCTAGCTATCTTTATTCCTTCCTAAAGTGATTTTTTTTTAAAAAAATTTAAGACATCCTATGACTCCCTTGGTGAATATACTATACTCATTTAAAAGATGTTCATTGTTTTCTAGAGTATTCTATAAATGTTGACTAGATCAAATTGCTTAAGTGTTGCTTATAACATCTATATACTGACTTTTGTTCTATCAAGATAGTGCTGTTATATTCAACCTTTTACTTCTGTATGTTTTTATTCCTTTTGATGATTTTGTGTGTGCATGGTTGCTTGCATGTATGTGCGTACTATATATGTGTCTGCTGTCTGGAGGCAAGAAGGGAGCACTAGAACCCCTAGAACTGGAGTTATGTTCTAAAGATATCATGTACATGGATGGGAATTGAACCCAGGTCCTTTATACAAGGGTAGCCAGTGCTTTTAACTACTGAACCATCTCTCCAGGCTGACATTTTTATTCTTAAGAGCATATTTACAGAGATATCTTGACATTCACCAGGTAAGGTCCCACCTCAATCCACATGACCTTGGCTGAGTTCTACGGCCCCACAGGACAATTCACATTTGGTTACAAGGGGAGTTTGGGATCCATGGGACCACCTGAACTGCAGAAGTCCACACAGTCGCCACTCTGGCAGACTCCCACTGACTAGGGCAAACAAATGGGTGCAGGCAGGAATGGGGTTACCGTCCCACTGTGCTTCAGTCTCTCTCCTCCTTGGTTGTTGTGCACACTCAAAGTAAGTAAAATGTAGTTAAAAAAAAGAGAAACTGTCAGTCATGTACCAACTTAAGACAACTAAACACCACCACATTGGATGATGAATAACTGAAATCAAGAAGGAAATTTAAAAAAATTCCTAGAGAAAGAATGAATATGAAAACACAACATCCTTAAAACCATGGAAAACAATGAAGGTGGTCCTAAGAGAACAGTTTATTGGTTCCTACAGTAAGAAATTAGAGACATGGGGCAGGGGGCAGGAGGAGGGGAGGGAGGGGGAACTGTGGTTGGTATGTAAAATGAATAAAAAAATAAACTGAAAAAAGAAATAAGCAAGAATGATTCCTCTTAATATCGTTTTTATTTCTGTGGAAAAAGAAAATGCCAGACATGCCTTTGACCACAATGACTAAAGTAAAAAATCTGTAAATGTTTTAATTTTCTAACTCAATTAATATTCAGGAATTCCATTTAACAAATTAGATATGAAAATCCCTACATTGAACTAATCTTGAAAGAAAAGGGAAGAAAAAGATTAAACTATGCACTAAGACATTAGAAATGAAAAGTCTAAGACATGCGGTAGACAAATGCAGTCATGGGAAAAAATAAAATCTTTCAGAGGGAGGAGCATTTGAGTTGGGAAAAAAACAGAGACATCTCAAATGAATTACTTAATGATTTGAACAGCTAAATGGAGTTGTTAAAGCCTTAGCCAGACCTGAAGAAATAGGAATCACAAAACAGAAATGAAAAGGGGGCCATTACAGGAGATACTGATGAGATTAATAACGTCAGCAGGTCTGAACTTAAACACTTACATTCCATTGAACTGGAAATGCTGTTAGAAATGGATGAATATAGATGCATGACCTACAAAAATACCATGAAGATGAATTTAAGGTCCAGATGGATTCACTGGTGAGTTTTATCAGACTTTCCAAGAACTAAAACCAGTGTTTCTCCAAATATCCTACAAGACAGAACAGGAAGAAGCATTATCAAACTTTTCTATGATGCTACTATTAACATGATACCAAACACAGACCAAAAAAAAAAAAAGTCACAAATGAAAATTTCAGATCCATTCTCTGATGAACATAGACACAATGTACATTCTTGCAAACAGAATTCAAGAATCCATTTAAAAAGATCATTCACAATTATCAAGCTGGGTTTACTCAGTCCAGGCATGCAGAGATGGCTAAATGTACATTTATCAATATATGTCATCCCCTTCATGTTAAAAGTCCTAAAGACACTCAGAACAGAGGGAACCTATCTCACCATCATGAAGGATACACAACAAACTTGTATTTTGTTAATGTAATGCAAAGGCATCCATTTTCCATTCTCTTATTCAATTGCATAAGAAGTCTTAGACTAAAGCCCAGGATAAGCAGAGCAAATGGAAGAGGTTCAAGTGCAAGCACCTGCACTTGTGGATGATTCTACACAAGAGACTCTGAGACACCACCAGAAAACTCTCATATCTGATGAAGACGTCACTCAGCAAAATGACTGGATATAGAATTAACATAAAACCCAGCAGCCTCCTACATACAAATAACATATTTGAGGCAATAAAGAAAACAATTCCATTAAGTTAACAAAGGACAGGAAAGAACTGCACAATGAAAATGAGTTTTACAAGTTGTACAAACGTGACACTGAGGCTGAGAAAGCATAAATTCATTCTTTTCCCTGCCACAGCTCTTTTGATGTTTAGTAAGACACATACACCCACACTCCAACCTCTCCTCATGAGACAGGAACTAAATCCACCAATCTCAACCATTATTTTGTCAGTGCACCTTTAGTGTGAAGAATACCACTAGCCATGGAGCAGGACCAATTTGACCTGGCTTCCGCGCATGGAAAACCGTGCCATGTTTGTTGTTGACGGGGACTCAGGGACAATATTACAATTGTAAAGTGGGTAGGCACTAGGTGCACAACTCAGTTAAAAACAACAACTATTATTATGTGTGTATGTGTGAGAGCGAGTGCCATGGTGTGCATGGGGAAGTCAGAAGACAACTTGCAAGGATTGGTTTTCTGTGTCCCACCATGTGAATCTCAAGGACCTAACCCAGGGCAGACTTGGCAGCAAGTAACTCCACCTGCTTAGCCATCTTGCTTCCCCATTAACATCTATTTTACCTACATCACCTACTATTTATGGATTCACTTGGTTATTCTACAAGCCCTGTGGGTTAAAAAATATTAACTTTCCTGAAATCTACAATTAGAACAAAAAAGTTGATACAAAAATGTTACAACCCAGACAAAGTGCATCAATTTAACAATCTAATCAGACTTGACTTGTTCAATGTTCTCTAAATTGGATGTTTTGATACATGAAAATTACTGGACTTAAGCATCAAAAGACTCGTAGGACCATACAAGAACAGGTATTTTTTATCAAGCTATGAAGGAGTTATACTACCTGACCTTTTGGTACCCATCAGGTCTACAGGTAGGCAGCTCACTGTATGAATAGATGAGCCTAATGCCTAACTCAGAGAGCAAAGCAATCTGTTTTACACACAGTACAATGATTGTATCTTTACCATAACAAAGTATGAAGATGGATATTTTAAAAACCACATTTTCAAAAGTATTTTAATTTTCTGAATTTTAATTCAAGTACAAGTCAGCTAGTTAACATAAATACAGAATAAATGCACATCATCTGCAGCCGTGTACAAAATTGCAACAATAGCAACACTCCTATGAAAGGGCAAAACTCATCAGCTCTTTTAAAGCTGACTGAACTATGAGTGATCAGTATAATTTAATTCACATCCACTGGGGTACATTCAAAAAGTTCAACATAACTGAGCAGAATTAGACTTTTTAGTTTCTAAAATGGGTATCATAAAAATCAAGGTTCAATTAAGGAGACACAAAGTTAGGGAAGAGAAGGTATGTGAGGGGGCAGAAAGCACACTTCATTTCAGATGATAAAATTCTGTCCCATTTAAATCAGATCTACCTATCTTCTTAGGAATGTTAAAAGTCATGATCAATGAGGATAAAGGAGCTATGTGTCAGCCCTACAGGGGTCCCTATAACACTAGCAGTTTGGACAGAAGAGCATGTAAACCGAGAGGAGTGAACGAAGTCCTTAGAGAAGGGGAGATTGATTCCCTACCACTTAAGAGCTTCAGACTGAAACCACTATTTCCTGGTGACTTTAGAAAGCCACTTTAATAAATGAACATTTATTCTTTTGAACACCCCAAATTGTGCTCATCCTAACAAGGAGACATCCAGGTTAGGAGACAAAAGGCTGGGCTAAATGACCTAATGATGCTGCCACGGTTTCAGAATTACAAGCTGGCTTGAGCCCGCTCTAGTGAGTCAGGCTGGTTCTACAGAATCATATGAGAATTGGGACAGATTTGGTGAGCATGAAGGCAGGTCTGTAATGCCAGCACTTAGTAGGCAGAGGTCGGAGAATCCGGGATTCAAGGTCATCTTGAACAACAAGAGACCCTATCACAAAACAAAGACAGAAGTGGTAGATCACTCCCTGCAAGTTTAAAGCACTGTATGGGATCCCACCACAGCTCAGCAATTCAACAACTGCAACAGCCACAGTTCAAGCCTTTGAGCCACAGCAGTAGAGTTCCTGCTGTGAGGTCTGCTTCTTTTTAGTAGCTATGGCTCCGCTTGACTAAGTTCAATTTTCTGAGAAGACCATAACAAAAGTATACAACAAGGTCCACACTAGCTCTCTAAGACATTTTAAGAAGAGTATCTGAAAACTGTTTTTAAAAACCCAATGCTCTGAGTATGCACAGCTTTTTAAACATTACAATTGGTTTAAGAAGATCTTCAAAGAAATACTTAAAGACAAACTATATGTAACACATATTTTTTTTTTTTTTTTTTTTTTTTAAATTATTTGTCATAAAGTAAACTACGGAGACAGTACTCAGGGGAAAAACAAAACAGACCTCACTGCTCCTTTCCAAGGACTGCTTTCCAAGTCAACTACTAAGACTCTAACTCCCACCCTTTCCTGCAGGACACACACCAACACTTTGAAAGCTGGGCACAACGCACTAGAGGTTAATGTTACATTTCTGCAAAGTACAGAGTAATACATGTTCATCCCTGAAGGACACTTATTATGGATTTGCTCCAACTACACACACTGTTCCTTAGCTGCTGGTTTTATTGTCAGTCTTCACCATCGGAGATCTCTGTAACACAGGAGAACATGTCCTACATTCAACACAACTTAAGAGTTATGGATCTTCACAGAGCAAATGGCACTGTATTAGGCAGTATCAATGGCACCTGAAGAGGCAATCGCTCTAGTCTGAGACCTTCTCTACAGATTTAAGTTAAACCCCCAGGTGAGGATTTATTTTTGGTATGTTCCGTGTAATAAATGTCAAAGCTGCAATAATTCCAAAGGTAACAATCTGAACTTGCCTTTGGTCTCCAAATATATTGGAATATTGTAAATTCCAGTTGAGCACCTCAAAAACATCCAGTTATTGATTACAAAGAAGTCAAGGTGAGAAATTTAAGAGGGCATTAAACTTCATTTGTGACAGCAGAGAAAGCTTTCAATGGCATGTGGCTTTTTCCATAGTATTGTGGCATTACACAGTACACAGCACACTTAAAATACTGTAAGATCTCCAAAACATATCTAAAAATCCAGAAAAATATTATGAATACTGCTTCTGCCTAATACACATAACAATGTCAAAAAAATGAACATGAATTCTCTCCTAACTCTTACCCCCTTAAAAGGCCACAAAGTGCATTCACACAGTCATTCTGAAGAGAAAGCCATTGCACACAATGGAAAGTTAAGGTACACTGATGAGTAGCACAGTGGAGTTCAACTGTGGAAGTTTTATATACCAGTATAGCAACATCCATTGGGAAATCTACAGTATTACAGCAAACACCTTCATAATGGCCATATAGAATACAATTAAGTGTTCAAAGGTGTCGCTGACTCAATAGCAAAATTTAAAAACTATATTCTGTTAACACACTGAACTAAAATTAGCCTGACTTTATGATAGAGCATTCAGGAAACTATGTCAGAGTAAATTTGTCCAGTGCAGCACACTCAGTGACAGACTCTTTGCCAACAAAGATTTGCTGCATCGCGTAGCTGAGGACCTCTCTCTGTAATATTTATATTGTCCTAAATATTAGTATCACTTCAAGGAACCTATAAAGGGCAAAAGTGCAAAATTACCATTTTCTCAACCATCCAAGAATAATCTATACAGATGTGGAAATAATTTAAAGGTTAAAATTCTTACTGTGACAGTAAGTAGAACAGACTCGTCATTAACTTTTCTACTTTTAAAGTAAATAGGTGGGTATGAGAATGTGATAATCACATTATGGCTCTATTCGTGCATTATGTTAACTGGAGAAGGCATGACGATATACTTTAAGTCACTGAGTCAGCGACCACTAGCTTATTTAGAGTCCCAATATTAACCACACATATTTGATGTTAAGTTCACAATAATGCTAGCTGTAACCAAAACATTTTAATGATGAAAATACATATAGGATTTAGATAATATTTCACTGGCTGTCAAAATACACTGACTATTGATGCCAAATAACTTAAAACATTGTACCAGGCAGAGCCCTCTCAGGGAAATGGTATTTACAGTATTACAGAAGATGTCAAGTTGGACAT
The DNA here is from genome assembly GCF_903995425.1 of Onychomys torridus. Classification (NCBI taxonomy): domain Eukaryota; kingdom Metazoa; phylum Chordata; class Mammalia; order Rodentia; family Cricetidae; genus Onychomys; species Onychomys torridus. The sequence goes on from NC_050449.1 coordinate 89,724,490, forward strand.
TTGTAATCATCACTACTATCTTTGGATACATACTTCGAGATGACTTTGTTTAGAAGCCTGAAAGAATGCTCATGGAATTAACACTACATTCTGAACGTCATAAATCAATAAAAAACCAAAACAAAACCATAGCTGGTAAACAATGGTAGAGAAAATGGCAATTTTGGAAAAGGAATGCTTTTTAAAGCATTCTCTTACAGGTGGCCCAGGGTTTCCTCACTGAAAGACTAATGTAGTGTAGTATTTTACTTCCTACAACCAAACTTCCACTCAGCCATAGTAGTTGGATCTTCCCAAACTACTGTCTCCGGTCCACCGTGCTGGCTTCAAGATTCCATGGTCCACTGTCATCTTTTGGTCTTCCTGCGCTGTGGCATGGCAGCCCATGCTGCTATCCATTGAGTAGGTAGACCACCAATTCATAGGTGGCCATCATAATGGCTGTGTTTGGAATTTGTCTCACCAGATGAGTTGTTAGACCACGGTAAAGAGACCCATAACCTTCTTCTTGAACAATTAAAGACAGTGTCTGAAAAAAAGATCTGTATTTTGTTCCTTCTTCACGTAGTCTTGTTCTTACAACTTCTGTTTAGGGAAAAAAAGAAAAATCATTTTACTGAAACATTATTCTTACCTTTCCACTCTCATCATACTGAACCCATACCTGATCTGTTTAATGTATAGCTTACTAACCAGACTACAGAAAACACCAAACTAATACAGCCCAGATCATATAAAGTACCTGTTGCACAAACAGATAAAAGGGTGTATATACAGCATGATGAATAAATAATATTCATAAATATAGGAAGGACGAATATAGAAATTTTTTTGGCAGGCATGCTTAATGTGCCAACATAAAATAAAATTGCTTGGGTCCTTGCAATTTATAGACTTTAAATTTGAATCCATTTCTGATGTACCCTTGGGCAAATTACTTAATTTTTACATTTCTTCTTGTTTCTAATTTGAAAATGATGGCATACCTAACACTATTAAGAATAGCATTTTTTTTTTTTTTTTTCGAGACAGGGTTTCTCTGTATAGCTTTGCACCTTTCCTGAATCTCGCTCTGTAGAGCAGACTAGCCTCGAACTCACAAAGATCTGCCTGCCTCTGCCTCCTGAGTGCTGGGATTACAGGCGTGCGCCGCTGCCACCACCACCCGGCAAGAATAGCATTTTGTTGTATGTCATTCAAGTCAAATTTTGCATGCTCCAAAGAGCATGTGCTTTTATCACCCAGGCTACTCCCTTACCATGTGGATATGCTATGGTTGTGGCACAGGTTTTTGAGGTGGCAGCAGCTAACATCATTCTCACAAAATCTGATGCTTCTTTCACAGACTCTTCCTCACTTTCCATCATAGAAGCAGTCTTACATTCCAGGAGTTTTTGCTTTATACTTTCATATATAACAAAATGGATAACTGTCTCGGATATGCCGGCATAGGAGGCAGACATGCCTCTATAAAATCCCCTTAGTCCATCTGTCTGATAGACTTTACGAATACATTCAAACGCACCCATTCGCTTTTCCCCACGGTTCCTGAAAGGAAAAGAGGGAAAACGTTACTGACATTAAGTACTGGAAGATTTTTATCAAAGTTGACTGTATGCATACATACACACACACACACACACACATACATATATATATATTTAATCTGACACTCTACTAAACAATGGTCTTTTGTCAACTCATTAAGAATTTCAAAGTATACATTTATTAGATTTCTCATCTTTTCTACTAAATTTGTCCTATTAACATGGATATCATGTAATTATCTTACCAAACACACCACCCACTACACTGACTCATCAGCCTCCCGCGCTCCTCAATGGGATCCAGGAGGTAGAACTCCGTGCTCAAGTGTTGACTCAAGGAAGACTCAAAGTACCCCAAAACCCCCAAACCCCTTACACTGTGATTACCCCAGTCCTAGTGACGCTCAAATTCCTTTGCATTTACTAACACACAAACCATGAGGGCTGGGCATGGTGGCGCACACGTTTAGTTCCAACACTCTGGGAGGCAGAGGCTGGTAGATCTTTGTGAGTTCTAGGCCAGCCAATGCTACATAATACAGACTCCGTTCTAAAAAAAAAAACAAAAAAAAACAAAAAACCCCCCAAACCTAACCAAACAACAACAAGAAAAAACCAAAAAGCCCCCAATAAAATCAAAAGAGAACAAATAAGAACCAATTGAGGGAGGTGTTAATCATGGCGCTGCCTCACTAAGGAGTACGACTGAGTTTCTTTTTAGTTTCACCCAGGTCCACCTGAAGTTACCAGATAAACGGAAGCCTGACATCCTATGTGGTGTCCTTGCTAGTAGCTTGGTAAACGATGATTCAGTCCCTTAAGTTACAAGGTGCTTACTCAGTATCTTTCCCAACACAATCTCCTTTAGTGCCACATAGAAGTACAGAATCTAGTCTTTCATATGTATATAACCTCGTAAAAATACTGGAATACATCATAGGAATGCTACCCCCTAGTTCAGGGTCTTTTATATATAGGTCCCTGGATTTGAGCAATGGTCTTCACTTTAGACTAGCTACCATGTAGCTTATTTAGCTGTTGGGAGGCCCTTATAACTCATACAGGTAGGTAGAGTAACACTTCTCTGGCTTGGTCAACCGATTATCCTACAATAAAAAGCACAGAAACTCTAACATACATGCAGTTTTCTTTAGATTGTCTCATTATCAACTGTTATATAACTTTTTGCTTGTGATGGGAGATCCACGCTTCAAAATGAAACAAAAGCAACAATAAATACTCAGCAGATAGCCCTCACAGCACCAGAAAGTGCTATTCAGGATGCCAGGTAAGATGTGTCACCCAGATCTTACTCAGCTGTAGACCCTGTGTGCAACAATATTGATTGGCTAGGCAAGTTGAACCTACTGGTGCAATACTGGCAAGTCAATTTTAGGGGATACTCAATCTGCTTTCTGACTGAATGTGAGGCTTTCTGCATAGGAAAGATTCACATTTGATTCTGAAAACTGGTCTACGGCCATACCACCCTGAACACGCCCAATCTCGTCTGATTCTGAAAACTGGTCAAAACTCCATGGCTAAGTGGGGAAGCGACTTCTGTTTTGCTAAGTGGACATGATATGCCTGTCAAACTGCCTTCTAATAACTATGCTCATGTCCATAGAAAAATGCTGATGTCAGCTTCTTTTTGTAATGGTGAGCAGTGACTACAAGACTGGTCAAAATACCAATAAATGACTGCTGAATGCTCAGCTATAAACGAGACATAACCCCTCCAAAGCTCAGCAAACACTGTTAGAAGAAGGGGTGGAAAGAATGTAAGAGCCAGAGGAGAGAGAAAGGTGTGGAACACCGATTTCTAGTCATGATATGACTGTGGTGTGGCAGTTGTGAATGACCTGCACAGGATCTCCACAAGACTCTTGGGGGATAGGAAGGGGGTTCACGGGATGCTACTATTCTCTGAAGATTTAGATGCAGATGAAGGTTGATGGGGAGAGAATTTCTTCAGTGGTGTAGCTATTTTAAGGGGCCTACCCTCTTGCAAATAAACTCTTACTCAGGGCTCCTGTAAATAATCCTAAAGAAATTCACAGTTGCATACACACAAAAGACAAAAGCAGAGATGGGGCTAGTTGAGACGGGGATCATGAAAATGGGGCAGGAGAGTAATGGGGGTGAATACGATAGATATACATCATGTGTATGTGTGGAAATGTCATAATGCCATCCCATTTTTATGTATAAATAGGATAAAATGAGTTAAGGCAACCTAGCCGTGAGGCATCACTGATACAAATTGATATAAAAAAAAAATCAGTTAAATCTGTGTTAGCCGATTTCATTTTCAAGAATAAATATATACCTTCAGCTGGGTATGGGGACTCACATGTAAGTACAAGAAATTGGGAGGCTGAGGCAAGAAGGGCGCAGCCCCTGCTCCTCCTGGGCTACACTAAGACCCTGTCTCCGAACCAAACCAAACTAACCAACCAAATAAAAAACGTACCTTGCATCAAGCTGTAGCCGAGTCTTTATAAGCCAAATGGGGTTTGTTGCAGTGATTGCAGTAAAACCTAAACAAATATATTTAAAATAAATGTCAGTAGAAAGGAACAACACTGTTCACACTAAGGATCTTTACATTTTACATACATTACAGTAATGACAATGTCTACAAACGTTTAAACTATTAACTGAAGCAAGCTTTACACTTTGAACACCTGTTCATCTACCTAACTTCTCAATTCTGCCCTTCCTAGAAGAGTCTTTCAGGAATAGTCTTATCTCACCTTGTGTTACCCTAACTTACATGAAAACAGGGTGCTCTCCACCCTGTAAACCGAGTTCACAAATAGAAATTTTGTGTATTCAAGAGCTAAAAAGCATGCATTCTAAAATAGCCGCCTGGGGGCGAGTCACATCACCTGCCACACTACATTCAAATGGAATCCTACACAAATGGCACTACTTGCTAATACTTAGGTCTGTGGGCCAGAAAAGATTTGTTTGGCCCAGTTTTTTTTTTTTTTTTTTTTAATAAGTATTAGCACAGAGGTAAGGTTTCTGCTAGGGTTAATAGGTGGGATCTACTTGTCATCCAGTTAAACAAATAAAAACTCTAAAGTCCAAAAAGTTACAAACTGGAATTTTCCTCTCACTTTTACAGACAGTGAAGAAAGTCAGTAGGGTAGAAGGCAGCCCTCCTTTCCTGTCATTCAAGTCTACCTCGTAACTACTACCGCAGAGCAGCAGTCCCCACGGTGTCAGAGTCAGACAGTAAATTAGGGTCTCTGGAGCAGTATGTTTCTGGGACCATACATTATTTTTTACTTGGTGTCTTCCTACTTTTAAAAAAACAACATAGAAAGTGCAATCTTAATGACAGGAATTTATAAAGATGTTTCATCTACACAAAACAGGGATGGTATTTATTTTCCTTTTACATTTAGGATCAGTAAATAAATATAAATTTCACAAAAAGACATTTACTCAACTGGACACTAACACAGAAATAAAGGACTTAGTTATTTTGATACTTCCCACCACATATTATCAAGTCAAGCAGGCTGTGTTTAGAGATACACTATGCTCATCACACTTACTATGGACACAAGTGCTGTGACGAATTTAATACTACTTTAAAAGCTTTAGACTCAATCATAAACTTTCCTTGGCTTCTGGAGATGCTATATAAGTGAAATAATTTTACCGAACTGTTTACAAAGCCAAATTTGGTTCCACAGTGCTCTTTCCCTTCTGTAATATAAGATCATTAACTTACTCACATTTTACTTTATGCTCTAACACTGTAGAGATAGCCACCTGACACACAGAGGGTGCCCCAATTAAACCTACTTAGCACGAAAAATGAAATATGGTTTATTAACTTTTTAATAATTTTGTGACTAGTACATGGTTTGCTTTTCTTAAGTGCTTTTAATACCACATACATAAAGAGGAATGAGGCCAATCACTATGGCAGCATTAGGTGGTAATAACATAATAAATGTGGATCAGATTGCCAAGGAACATCTTATTTATTTTAAAGACTTTTTTAAAAAAAGATTTATTTTATTTATTATATATACAGTGTTCTGTCTGCATATACACCTGCAGGTCAGAAGAGGGCACCAGATCTCATTATGGATGGTTGTGAGCCACCATGTGGTTGCTGGGAATTGAACTCATGACCTCTAGAGGAGCAACCAGTGCTCTTAACCTCTGAGCCATCTCTCCAGCCCCTGGAACATCTTTTAAATAAGGGGTTCTTCTCATGAATATATTCTTGGTGAAAGAAAAACATGACTATCAGACTAGTTGAAATGTTTGCCTCACATGCTTAATCTGAGAATGAACTTACACTGTTATTTTCTTCCTTTGAACCCCATTTTTCTAAATGAGAAAGTTAAGCTCAACATATTAAAATTATGTATTATCAGACATCAATACAAGTAAAACACCAACTAAGTGACTCTTTGTTGCTGGGGCCTGAATCAGGGTCTCACAGCTGCTAGCCAAGTGATCCAACTACAAAGCCACATCCCTAAGCCCATTCTTCCTAGTTAAACAAGAATCTATCTCCTAAGCATTTATAGTAGCTATGTGTCCACAGCAAGAGTAAGAATTTCTAAGTGAAAGTTTCTAAGTGAAAAGATGGGGAGTAGCATAAATCCACAATTATTCATTATTCACAACAATTTTAATTATTTCTAGAAAAAAACCCTGACTTCTTATAAAACTTAAGAGGCATAAAGTAGAAATCCTTCTCTTAAGCTAAAAATAAAGCTATCCAATTAAAAATTTTCATTTAACTTTTTCTTGAAAAGATTACCACCAATTTAAAGTTTGAAATAAAACTTTTAATTCAAGTTTCTGCCCTTAATCTCTTTCCAAGTCACAAAATCCCTCACTTTAAGATAGGAACAATACATATAAAAATATTTTAAAATATTACTCAGAATACAAAACTTTTAAGACTCCAATGGTAACTTTAAAAGTCTCTGTTAATAAACTACGCCAGAAAGCAAACAATTGGTATTTTTCACTTAACTAAAATGCATTTCCAGATACAATCTGTAAGAGGCCAAATAAAGATTCAGGTCAGTGAGAGAATGTTAGCGTGTACTTGGTATTTCTGGAAGCTATGCTCACTGTGGTTGTTCTGGCTTACCTCTTCTAGTAATGGGCACCAATTTTCAGGATAGACAACCAGCCAATCAACAAATTACTACTGGCTTGGATAAAGAAGCTAGGCATTAGCTACAGGTTTTTAAGCTATTGGTCCTTTAAAAAAAAATGCTGACTGGTTCTTGAGTTTCACAGTATTACTTTCTCTTAACCAAAAAATAGTTTAAGTAGCAAATAGACATTATTAGACTAATTAAATCTGGAAAAATATAACCTATCAACCCAAGAAATGAAACAAATGGAATAAAACAAAATTTTACCATTAGCAAAATTATGCGGGAAGGCAGTTTGTGGTTAGCCACAACTAAACATGTCATCTTCCTACATTTACAACAAGCACACACAGCTATTGGGCAAGGTGATCCTGAAGTTTAGAAATTGCCTATCACTTTTTATTTTTCATTTTAGTTTTGTTACATTTTGATAAAAGGCTAATGTATTCAGAACACCCAGTAAAACATTAAAATCTACTGAAGAGTACAGTGAAGAATCCACTTATTATAATCTGCATTGTTCCAGAATCAGCTAAAGCAAAGTGCCAATACAGGCATTTAGTTAGTAGTGTCAGTGTTTTATCAGAAAACTTTAAAACTCCACTTGATAATACGTCAATTAAAAACATAAACAAATCCCACCTACAGATACTTGCTGAAAATGTTTAAGTGAGTGATACCTGCAGTATTTCATTTCAGTACATTTCAATTAAATTCTGAAAATACAAAACATATACAAACCTAAGAGAAAAGCATCAACTATTTTAAAATGTAAAATTACACTAAAACAGTTAAGACCTCACTCACTATAGCCTGCACTTCTCAGAAGCAGAGACACCAGTCTTTTCAACAAAGGGCAGTAATCAAGTCATTCAAATACCAATAGACTGGAGTGGAAAGCACCTTATTAGAATTGTAAAGGTTAGCTAAGCAAAGACAAGACAACCATTACTGTGTAACAGCTGTAGGACAGCATATTACCAACTGTAGCTCTCTCTAATATATTAATATATACTGTTGTCATTCTGTGGAGGTCAAGACCATTATGGCCAAGCTGAAGACCCCATGCTTCCTTCTAGAAGGATAACAAAGGGACCAGAGTTACATCTTTATGAAATACTCAACAATGCACACAAATCCATGTCCCACCTTCTACTACTCCACAGCTATTATAAAATCCCAGGGTGTGTTTCTTATACTAGAGGCTGCAAGGGATGCTCAGATCAGTACTCACGAGGTTTAAGTTAGTCCATATTTCTACAGGAAGTGACCTGCGGATGGGGAGCATGAGATGACACGATCTCACTCTTTTCTCGGGAGAAATGTACAGTAAATGCCTAAAATAGACACAGGCTTTTCTGTATCATAACAACAAGCAGTGACCTCATCAGATACATGTGTACAAACTGAATCCCACTGGAAGGATTTAAGAAATAGTGACTGTGAGATCTTTTTTTTTTTTTTGAAAATTTTCAAGTTAGAAGAATATCAGAATGGGCCTTGTGTTTCATTATGAAAGAGTACAGAGTACTGACAATCCCACCATCTTCAGCAGATTCCGAGTCTAAATACTTACCTAAAAAGACGATCAATTTTGTCTTAAAGAAAAATGCTAACCTTGTCAAAGGAGAGTCTAACAAAAGTTTAGAAGGGATTCTATGTTCCATTTCCTGCCACTGTTATCTACCATGAAAAGAGTTGCCAACATTTTTAACTGTTCTTTAATAATCAGATTATCTAGCAATTTAAAAACCAACCAAACAGAAGTAAGAGCCCCAACAGAATATTAAAGTCTGGAACTTTGTGTAACTAATAAAGAACACAGTGCTAACAATAGTACCTGTCACCTTTTGACTCTAGCAGTAATACTGCACATCCATAGTTATGGAATAGTTTGGATTATTTTGTATTAATTCTTGTGTTCTACAAAACAGAAAACAGGAAAAATGTTCACAAATAAGCATACAAAGCAGCTGTCCAACCATGCATTTGGCTGAATACTGTAAGGAAAACTTTATATTTAAGGAGTGAAAAAAACATCTAACCTTACATTTAAATAATGAAATTAAAATAACAGGAAAAAAATACCTTGAAAAAATGTGTTCTTAAAAACAAAAAAACCAAAAATAATGATGTATTCTGTAAGCATATACTACTCACTAGATATATTGACAACACTAAATGATTATATTTATTGACACATTAGAAATTTCACACTAACCTATATGAATACACATAAAAACAGAATTCATTTCCTTTATACTTATGTCACATATAAAAATATGTGTTTGCCAAATTAAAAATTGAGAATTACTGTAAAGAAAGAAGAAACAATATATTTTGGCACACTAACAGGTGTCATGGTGTACTCAGAAGGCTACTCAAGATTATTTCAATAAAACAGATAACCTCAATAGCAATAGTAAACAGTGTCAAGTCATGTGTAAGTGGGAAAGGGGTAGTTAAAACACAAAAGCAATCAGGATTACTTGGATTAAATATCTTTGTAACTGGAAAATGTTTAGTAAATGAAAATATTAAGTACTTTTTAGGTGTGGCCACTTATAACACTGTAAAAAATGACTCTAACTGCACTTTAATGTTTAAATTATATGTTTTAGTCAATTTGGATAACATGTAAAATGAAACTGAAGATGTGTGCTGACTGGTGTGGCAAAATCCCCAAGCATTATGGCTAACTGCCTCTTTTAATGCATTTTTTGCTACTAAGGTGACAAGGTTAGCATTTTTTTGTTAACAGTCAGATAAAATCTTTTTCACATGACTTATCTTTAAGTACTTTGTACCTCTTCAATCATTCTTTGATGTCCAAAAATATGACCTTGAAGAAAACCCAGAGCAATCTGGTGCAGGTAAGAATAAAGGGGGCAAAAAGCTACCTTAATCAATCTGTACTGGACCATTCTGTTTCACCAGCCATGCAGCTACACATAAAAACCTGCAAAGCTAGATGCCAGTGCTAACAAACAGTGCAAGGAAATGCTGAAGGCATAATTTTCAGGACAATGTAACTGCAAACAAATGAAAAAATATTTTCAAATTACACAGTAAGTGCACAGTATAATGTCTGACTAGGCATGCTTATCAATTTACCAAAATTGAAGGAATTCAAGTTGGAAAACAGTATTAATGAAGATATTATACATTTGAGAAAAGAATTTTTAATAAGTTTTACTGAATTACTTTGCAATGTGCTACAAAAAATAATAATAAATTTGGGTGCGATATCCTAATAAGATGTTCCAGTAAGAATTAAGATACTTTGAACCTCTAAATGTGCAATACTGAATCCATAATAAACACTGTCAACTTTAAAATGACTGCTTATCTAGTTTCTTTTTCTTTTTCTGGGGTGTATGTGTTTGAGACAGGGTTTCTCTGTATCTTTGGCTGTTCTGGAACTCACTGTTGACCAGACTGGCCTCGAACTCAGAGATTTGCTGTCTTTGTTTCCCAAATGCTGGGATTAAAGGTGTGAGCCACCACCGCCTAGCTTATCTAGTTTCTTGATTTCAATTTTTTAAAGTAATATTAACATTTGTTTTTAATTTTCTGGAGTTAGAGACAAATAATCCCCCAACACAAATGCTGATAATCTAGAAATATATGATTATTAACCTAATGTAATGTTTACTGGGTTTATAACTAATTGGTCCAATTTTCACCTATACCCAATCAAATCTGTGAAAGGAAAACATCCATAACCAGCATCTACAAATTGTACAATTAAAAAATTCTAGTTTGTTACTAGGTAAATACTATTACACTTAAGAACTAATTCTCAAAACTCAAATCTATCCAGATCAATCCAGTAATTCCATGGATAAGGTCCCCCAAACTCCCAGGAATCAAGATCTCCAGACTGGAAAATCAGAGTATATACTATCTTGACTTTAAACACTGTCCCTTCCAGCTTCAAAATGTCAATCAGTCATCAATTGCAAATATAAAAAGTCTTGAAAACAATTTGTAAGTTATATGCTAGATTTATTATATAGCAAAGGCTATCAATCTTTCACAAATCACAAAGTATTTCAAACTTACACTTAGTTAAATATGTGGTTCAAATTAAACTATTCTAAATAGAAAATGATCAGCAGCTTAAGGCACTTATCAAGCACACAATGGGACATTAATTTATTAATCAACAGCTGATACAAGCAGCCTTAGTTTTCTTTATAAAGTTACAGAACAATTTGGAACTAGGTAGATTAAATAATTCTCGGAAAATTTGAAGAATTTTCTATTAAGAACTAAAATTCAAGGCTTCGTTTAACATGCATGGCAGCAAAAGATTCCAGAACCAGAATGACAAACCATCTCTACACTTAGCCTTAGAAGGTAGTGCAAAGACCTGTGAGGGCTGTTCTGATTCAGAATCATTCTCACCATGACATTAAGTTCCTGGAAACACTTCTACTCAAGAATGTACACATAAGCCAGTGTCTAAAGTTCAGGTCTAGTATGTAGTCTAGATTATGAGGAATGATAAACATATTCTGAAGCATAAACAAATTATAGCAACTGGGTCATAATAAACACCACAAAAAACTGTAGCATCTAAGCACAGGACACAATGAATACTTTACCAAGTACTGGCGGCACATTTCAGACAGAAGCCTTTTAAAACATGCAGCAGGAAGGCACTAATGGAAACTGAGGAGAGCAAGAGGTAGCTCTGATTCCAGTGGGATTATGGCTGGACTCTTAAAGCATGAATGCATTTAATATTAGGCACTACACAACAAAGTATATATACTAACTTAGTTTGCCACTTAAACCCTTAATTACAAAGATATAACTGGTAAGATTTTATGTATAGCAAATGTTTTATTCAAATGAACAAAAAATCATCATCTTTGTAGATTTTAATTATTAAAGAGCACACTAACCACCTTAATTTGATATAAAGTCATCATAAAATATTAACATCTCCAGGTTTCAGAAGAGTTTTTTACTATTAAATATTCATACCTGCCATTGCAGCTGAAATCATGTGTACTTGGGTAGAATCAGGATCAAAAACATCATTCAACTTTTCCTTGCAGTTTGAATAGGCAGCAAAGTATATTGCTCTAAAAATAAAATAATTATAAAGCATTAATCTTCCTAATTTTAGAATGGAGAAATCTAATAAAGTCTGAGTCATATTCAATGTAACATCAGATTTACCCATCTTCTCCACAAAGCATGTTTCATACATTAGAAAACCCAACTCCAATGTATAGTTCCTAGCAACCATTCTCCCAGCTCCCAAGCTGTACTCAATACTGACAACGTGCAGAGCACCCGATAACTAGAGACTCTATGCACCAGTGAGGCTGTGGTGTCTGCACTGTGCCAGTGTACTTAACCTGAGCTGGGTGGATAGAATTTTAGAGGTCTGACAGTTTTGAGATTCTGTGGTATAGTCTACACTATAAACATACAAAGAAAAGGTTCATATATTCTACTTTTTTTAACGCTGGAGTTTTTTTTTTTTTTTCCGAGACAGGGCTTCTTTGTGTAGCTTTGTGCCTTTCCTGGAACTCACTCGTAGACCAGGCTGGCCTCAAACTCTCAAAGATCCACCTTCCTCTGCCTCCCAAGTGCTGGGATTAAAGGCGTGCACCACCACCACCCGGCAAGCCCACAGTATTCTTAAGACAAAATTAATTTTGACAAGTGTAATCAGGCCCATCAGGTCAGGTTGTTTTGCAATGTATGTAAATACTCCATTAAATCTGGAGTTCTTTTAGCCTTTGAAGTACTGAATTATTGGCTTCCTGAATTAAATATTGCGTTATTTCTCAACAATGAGGATTTACATATCAGTAACAAAATAGACTAATAACTGGTAATGGAGACAGTTTCATTATTCTGTCTTTTCCTCCTGATTGTAGGAGTATTCTGCCTGCATGTAAGTGTACCAGGTGCATACAGAGCCCATGGAGACCACAAGAGGGTGTCAGATCCTCTGGACTGGAGTTATAGATGATTGTGAGCCTCCATGAGAGTACTGGGAACTAAATTCAGGTCCTCTGCAAGAGCAGTAAATGCTCTTAACCACAAAACCATCATCTCTCCAGCTTTCACTAGTGTGTGTGTGTGTGTGTGTGTGTGTGTGTGTTTTAAGAAAAGTGTTTAAGGAAAAAACAGGCCAGGCATGTGGCTTTCATTTGCAACCTCAGCAGTCAGCAAGCTAAGGCAAGAGGATCCTAAATTCAAGGGCAACCTGAACTACTAAGTGAAAGCCTGTTTCAAAATTTGAAACAAAACATTCTATTTATGAGGAAAACAACAACAAAAACCTTCTGATACACAATTTTAAGACAACAGCAACAACAACAACAACAAAACCCTTAGGATACACAATTCTAAAACATTAGGGAGAATAAACTCATTCCCATGAAGGAATCACAGAAGACATCTTAATGAGAAAATAGGTATGGAATATACATATAGGAAATATAAATTAAAAAAGATCAAATTATAATAGAGGGCGTAATTACACAAAAAATTAAATACATGTCAAATACCAAAAGAAACTTTTTATGTTTAGTACATTTAATAAGTATTAAAAAGATGAACAGTAGTCAGCATTCATAAATATGTGACTTAAGAGCAATGAGTTCACTATATGAAAATAAAAACATGATGTGCCTCTACAGAGGACAAATTAGCAATCTCTACTTTCCAATGCATGTAGCTCCCTTATTTCAGTAGTCATCCTAAAATAATATTATCTTTGTGGTATTGTTGTGTATTACTGTAATCCCAGCATTCCAGATGCAAAAGCAGGACTTTGAGTTTGAGGCCAGCCCTGGCTATATAGTACTACCCTGTCTCAAAGAAACAAAAACAAAGATAATGCTGCTCAGCCTCCCAATTACAGATGTAGGCAGATAAGCTCAGCTCTGAATAATTTCTTAAAATGAAAGATATGAAATCCAGTTAAAAGATGTGAACGAGGCATGTGGTTTAAAGTACAGAACTAGGTGTCCATATACATTCTAAATGTGAACTTTTTTGTATAGCATTCTACCATAGAAGAACCCAGTTGCAGGGGATCTGATTCCTTCTTCTGACTAGGTACACATGGTGTACATACATGCATGCAGGAAGAACATTCATACAGAATAAACATATTTTTAAAATACTTAGTATAGTCAGGTGAACCTCTATAATTCTAGTACTAAGGTGTCTTAGGCAGGCAGTTGGTAAATGAGGCTAGCCAGGGCTACCCAGTAAGACTGTCTCAAAACAAAAGCATGCACTCCCCTCCCCAACCATACACCAAACCCTTTATTTTCTTTAAAGACTTAAAAAAAAAAAATTGTTACCCCAGTTAAATTAAAAAATATAACTTCCAACAATTTATCATAAAGCGTCAGTTTGGCCTTGATCCCTGCACTCTGGGAGGTAGAGGCAGGTGGATCTGTGATTTCAAGGCCAATCTGGTTTATATACCAAGGCCAAGCCAACCAGGGCTACACTGTAAGACTGAGTTTCAAAACAGACTAACAAAAAAAATAAGAACAACCCATACATATCAGTTTATAGTTTTTGCCCTGGGTAAATATCCAGCCCTTCCCGTAATTATAAAATTCCTCTAATTCCTAAGGTCAAAAGAGAATATAAGCATTTTCTCAGAAGTTACCATAATAGAAAATTTAGATTTATTTTGAAAGCAAATCCAATTTAAAGATGCTATTTCAATTTATAGTTTTGAATATAGTATTCTCCCCTCAAATCTCAGATCCATTCATAACAATTTAAAATCAAAACTGTCTACAAATAGTTTTTAACTTAGAACTATTTTATTCTACGTTTCATTTTCCAAATGTGAGCATTAATAGTTTAAAGCAAACATTATCCCTTCTCCCTTACAACATGAAACATTTCCTTAGTACAATGAATCGGTCAGTCCCAGAATCAAGCTTTCCTTTGTAGAATACTTGATTAGCACCAGAAACTCTCAAATACCTTCCCATGAATACTGAAAGTAGCATTTATAAATTTAACTGTATCTACTGATGATTATATCCAGATACCTTGAAATAAAGACTGCCATAATTTTAGCTTTTTTTTTTTTACCTGGAGGGGGCCACTCCCACTAAATTGGGGCCTAATCCTCTAAACAATGAGCGAGGACCCTCTTTTTCCAGGATAATTCTGAAAAGAGAAAAAGAAATTATTAGAAAGAAATACTCTATCACACCCTTCACTAATATCCCCAGAGCAAAGCCAATCATCTCCTGTTTATAATGTATCTTTCTGGTCGATTTTCATTACTCATAAAAACTTAGGGGGTGGGTGGAACAGGAAAAATTACCAAAGAATCAAAGTGATACTAGTGATAATACAACTCTGTACATATTCTTTTCTAAAGTGGCCAGCAAGGTGGCTCAGTGGGTATCAGTGGGTAAAGGCACTTGCTTTTTGGCCTGAGGATCTGATTTGGATCCTTGGAACTCTTCTAATGTTGGAAGGAAAACTGAATCCACACAGCTGGCTTCTGTCTTCTACATGTATACTGTGCCATGTAAGTACCCATATATATACACATGCACACAATTTTAAAAATTATAGTTTTACTGAGTTATGCAGGCTCATGCTTGTAATTCCAACACTAGGAGGGAGGCTGAGACAAGAGATCATCTTAAGTGTGAGTGAGTTTCAAGTCAGACTGGGCTCCGTGAGACCCTGTCTCAAAATAATAGAAAAGACGAAGAAATAAGACAGATTACGACACTGACTTGCTTTCTCTCTCTTTTTCATTTTATCATCAAATTCAATTCCACAAGCAGAAATGCAGCTTCTTCCTGCTCTCACAGTTCTGTCTGGTGCTGGGGATCTGACTCAGCCTCATACACAGCCCAATTCTTGAAGTCTACACAATCCTAGAAACTACCTCAAGTTCTGAAGTATGATACCAATCAACAGTTCCAGTGAGATGCTATGGCAATTCTATCACCCTAACACTCATGGGTTACTATAATGCTTGGTTTCCCTCCAATCAGTTAACACTCATTGTAATGAGAACTTAGTGTATAAAGACTTTTTGGGGGTTGGGGACTTAGCTCAGTGGTAGAACGCTCCCCTAGCAAGCGCAAGGCCCTGGGTTCAATACTCAGCTCCAAAAAAAAAAAAAAAAAAAAAAAAATTTTGACTAGATAAATAGAAAAGATAGAGCCCTGCACACTGAAAACTTTGAATAGTTGTGAAAAAAAAAAAAAAAGCGTGTTAAGGCAAATAGTTTAATAGGTCACAAAAAGCAAATATTGTACAAGATATTTATCCCCAGAAGAAAAAGGGACAGAGTCTAACACATAAAAGGCTTTCTGAGATTAAGTAGTTCAATGAAGTTGCAGAGGTGAGAAGGGACAGGGTATTTTAATTTAGAAGCCAGATGTGATGCCTATAATCCACATTCGGGAGGTTGAGGCAGGCCAGTCTGATCAGAACTGACTTGGAACAAAAAATAAAAATAAAGCAAAGGACACTTTAGAGTTTAGAAAGAGGTATATCAAGTGCTCCTCCGAGTGTACCCACATACTTAAGAAAGATCTTTTAAATGGCAGAGGAGTGTAATAGTTAATTAAAGGTATGAGCTGAAAGCAAGACTTTTCTCTACCAAGTCCAAGGTGGAGAATAACTGTATGAAAAAATTAACTTTACCCACCTTAGTTTTAGGATAAGAAAACAAAACAGTATTCAGTTATTGGGTACTTTAGTGACTGAGTAAATTAATTTATAAAGAGATTAAAGGAGGGCATGAAAAACTTGAGGAAATGGTGGTAGTGGTACATGCCTTTAATCCCATTACCACCAGAGAGGCAAAAGCAGGTGAACCATTGTGAGTCCAAGGCCAGTTGGGTCTATGTCCAAGGCCAGTTGGGTATATATAGAGTTCAAGGTCAGCCAGTGTTACATAATGAAGCTTTGTCTCAAACAAACACTCAAGAAATCTAAATTAAAAAAAAAAAATTGAAAGTTCTTATGATGAAGGAAAAACAAAATTACTGAAAACCAGAACAAAATATATCTCAGGGGTATAAGGGAGAATTTTAAGACATGATCAATGGTAATGTCAGAATTACGTCAGGATTCATTTCCTAGGGCTGGAGAGATGTCTCAGTGGTTATTAGCACTGGCTACTCTCCCAGAGATCCTGGAGATCCTGAGTTCAAATTCCAGCACCCACATGGCAGCTACAACTATCTATAACTGTAGTCCCATGGGATCTGATGTCCTCTTCTAGTATGCATATATGTAGACAAAATACCCATATACATAAAATATATAAATAATATTTTAAAAAAGGAGACATTTCCCACATCAATCAGTACTTTTCTGTAATTATGACATTTTAATTCAAAATTGCTGACAGTTTTATCCTACCTTTCATGTACTTAGGTAACCAAGTTGAAATGGGTGTGATGCAATCTTTTAGTAGCAAATGTAAATACACTGGATGAGTTCATTTGCTACTACAAAATAAATACTACTGAACTAAGTTCAAACAGATTTAAGTCAAGTGAGCTGATAAGACAGACACACAGGCACTGAACTCTAATACAAATATAAAAGACATAGAAACTGATCTGAGTTTTGTTTTTTGAGACAGGAGTTTTCTATGTAGCTCTGGCTGTCCTGGAACTCGCTCTGTAGACCAGGCTGGCCTCAAACTCACAGATGCGTATGCCTCTGCCTCCCAAGTGCTGGGATTAAAGGTGTGTGCCACCATGGCTAGTCTTGAAAGCAACTTAATTAAGTCTAGTAATAGAAATATGCCAATCTTTTTCTAATCATCAGAAAATGTCAACACAGATTTTTAAAACTGTTTCAAGCTGAAGTTTTTTAGGTTGTATGTTATATATTTTGTAAAAGAAAACAGACTATAAGCAACTAGATGCAGGTACTTGTGCACATGTGTGAACATTAAACACAATAGTAGCACCAATACTACCTTCATTTCAAAACTAAACTGAAAAATCATCTGGATATGGTGGCACAGAGGTGTTCTGGATACTGAATTCCAGACCAGTCAGGGCTACACAGTGAGACCTTGCCTGAAAACAAAGGAACTAAAATCAATTCAAAACAAAATCCCTATAATAACTTTAGAAAAGAAACCCACTGGATAAAATAAGAAAAAATATTCTCAATATATACAATCTTTATAACTGTTCTACCCCATTATGGCCTATGGCCTGATTCATACTAACTTCTGTCATTAACTTTTCTAAAGAACCTTGTCAGATGTGAAGGAAAAACTAAGCGTGTGGGATCGATCACTAAGATAAGCAGTGGCCACATCCGCGACTGCTTTGCCCTCACTTTAGACAATGCAGGGGTCCAGGGGACACGACTCGGTTGACACTGGCCCCAGCCATGGTGTGCAGCTGAACTTCAGAGATGTAGAGTGTCACAGAGGAGGACTGCAAGCGCGTTTTGACAACTTCCAGTGGACATGTCAGAATAGCTCCCACTGTACCACCACATCTACAAAAAACCAACAAGACCAGAATTTAGGTATCTCAGCCAATGAGAATATTATATTCTTACCTGGTGCTCTAACCCAAAGGTGTTTTGCAACCTTACTAAAATTTAAAAATCTGAAGACTAATTTTTGTAAAGTTTCACTTACTTGATTACAAATGAACACTTTCAGTCACTACAAAGAACTGAGGGGGCTATGGAAAGCACCCAGCATGTTGTCCCCACACATCAGAATAAACAAACAAACAAACAACAAAGAAAGCTGAGTTTAGTACTTTATACACAATTAGGAAGATTTCCAGTGATGACTGTTACCTAAACGACTGACCAACTGAATTAAAACCCCAAGAGCTGACTAGTGCTCCTTGCCCACGTATCACTTGTAGCTCTGTTGGAGTCTATACCAGTGTTTGAAACACACCCCATCTTTCAAATTTCTAACCCTTTAAGATCCCAAAAATAATTCTGAGCAGTAGGACAGAGATCAACTACTTATGGATAATCACACATATTCGCATTTCTAATTTAAGTACTTCCAACACTCTGAAGGCCTTTACCTACAAACATAGTTTCAGTCACTATCTCTTATGTGCACATGTGCAGAACAGGCAGGATTAGTGAAAAAAATAAACAAAGCCCTTTTAAATAAAGACTGATCATCAGAGTAACAAATAAAAACGTTTAACAAAATGTCTTATTTAAACTGGTTAAGAAAAAAAGAACTTAAGTAATAACCTAAGCAATTATTCTCTTTAAATACAAAAGCAGGGCACAATGGTTCACATCATGGCCATACAGTGAGTGAATGTGCGTAGTCCTAGAACCGGGAGGTAGAGATTAGTAGATTCTGGGAGTTTGCTGGCTACCAGCTTACCAGGAAATGAGCTGAGACAGACAGACAGACAGACAGACAGACAGACAGACAGAGAGAGAGAGAGAGAGAGAGAGAGAGAGAGAGAGAGAGAGAGAGAGATAGATAGATAGATAAAGTAGGAACAGACACGGGCACTACATTCCTTACATTCCTGGGCAGGAGTCTAATTCCCGGATGGGCTGAACAATCTGAGTTCACGTTTAACAAATTGCACTGGATGCAGATACATTATTGCAATCTTTTCCACTGCAGACTTCATGCCCAGAGAGAAGAGAAGATAACACAAAAAGGAGAAAACATCACAATGTCAGACTTCTCAATCCTAAACAAAAACAAACTACTATACAGACAAAGGATACTGATGCGTGGGAATGGCCTACACCGTTTTTCTCTTGGACAGTTGCAGGAACAAAATACCCTCCCCCCACAACACACTTTTTTTTTTGGTCACAAAATGGTAAGAAAGTGACAATCCAGATGGATTATTATATGAGAGCTCAGAAGGACAAAAACCTCTAAAAGGGAGTTAATAAAACTAATATATTTGACCACAGAAAATAGAAGTCAGGTGTGGAGGCTTACATCTACAACTCCAGCACTTGGGAAGCCAAGGGAGGTCAGGAGTTCAAAGTTATCCTTGGCTACAGAAGACCTGTCTCAAAACCAAGCCAAGCAAACAACAAAAGAATCACATACAAGTATGAATACTCACATAGTTAAGAAAAAAAAAATCATATATAAGCATAATTATTAACTCAGCGAGAAAGTGACATTCAAGTAAGAGAAGATAAGCCTAAGAAAACAACTTAGCTTTGCAGATATTTACTCTTACAAGAGGTAAACACTGAGCCAAAAAAAAAAAAAAAAGGTAAGTTCTGACAATTCTACTAAGAATTGTACTATAACCATGGTGAAAAGGTAGACACGAGGGAGGAATGTTACACTAAACTAAATTCTCATCTATCAGAACATCATAGTAATTAAAAAAAAATCAATAAAAAGTCAACTAGAATTACAAGAAAAACCTAGAGTTGGACAGAGATCCACTACTAAGTAAGGGTGAGGTGGCCCGGTGGCTGCTTCTATTATCTTTCAGCAACTGTTTTGTTCTTATCATATGCATCTATTTTCAAAAAAGTGCTTTTTGAGACAGAGTTTCTCTATACAGCCCTGGCTGATCTGCCTCTACCTACCTCCTGAGTGCTCAGCAACATTGTATTTATTTAACTTATGTGAAAGCTATTTTATTTTATTTATTTACTTATTTTGGTTTTTCGAGACAGGGTTTCTCTGTAGCTTTGGAGCCTGTCCTGGACTAGCTCTACAGACCAGGCTGGCCTCCAACTCACAGAGATCCACCTGCCTCTGCCTCTCCAGTGCTGAGATTACAGGCGTGCGCCACCACCGCCTGGCGCTATTTTATTTTTATGGCATCATCAACTTTGTGCACAAGATTAAAGCACTGTGCTATAATGCATTTAGCTTTAGTCTAATGAATATGAGCGCAATGAAACTATATATACAGTATTTAGCTCATTTATGCATCAAAGACGTGAACGGCACAATTATTCTAAACTAAGCAAGTAGTTACTTAATGGAAAGGGCCTGAGAGCTGTGTCGTGACAGACTTTTAGTTTCAGCAATTAGGAGGCAGAATCAAAAGTTCAAGGTAATCCTGAGCTACACAGTGGTTTCAAACAAGTCTAGGCTACATGAAGCCCTATCTTAAAAAAACAAATACTGGGCTGGGGATTTAGCTCAGTGGTAGAGCGCTTGCCTAGCAAGCGCAAGACCCTGGATTCGATCCTTCGCTTAAAAAAAAAACAAAAACTTTTCATAAGGCAATAATTAAACCTTTCAGAAACACCAACTTGCATGACCAATATAATTGTGTTTTTTAAATAGCAAGAAGTCAAGAAACAGGATCACAAGATCAAGGCCTGCCTAGGCTACTCCATTCCAAGATGAACCAGGTCAACTTAGTGAGATCCCATCTCAAGGTAAAAAGAGCATGAGGCTCTTGGTTTACTTTGCAGAATAACAGGAGAATATAGAATCAAGACGAGGAAGTCCTCAAATCAAAACCAGCTGAGAAGCCTATACTCACGCAGGAAGTTCTAGAAGTTAAAAATCATCAGGAAGGTAAAAAGGGATTCAAGGTTTTCTGACACTCAACTATCAGAAAAACACAAGTAAAATTAAAAGACACACCAGCCAAATGTGGTGGTGCACACTTTTAGTCCCAGGACTTGGGAAACAGATGGATCTCTGAGCAGCCTGGTCTACATAACAAATTCCAGGCCGGACTTGGGTACCTAGCAGATTTTGTACCTAGCAAAGGAAACACACAGAAATCACAAAATAAGAAAAATCAATTACTGTCAAATCTCACTGGCTGTGGACCTGCTTCTCAGCACCCCACTCCAAGTGCGTTAAAGCACGCCCCTAGCACTGATTTCCTGCCTTCTACAGGTAGTTTCCTTTGGGCCAATGATGCCGCCATAAGTTAGAGCAACTCTAGTGTGGCAGCCAATTAATCTGCTGATGTGAATATTTTACTATTTACAAGTTACAATTTAAAGTTATTTCTGTAAAACAATTACTCATTTACTCTATCTTTTCTTCACTGGCAATTCCAGGGAGAGAACATCCAAGTTTGAGACCAAGGAGCATTAAAAATTCATTATAGCATCAAAAATCTCTAGATTGTGAATCTTTTTTAACTATAAAATGGCATTATATCTTTGGTATATCCAAAGTAACCTCAATTTTTTTTTTCTTCTTAGTCAAATTACCTGGGCCAATGTGCATTTTAAAAATTTATAAGGAGGGGCTGGAGCAATGGCTTTGAAGTTATGAGCACTGGTGGCTCTTCCAGAGAACAGGAGTTCAGTGCTCAGCATCCACATGGAGGTTCACAACAGTATGGAATACCAGCTCTAGAGGATCCAACGGCCTCCCACGGTACCCAGTGCACACAGTGAACAGACATACAGGCAAGCAAAACTCTATACACATAAAATAATAAATAAATATAGGCAGTTATTGGTGAATGGTACACACCTGTAATTCAGCACTCGAGGCTAAGCCAAGGGGGACCAAGAACTGCAGACCCATGTAACAAAACACTGCCACCCAGAAAGAGGAAGGGAGAAGGAAGGAGGAAGAAAGGAAGGAGAAAAGAAACAGGAAGGAAAAGGAACTAAAGGAGTAAACAACCAAGATCACTCAGAGATAAGACAGTTGTGTGTTCTAGACTATCATGTATTCTATACATCGATCTATAGACTATTCATCATTGTTAAATTCGCAACTTTATAAAGACAATTGAAATTTCTACTTTTATGTTTGTCTGTGCAGTAAGTTTACCCAACTTTGAGGAGTTGCTTCTATTTGCTTATGTACCTAAGAGAAAAATTCAGGCATACCAGTGGTCAACTACGTTAGTACTTTTTACCAACCTCTTGAGAAAGTGGCATGGTTGAGTAAGTCAGGCACAGTATAACCAAGAGACTGTTTAAAAGCACAGAATAGCAAAACCTCTGCAAACAGATCTTGTAGGAAAGCAATCAATGTGCCCACTGAGGGCTTCAGTGTTCTCCCACACAAGTTTACCCCAGGGAAGGAGGACTGAAAGTTGAGAGTGAGGGATGGGGAAGGCAAAGGAGAAGTTTTCACTATACAGCACTGAAGTACCAAGCAGATCCACTTCAACCATGCTAAGACTCATGAGCCTGCCAGGTACACACACAAATACAGTCACACAGTCTCAAACTGATGAACCACTGGAACCAGTTCCGCTGTCTATAAAGAAGTCAAATTGCTAACCAAATTGGGGGGTCAGGGGAGCAGAGGAACCCAAGAACCTTCAAGATTGTGTTGAAGGAAAGGGAGGACACAGAACAGAACTGATTCCAAGACTGTGACTGTCAGACATAGATTGCCTTCAGTTTGAGGTTCTGAGCATGCCTGGGTCAGGACACTTGATGGGCAGGCAAGGACATTCCTAAATGTGCAAAGTATTTCCTAAGTAGGTCCACAAATCTGGGTTGTGTGCACATTTTAAAAGGTGCTTGGGAATTCATCTTTCTTATCTTTACACAAACCTATTTCCTCAGACAAATGCAGTTTAATGAACAGGTTGACACATTTTCCTGTCTCTAAGCAATACACCATTTCATGAGAAACAACACTAAAAAACAGTTCACAAAAATGTTAACTAATCTTAAGGGGGTTTGTATCTTAAAAACACATGCGTCACCTCTAAAATCCTATAAATCTCACTAAGGAAAATTCTTACTCCCAACCTTTCTTTTGTAGCTTAATTTGTTAACCAATACTACAGATTGAGCACTATCTTCAAGTCTTTAGGATTTAAGGCAAGAAACATGCCTTTTCTTCTTTCTTTCTTTTTTTTTTTTTTTGGTTTTTCGAGACAGGGTTTTCCTGGAACTCACTCTGTAGCCCAGGCTGGCCTCAAACTCACAGAGATCCACCTGGCTCTGCCTCCCGGTGCTGGGATTAAAGGCGTGTGCCACCACCGCCCAGCAAAACACACTTTTTCAAAATGGCTAGGGACATTCCCGATACTGTGACAGATTACCACAAAAAAATTAAATAAACTGTTGAAAATAAAGGGGTATTTAAGGTATGTGTGGTGTTTCTGATGTAGGAAAACAATTAAGACTACTGTTTCTTTGAATGCTAGAGGGAAATAAGGACTAATAATACCCGAATCAGAAAAATGCTGGCCAAAAGGTTAGACAAACAGACGTGTGAAAGGGCAACACACAGATCAAATACAGTTGTAAGACCAGACTAAGGACTAAAAAATCCACTATGGGAGCAAAATAAACAAAAGGAATGTGATATTTTAAAAATTAAATTTCCCTCATAAAGTGTAGCTTAAGTCATTTGCTTCCCTTTGCCTCAAATTTCAAAGCTGTCCATTTGTTTTCTTTCCTGTTCCAATCACATTTTTAATTCCCTGTCCTGTAAACACCTAATCAAAATCACTAACGGTCTCCAGTCAAATCAGACCCAATGGCTAAGGGCTCTTAACATAGTTGACATGGCAGTAACACTAGAAAGCTCACCATTTCTTCCTTCCTGCAGGATACTTACTTCACTCGGTTTCAGAACACATTTTCTGCTTCTTCTAGCTTCTTTTAAGACAGGATCTCGTTATATAGAGCAGATTGACCCCAAACTCATGAGATCTGCCTGCCTGTCTCCTGAGTGCTGGGACCAAGGCACACACCACCACACTCATCCGGCTCTTCTACTCTGATGATTCCTCTGGTTCTAATCTTTTACTGGAGATTTGAACTTAAGTCTTCATGCTTGAGCAGCAGGGACTCCCTAGCCTCCCCACCTTCATAAGTATTTTTAAGTGAAACATCACCTCCCTGCTGTGCTACACTAACCCACTATAGGGAAACAGTTTAACAAATGCTGTCAGAGCCTGGAGGTGGAGGTGGTGGCCCAAGCCTGTATCCCAGCACTTGGGAGGCAGAGGCAGGCAGATTTCTGTGAGTTGGAGTCCAGCCTGGTCTCCAAAGCCAGGAAAGGCGCAAAGCTACACAGAGGAAAAAAACAAAAACAAAAAAACCAAAAACAAAACCAACCAAACAAAAAACATCAAAATGCTGTCAGAATAAGCAACTTCCCTTAGTTTTCTAATCCATTGGAATGAAATTCTCACAGGAGAGTATATCTCAATGTTTAAGATTCCCCCCCCCCCCCCCCCCCCAATTCACAGGTTCAAATCCTACCCCCTAAAAGGTGACAGCACTGAGAAGGAGGGCTGGGCTTTGGGGAAGTGACAGATGCTGAGACAGAGCTTTATGTCGTAAAAGAAAGCTGCTAGCTAGTCCCCCTTCTACCATCTGAGGACAGAAGGAGAAGGCAGTCTGAGGAAGTGGGCCCTCACCAGGCAGGCATGCAATTTCCACCACCAACACTTGGATTTTTAAGGCTCTAGACCTGCAGCAAATAAATGTTAACTTTTTAGACCCCACCTGATTTATGGTTGTTACAGAAGCCCAAAGGTCTAAGTAAGACACAGGCTGGGACACAGCTGGGGACCCAGCTCAGGGGTTGAGAGCACTTACTGCTCTTTCAGAGGACCTGAGTTCAGTTCCAGCACCTATGTGGCAGCTCACAGCTGTGTACCTGATGCCCGCTTTTGACTGGCCTGCATGGGTTCCCGCACACATGCCCAAATATGCATACATACAAATATATGCATACTTTTAAGGTTTGTTTTGTATCATGTGTGCCTGTTAGATTCCCTGCAACTGGAGTTTTGAGCCACTGTATGGATGCTGAGAATCAAACATCCTGGGTCTTCTCCAAGAGCAACAAGTGTTCTTCACCACTGAGCCATCTTTCCTGCCACACATAATCCATCACTCTCTCTCTCTTACACACACACACACACACACACACACACACACACACACACACACCAAAACCCCAGAGGAAAAATAGGAGATGGAGGAAATGAGAATAGTGAAAAAATCATAGTATAATTAAAATAACCCTGGTTAAGTAAGTATTCTATTCTGGTCTGACCTTACATGGATCCAGGTGAAATAATTTCACAATAAAACAAAAATCACATTACTCAATAAATGATAATTTAATAAGTAACTTGATAAAATTGTCTTCATACTACTTTATATCTATAAACAGACATACAATATCTGAAGTATAGTGAAAACTAAATCTTACTTAACATTCTCTTTTTTGCAAGCTACCATAGTATGTCTCTGTAACTCAATTAAACCAACAAATGACCTTACAAATTCTGAATATTAACTCCGACAAAAGCATAATGAGATCAAAGGGTGCCTTAAAGAAAGCACGAGTTAAGCACGTGATGTGTCATTCAGAACCAAGGTCCATACCAGTCTGTTTCAAACGTTCCTGTTTAACACAACAGCCTCCAGTAAAAATCTCCTGGGATCCTGATGTGCACACTTGAGAATACACAATTTTAATTATCAGCAAAGGAACTCAAAGGCTCTTGTGTTAAGAAAACTCCTGCCTAAGAATAAGTGCTACTAGGAAAGGTTGAGTGTGATCCAAAGAATACCATGTGAGGAAGCCCAGACAGAAGCTACAGAGACACGCCTCTTCTGTGTAGTAAAACAACTTACGACTTCTAGTATAAAGCTGATCCTATCATGATTAAAAAAAAAAAAAAAGCTAGCACTTACGAAAAACACACTAAATTACTGCCAAAAATAAGCAATGCTGATATATAAATTAGACATTTTCAATTAAGAACATTTCCAACATAACCTGCCTTGCATCTCCACATTTATCACATACAATACCGCCAGAATATGATACAGAACAGACTTTATGTAGAATCATCAAGACTTTTACAATTACCTATGCCTCATTTTACATATTATGGAAATGTTTGACCTTAGAGAACTTTTTTTCACATCTGTATTTTTTCTATATTTTGATCAAAATAACCGTTGCTATCACCTATCACTCTATGTTTCTGTGAAGAGTATATGTTAAATCACTTAGGCAATCACTATTACAAATATGAAATGGAGATGAAATGCTAAGGAAGGGAATTTACAAGCCAAAACACTGTATCTTGTCCCAGTTAACGTTCCACTGTGCACATTCTAGACTTCTTTGGGAAGCAGGGAACAAACTGATATTTTTGCATCCCATAAAAATCCTCCATTCCAGCTCTCAACCAAAAAAACTAAATAGAATGGCCTAAATTCATAAGTATTAATAAACACAACGTGATGATCCTAATACAAACTGGAAAATTAATGCACTCGTGCTAACATTTATTTCATATACAAGTGCACTCTATCTTTAACAAAACTTGCAAAACATGAAACCTGAACACAGAACAACAAATATTAGGAGCCACAGAAGGGCCTGCCTTAGAAGAGACGTCAACTTTGTTTTACAGGTGAAGTGATTAAAACGAGTTTTGTCTACTTTTTACTCAAATTAAATCAGCCTGAACCACATCTATGGTCTTCTAACTTGCAGGTGTTGCCAGAAGATCTAATTACAAGTAGAAATCCAGTAACTTCGGGGCAATACATCTTGACTTTCCCTTACCCCACCCTGCAACACACACAGAATTGAATAACATGTTTTAAAGGCCTGGGGATGGAGCCCTGTGGTGGAGAACTTGCCTAGCATGTGCAAAGTTCAGGTACAGCAGAGATTTAATTAGCCCTTTACTGGCAATAAATATTTCAGAAACATGAAAAGCAAACTGGTTCTCACAAAATTAGAAGTTGTTTTAATGCCAGAGTAGTGGACGGTTCAAAATTGGTAAATAATAAATGTTGGATTAAATGTGTGCATACTAAGGAAAGCATTGTCATTATTAGCAATAGAACTAATTAACTCAAAGCAAACAACCATGAAGAGAATGCGTATGTATTCCTTTGATATTCTTAAAGCGACTGATCCAAAAAAATCAAACCCTTGGGGTTTGAGAATAGTACTTTATTTCTGCTACACAGATTACAAAGTTAATTCACCATAGCTGTTTTTATGACGTTATAATCTTACAGATAAAACGTTGTTCCACTTATCTAAGTAATTGGGAAGGAACATATCGAATGGAGGAACAAAGTTGGCTCGGCAAAACGGCTGTGGCATCAGCACATGAGACTTCTGGCTCCATCCTAATCCTGTACACATATATAGTTAAACATTCATCATGACTTCTCTCAACCCACCCCTTCTCCAAAGCGGCGCGTGCACAGAGGGCTGGTTTTTCTCAAAATAAGTAAAAATAACAAGAGAAAAGACTTCAAAGCCACTACCGCTTTGCACCATCTCCCGCAACCGGGACAAGCTAGGGAAAAGAAAAAAATTCCCAGGGCTGGACATAACCTCCAGGTCCGGGCGGGTGAGAGCACCTCTAACAACGCCTTCCCCGACGGCTGCGACGCCCGCCCGCCAGCAGCAAGCGCGCAGCGGCGGCCGGAAACAAGGTGGCCCGCGAACGTGGGCAACGTGAGGCCCAGGCGCGCGGGGCGAGGCGGCCGAGGCGGCTCCCATTTTGTCGCCAGGCCTCCTAGGTGAGGCCGGGGTCCGTGCGCCTCGGCCGGCCCGCAGCAGACAAGCTAGGCCGCGGCTCACGCCCAACCCCCGCCCAGGCCCGGCGTGGCCTCCGTGGGCCCGCGGGTGGGTCCGCCCGCAGCCTCCACCGCGCGCGCGCCCCACCGACCTACCCCCCGGCGAACAGATGCACCAGCGTGTCCCTCTGGCTCATTCTCTCTCCTGCATGTCCTCCGGGCGCAGAGGCGGGACGCGGACCCAGCAGCCCGCCACAGTCAGAGGCGTGGGCCAAGAGGGGACGCCGGGGGAGCGGGCGGAGCCGCAGCGACGGAAGGCCACCGGCGAACCCTCCCGGCGGCGTTCCTGAGTCAGCGACCTCCGCCAGACTGCGCAGCCCGAGTCCCGAGGAGTCGGACGTCCCTACATAAACAGAAGCTCCTATTGGTCTAGGCCGCGTGACGTCACGAGACCCGCACGCCTCTTTCACGTGATCGCGGGGGGGGGGGAGGGGTGTGGGGGGGCTCCTCAATGAAGGGCCGCGGGGCAGGACGGGAGCGCGTGCACGAGTGTGGTCGGTCCGGTCGACCGGCCCTCGCACCAGATCCGCTAATCCGGGAGGCTGCCCAGCCGTCGCCGCTTAGCGGCGTAGACCGGTGTTTGCCTTGGAAATCGCTGAGTGCTTGGAAAGGCTTGTGCACAGATCCGCGTGTGCAGTCTCACAAACAGCACAGTATGAAACGTGATCATTAAACATTTAGTGTTAAATTGGGATCTGTAGGGCAGTGGCGAGATAAATCACGAAACTTTTTGTCAGGAGAGGGGTGCAAAGGCCTCACTGCGAAACTAACCCTGGTAGGTTTGGGGCTCGCAATGAAGTTCAGCCTGGCCTCCAATTCACAGAGACCAAGCATGCCTTAGCCTCCTAAGTGGTGGGATTAAAGACGTTCTATACTCTGCAGAACATTCATTCCTGTGATGGAATGCTGACGGAGAATTCCTGATGGGAATAAGGTAGAGTCCTGTGGGGGTGGGGTGAGTGGGAGGGGTGTAATCTTCAATGTCTTAAGGAAAGGGCAAGTAGATTAATCTGAAGGTTGTCTACAGGAAGAAATAACTACTTATTTTATTGGTCAACACATGTTTCTTTATGTATACTTAGGACTAAGGAAAGTGTTTTCTTTCTCTAGAAAATGGTCATTATTTTTAATTTTTGTTAACTGGCAATTATTTCCGAGGCACAAATGAACAGGCAAAATAATATAATAGACACCAATATGCTAATCACACAGAAGGAACAATGTAGTAGAATATTTTAAGGTGTGTTACTTTTGTTTATGTTGCATTTGTTTAACTCTGTGAAGCTGTGTTGCTGTGCCTGACTAACACACCTAATAAAGAACTGAATGGCCAATAGCAAGGCAGGAGAAAGGATAGACGGGCTGGCAGGCAGAGAGACTTTATAGAGGGAGAAATCTGGGAGGAGAGATCTAAATCTAAGAACAGCCAGAGAAGACGCACAGCAGCCACGGAGTAAGATACAGAAGAGAACAGGAAAAACCCAGAGGCAAAAGGTAGACGGGAGAAGTTAAGGAAAGCTGGCTAGAAACTAAGCAAGCTAAGACCGGGCATTCATAATTAAGAATAAGCCTCTGTGTGTAATCTATTTGGGAGCTGGGTGGCAGGCCCCCCAAAAAGTAAAACAAATTTTGTTGTCTTTTTTTCCTCCTCATATAACTGCCCTTCCATTTGCAGGGACCCTGTGGTGGATATTGTGTGTACTCCAAAATAAACATATCTGGGGGCAGAGAACAGACAGCCACTAGAACAAAGCCAAAAATGGTGGCTAGAAAATAGGAAGAGCAAGCCTTAACACAAGTTGGGCGGTGGTAGCACACGCCTTTAATCCCAGCACTTGGGAGGCAGAGCCAGGTGGATCTCTGAGTTCAAGGCCACTTTAGAAACAGCTAAGCATGGTGACCCACACCGTTAATCCCAGAAACCCAACCTTTAATCCCAGGGAGTGGGGACAGAAAGAGAAAGGTATATAAGGCGTGAGGGCCAGGAACTGAGGAGTAAAGCATGTAGTTAGTTAAGCATCTGGTTGGTTAAGTGTTCAGGCTTTGGAGCAACACAGTTCAGCTGAGATTCATGTGGAGGAGGACTCAGAAGCTTCCAGCCTGAGGAAACAGGATCACCTGAGGAACTAGCAAGGTGAGATAGCTGTGGCTTGTTCTGCTTCTTTGATCTACCAGCGTTCACCCCAATAACTGGCCTCGGGTTTGAATTTTATTAATAAGACTCTTTAAGATTCATGCTACAGGGACCCTTTCACCCTTTCCAGCCTACGCGGAATTCTCCAGAGCCGCTTTCCTGGCGGCACCACTTCCTTGACAAAGGTCTCTAATTGCCTTAGCTCTCTCCACGTTTGACCTGCACCTAAAATCCTACAAAATGTACAAACTGCGAGTGTTCACGCCACAGTAGAGAACTGAGTGGGTAAAAGTATTTAAAGAACCTCAACGGTTCGGAGTAAGTGCCAGTGATTTTGTGTTCCTTCGTAGTTTGATTGTTATTGTTGTTGGTGGAGGTGCACATGCAGTCAAAGTACTTTGCCCAAGGTTACCCATTTCCTCCTAGAAGATTTGAATCCAGGCGAGTCTGACTTCAGGGCTTTAGTTATTAAAATAGTAGCTGTCTATTACAGCAGAAAAGAAAGGGAAAAACAAAAAACAAAAACCGGGCAGAACTGGAGGAGCAAAATCCCAGAGTGACAGCCCTGGCCAGATGCCAGAAATTCTGGCATGAAATCCTACAGAAGTTCTGTTGAGACACAATTCCCATAACAGTGGTGGTTAAAATGTGTGGTTTGGTGGGTTTCAGTATATTTTCCTGGTTGTGCAACCCTCACCTACCTAATTCTGGAAGCTTCCTCACCCCAGTGTAAACATGTATGTGTTAGTAGTCACTCCCATTCTCCTCTCCTCCTACTCCCTGCAAACCCCTCATCTAGTTTCTATCCCTCTGGTTTTGCCTGTGCTGCACATTACGTATAAGTAAATAATTCTTCCTACAGCCCCCTTTGCCCTTTCTACAAGCTTCTGTGTGCTTTCCTGAAGGTTGGTGTTAGGACCAGGTGAATGGAACCAAAACGATGCTTCCCACCAGTTTGCCCACTCTCTCCCAATATCTACCAAAAGGGCTTCTGGATGGTGAGTCACCATCAGATGAGTCCCTCAGAACAAAGGCCTCAACTTCCTGGCTAGTAATGCTTTCTAACTTTAATTGCTAAAGAGTTGAAGAAGGTTCTTAGCAGCTATGGGGTAGGGTGCAGTAGAGCACAGCTAGACTGATGCCACGATGTTAATCTCCTTTTTAAAATTTTTTCCCTGTTACTTTTATTTCTTGTAGGTTTAGAAATTCTTATAAGCTTCATGCCGTAGTTTGGCAACATCAATTTTAAATGTCTGGTGGGTTTTTGTTGTATATGGTTGTATTGTTATGGTAACACACCATGACCAAAAACAATTTAAAGGGATTTATTTTGGCTTAGGGTTCCAGAGAGATAAGAGTGCATCGTGGTGGGGTGGGGAAGCATAGCAGCCAGCTGTAGGCTTGATGCCGGAACAGGAAGCTGAGCACTCAGATCCTCAATGGGAACCTTGGAAACAGAGACAGCCAACTGGAAGTGGCATGTCTTTTTGTGTTAAAGCCTGCTCCCAATGATATATGTCCTCCAGTAAGGCTTTGCCACCTAAACGTCTCCAAACAGTGCCACCAACTGAGGACCAAGAATCCAAATGCCAGAAACTGTGGGGGACATTTCTCATCCAAACCATCTCAAAGGGTAAGTAGATTCTTTTTACCAAATGTGGCATTTCTCTTTCTTTTTTCTTTTTCCTTCCTTCCTTTTCTTCTTCTCCTTCCCCTTCCTTCCTTCCTTCCTTCCTTCCTTCCTTCCTTCCTTCCTTCCTTTGATTTTTGAGATGGGGTTTCAGGCACCCTGGCTGGTTTCAAACTTAAAATTCTCTGAGGATGACCTTGAACTTCTGATCCTGATTCCACCTCCCAAGAGCTGGATCTCAGGTCTAGGCCTCTGTGCCGGCTTTTATGTAAAGCTGTGGTTTGAATGTAGTGCTGCTGCTGGATCCCAGGGCTTCATGCTGCTGGGCAAACCCTCTACCAGCAGAGCCATATCCCTACTTCCTCATTTTACTTTTATCAGTGCTTTGAATGCAGAAGGGTTTGAAGAAAAAATTAAAATCTTGCCAGTAACCTTTCCCAAATCCTGCTTTTCAATGGAAACCATTGTCCACAGTTGGGTGACTCTCCCTTTGGACACTTTGTGCCATGGTGATAATAATCTTGAAGCACTTTATATGTATATAGCACTATGTATGGCTAGCCTTTGATTGCTTTGTTTGAAGATTCCTTGAATTACAATTGACATGTAGTAAACCACACAATTAAGTAATATAATTTGGTGATATGTTATATGTATACATCAGAAGCACCACTGTAATAAAGGTAAATGATATATCTATCAACTCCCTTCCACCCCATCCCTAAATCTCCTGCCATTGTGGTTTTTCCAATTTTGTTTAACCCTTCTAGGCAACCACTATATTTTCACTTACATTTGTCTACAATTTGATCTAAATAAAATGATAGAATGCATACTTGTATACATACATACCACATGTGCATATGTGTGTTGGGTTCTTTTGATGAGCATAACTATTCTTAGGCTGATGCATGAATCAGTAGCTCATTTCTGGTCTGTGGCAGCCATTTAAGTTGCATGTAGTATCCAGTCAGTACAAATAAAGTCATTATGAACATTCATGGTCAAGCATTTGCATCAACATAGGCTTTTGTTCCTCTTATGTACCAGGCAGTGTTACAAATACTTGGCAAATATTTAAATTAATCCTCTCTACACACAGTATAAGGAAGTCCCATTTTACAGACAGGAAATTGAGATGTAGAGAGATTGTGGGACTTAGTAAGCTGACTCAACTTGCAAGTGATGAGCAAGGCTGGAAACTGAAGAAGTCTGGCTCTAAAGTCTGTTCTCACGTCCTCTAGTCCACACTGATAGCTCAGGAGCCCCTCCCCACATTCAGAACATAAGCTGCAGTTCCTACAAAAACGTGAGCAGTTTTGAGGAGAGACAGCAGAAGATAAAGGTCTGGAGAAGAAGTGTGTACTTATATCTGAGCTCCAAGTGGAAAATCCCAGGGTAATAGCTTCCTTATACAGTTCAATCTCCCTGGGATACCTTCATATCAGCCACTCTGTGATGCTTATACTGAGTGACATTTAATGACTTAGCTATGAACACTGGTGATAAGCATCTAGAGGGAGTACTGGAGGTAGATAAGATACTTTCCTTACAAAGATGGAGTTTCCCTAAGGTGAATCAGCTGTTTACTTGTGGGAAATACTGTCTCAGGGCTCCCAATCCAAGCAGGCTTCTACCACTGAGGCACAGACCACATAAACCAGAATGGAACTTCAGCAGGCTGCATAGGCCCAGACACAGTCCACACCAGTTGGAAGAACAGACATCATAGGCCTGCATACAGTTCATGCCATCTGAAAGAGCAGCCCCAGCAGCTGTATTGGTGGCCAAGTTGCTCCTAGGTACCCCAGAAGACGACTCAGGCTTTACAGGAGGCCAGGCCGGAACAAGGGACCCAAGGCCCCCCAAACTCTAGGGAAGACACCCTACTGGACCTGAAGACTCATCAGTCACCAGAACCCTTGGCCACTTAGGCCAAAAAAACAGAGAGGAAACAGATGCTAAGAAACAAAACACCCATCCAATAAAGACAAACATAGGAATCAACGCCTAGACCTATAGTCACCCCAAAGCCAGATTCCTAAATGCCAGTGTAAGAATATAATCAATAACAGAAAGGATAATATGTCTCCACCAGAACTCAGCTATCCTACAACAGCAAGACTTGAACAATCCAACACAGCCAAAACATAAGAAAATCATCTTAAAAAGAACTTTGTGAAGATGATAGAGGTCCTTAAAGAGGAAATGAAAAAAATCCCTTAAAGAAATGGAGGAAATTAAACAACAAAATAGGATGAAATCAATAAATCTCTTAAATGCTAAGAAAAAACAAACAGCTGACAGAAACAAATAATCCAGATCAAACATGAGGAGAGAATTTGAACAGCATTATCAAAAAAAACAAAACAAAACAAAACAAAAAAAGACTTAAAAATAAATGGTCAAAAGCTTGTGGAAATACACTTAATGTCATTAACCACCAAGGTAATAGAGATCAAAATCAGAATGATACTTCCTCTACCCATAGGCTGGCTGAACAAACAAAGAGCCCCAAATAACAAGGGCTGGCTAGGAGTGGAGAAGTTGGAACTCTTGTTCACTGCTAGAAGGAATGTGAAATGCTGGGAGGGATTCATGGTGCTTCCTCAAAAAGTCAAGCAGAATCTCCATAGTCTCCAGCACTTCTCCTGGGCATACACCCCAAGACCTGAAAGCTGGCACTCAAAGAGATGATTGGATGCTCATAACAGCATCATCCAGGGTAGTTGAAGGGGTTTCCCAGCAATAAGTACACTAATGGATGAACTCCAGATGCCCTATGCATGCAGAAGAATGTTACTCATCTTTAAAGGGAAGGAATTGACCCATGCTGCAGCATGAAGACACTTTAAGTGAAATCAGCCTGATATAGAAAGGCAGATGCTCTATGTTTTCACTAATAGGAAGCACCTAATATATAGTCAAGTCATGAAAAAAGAAAGTGGGAAAATGATCACCGAGGGTAGGGGAAGAGAGAGGCCAAGAATGGGAGCTGTTGCTTGATGGTACAGAATCTCAGTTTAAGATAGAAAGGTTTCAGGCATTGATATATGACGATGGCCATACAATAATGTGAATGTACACTATTTTTTCCTCTACCCACCTATCTGTCTCTCTGTTTCTCTGTCTCTCTGTCTCTCTGTCTCTGTCTCTCTGTCTCTGTCTTTCCCCCCCCGCCGTGTGTGTGTGTGTGTGTGTGTGTGTGTGTGTGTGTGTGTGTGTGTGTGATGTTGCTGGGTATTAAACCCATAGTCTTCATAGGCTAGCCACGTCCTCTACCACAGAATTACATGCTGAGCTCTTTAGTTTTTCAGGCAAGAGTCTTACTATGTATATCAGGCTCACCTTGAACTTGCTATATGCATTGCAGGATGGGCTGAAACCTAAAATCCCCCTTCCTTATCTTTTTGAGTGCTGGAATTTCAGGCACACACTAGCACATCTAGCTCACATATGTGCTTAACACCAATAAAGTTTATGTTCCATAGTGGTTATGTGTAAAATGTTATGTTATAGATTTTTAACCACAATAAAAGTATGTAGGCAGTGCACATGGTCATAAAGTAAATATATATTACTAGGAAAGTTACAAGGAAAATATCAGATCCCCAACCTTCCTAGCTCCTTATTTTTGTCTCTATGAGTAACTATTTATAAGCTTTTTTCTTTTAGCTTTTAGTTCCATATTTCTTCCTCTTTTTCTTATAAAAAGAGAGTGAAAGGCAAATTCATGGAGACAGAAACAGAATAGAAGCTCCTGGGAGAGAGAGGTTGTAGGAAGTTTAATTTTTAATGAGGATAATGCTCAGTTAGGGATAATGGGGAAATCTGGAAATGGTCATGGTTATATGGTGATAGGAATCGATATGTCAGCACTGGCTGAAGAAGGTTGAGGTGGAAGCCGGGCTTGGTCATGGGCCTAGAATCCCCATGCTCAGTGTTGTAAATAATAAAGATTCATGTCCAATAGACAGATGTGCTTAGACAGATGTCAGGCGGCTGGGTCCTTCCTAAGGCCAACCATTCACAACAGGGGAAGCTAGAATAAGAGACTCAACAACACATGCAGAACAAAGGCAGTTTCTCAATTTATAGACTTTAGAGGGTCGTGGTCTCTGAGTTTAGAGGGAAAAGTTTCTAAGTTTAACAGATTAGTGACGGTCCTAGATAGGATATAAGGACAATTTAGAAAGACAATCCTATGAGATTGTCACATGGTACGAGTTTAGCAATTTAGAGAAAGTACTATAAGGATGGTCCATTAAGCTTTTCTAATCCACAATCCCAAAGTCCATAGTCCTTCAAACAAAAGTATAGTCAGGCCTATCATAGCAATACCCTAGTCTCTGGCACCAACTTCTTCTACTGTGAAGAGGCACCATGACCATGGCAACTCTTATCAAGGAAAACATTTAACTGGGGTGGCTTGCTTACAGTTCAGAGGTTAAGTCCATTATCATCATGGCAGGAAGCATGGCGCTGGGAGTATGGAGGTATGCAGGCTGACATGTGCTGGAGAATTCTACATCTTGATCCAAAGGCAACAGGAAATGAACTATCTGACTGGATGTGGCTTGAGATATGTGAGACCTCAAAGCCCACCTCCACAATGACACGCCTTCTACAACAAGGCCACACCTCCTGATAGTGCCACTCCTTTGGGGGGCCATTTCTTTCAAACCACTACATTATAGAATTCAGGACCGGCAGCCTAGGGATGGAACCACCCTCAGTGGGCTGGGACCCCCCCCCCATCACTTACTAAGTAAGAAAACGCCCTACCGCTGGATCTTATGGAGGCATTTTCTCAATTGAGGTTCCCTTCTTCCATATAGCTCTAGCTTGTGTCACGTTGACATAACACTAGCCAGGATACCCCCAGGTCATAAAGTAAAATAAAATAGGGAGGTTGGGGGAGATGGCTCAGTAGGCAAGAGAGCTTACTACTCTATTAGAGGACCTAGTTCAGATTCCAGAACCTGTGTCCGGAGGTTCACAAATGCCTGTAAGTCTAGCTCCAAGGGATCTTATGTCTACTTCTGACCTTCTTGGGCACCCATACATACATACAGACAGACAGACAGACACACACATACACACACACACACACACACACACACACACACACACGATATTTTTAGAAAGAAATGATTTTGTGGGATAGGGGTTAGAGGGAGGTGAGGCCCAAGGGACTTATGGGTATCTATTTCTCTTCTGGTTTTGTCTTGATGAAGCTGGGCAGTTAATGTCAGACCCTCCCCTTTATCCTGCCAGTGGTCAAATGGCCATTCTTGAGTCAGAGGTTGTTGTCTGTATTCATGCATCACGAGAATGTTAGCCACTGGTGTCCATGTATGTAGCGTGCTAGCTAGCAGGACTAGAAAGGAGAAAGTTGTTTTTGAATATATGTTTGGAGTTTCCCAGAAGGCCACAGCACTAAGTGGGGTCAGCTGAAGGTTAACTTTCCATGAACCCTCTGGAATGGCATTGAGAGTTAAACTTGTTACTGACTTAAATGTGGGGTGTGCTGTTCTTGCAATCAAACTGGTTTTATCATGGGAAAATGAACTGGGACCTGATAGTTTAGCAGGAGTGGGGATGAGGAAGGCCAGGCAGGGTCCTGGCCACAGAGGTTAGAGAGGTTAGGTTAGAGGTTAGGATTTCTAACCAGACCCAGCCTTGTGAGTGGATCACACAGGATGAAGATGAAGGAAATCCAGTTTTAACTGGGAACACCAAAAGATAACACCTGTATTTCTCTTTGCCTTTGAGGTCCTAAGTTTTCCAAGCTGCTGCCAAGGTATAGTCCAGGAAAGAGGGCTCAGAACCTTAGGAGTAGAGGGGCCACAAGAACCCCAGCAATGGGGAAAAGCCTAAGAGGCCACAGAACTCCAATGAAAGTCCAGCCACAGTTGGGCAGGGGTACTGAGTGGTTAGTTAGAAAGAGCCACCCATAAAGACATCCATGTCAGCATACCTCTCAAGCATCAGGGTTTTGCATCACATGTGGTAGGCTTTGATGGGAGATATTCATTTATTTATTTATTTGTGTACACAAGTAATTCAGGTTATTTAGAAGGATCACTTGAGCTACGGAGAGGAAGGCCAGCTGTGTCAACATAACAAAACTCCTGTCACTTAAGAATTTTTTCTTTTCAATTTAGGGTCCAGCACAACATTTTTCTTAATTTTAAATTTGTTTTAAGATTACATTCCCCCCCCCCCCCCCTTAGTCACACCATATATTTTAAAAAGTGATGATTCTTTCCAGATTTGGATTAGAGGTGTGCTGACATGGATTTCAGGTCCTTTACTTTTTTTTTTTTTTTGAGCTGAGGCTCGAACCCAGGGCCTTGTGCTTGCTAGGCAAGCTCACTACCACTGAGCTAAATCCCCAGCCCAGATCCTTTACTTATACCAACCACTAACAGCAGGGGATGCTGGGATAGGAGATGTGACAATAACTCCACCATGTTTATTAATAATAGCAGTTTATGGTGTTTTTATTGCTTTTCTATCTTTGCATGCGTGTGTGCATGTGTGCATACGCCCTATGTATTTGAATGCTCTCAGAGTCCAGAAGAGGACATCAAATCCCTTAGAGCTGGAGTTACAGGTTGTTGTGAGTTGCCTGATGTGGGTACCGAGAACCCAACTCCAGTCCTCCAAAGGGAAGCAAATGTTAACCATTGAGCCCTCTTTCCACCCTACCCCAGCCCACTTTGTTTCCCGTTTCTTTTTATTTATTTATTATTTTGGGGGGTATTTTATTTACTGTATATGAATATTTTTCCTGCATGCCTGTGTGTGACTGGTGCCCCCAGAGGCCAGAAGAGGGTGACTGATCCCCTGGACCTGGACTTACAGATGTTTGTGAGCCACCGTGTGGGTGCTGGGAATCGAACCTGGGTTCTCTAGAAGGACAACAAGAAGCTCTCTTAAAAGCTGAAGCGCTCTCCTTTTCTGTATTGATACTATTTAAGATGTTTCTTAGGAAAGGGATTGTTGTGTCTATGGGCAATCTCTCAGGTGTTTTTGCTTTCTTGCTTTTTTGTTTTGTTTTGTTTTGTTTTTCCTTAGTTTTGCCTTCAGTGGTGAAGAGATTCTTGTCTCTTAGCCAACGAGAAAAGCAAGGCAGATTTCTGTGTGCGGGGCTTTTCCTCCCTCTGTCCCTTTCACTTCCTCACACTGCTTCTACTTCAGCTACTCCAGTTCTGGTGATAGTTGATGCAGACTGAGCTCCTCGTCCAACCTCCTCGTCTGTTTCTCTGCCTCACATTTTTAAAAACCTTTAGGAACTTTATCGTTATCCCCCATTTTGGGAAGTTCCTGGACAAAGTATCAGGATGCTGGTGGATTCTCCTTACTTACTGTGGCTGGGTCCCCAATGGACTCTTCCAGTGAGAAAGTGAAATGCTGGGAATGCCCTTGGACTGTCTTCAGTGGTTTCTCAGTGCCAGCTTGTCTTCCAGCTCCCCAAACCAAAATTATGTTTACTATTTCCCTTCTCCTACAACACCTGGCCCAAGGTCAGGCTGAGTCAGCAGCCACGGTCAAGGGCCATTGTTTAGAGATTCATTGTCCAGTTTGGCAGCGGTGCTGTGAGAAGCAGCATGGACAAACTCTTGGTAAACAATGCCTGGTGAAGAGCGTGATGGCAGCTGCATTTTTCAGGAGGCTGCTTCTCTCTAGAGCTGTGTTTCAGAAAATGGATTCAGCACCTTTTCATCTTCTTTAGCCTCCACACCAGGCCACCACCTCTTAGCAGGCTTAATAGTTGGGCAAATAGGTAGGCAATGGAGAATTATATTGTACTTGGATAGGTAGGTGATGGAGAATTATATTGTACTTGGATAGGTAGGTGATGGAGAATTATATTGTACTTGGGGTTAAGATCAAAGATTAATGCCTTTCACCTCAGGTAAAATGGAAAATGTAGAACAGAGAGTAAGTGTACATGCTACAGCATGCGTATAGAATCAGTGGACAACTTGTAGGGGTCAGTTATTTCTTTTCATCATGTGAGTTCTGGGGCTTGAACCCATATTTGCTAACTCTGTCATTGTATTTTGAAGGCAGGGTCTCTTGTAACTCAGGCTGGTTTTGAACTTACTTTGTAGCTGAGGTTGGCCTTGAATTCCTGCCTCCACCTCCAAAGTGCTGAGATTACAGGCATGTTCCTACATATCCAGAAGAATTCATATTCTTTACACATGAAACATTTACCTTGTGGAACATGCACCATATCATATGTCACTCAGATCATATCAGAGCTATAAAACACTGAATTTAAGAGGACTGGGGACACAGACTACATTCTTTGAGCACAGAGAAGTTCTAATTGGAAATTAGTCCTCTGGGCTGAACAATAGGATTGTTTCAGGCTCGAGTGAATTTACAGCTGATAGAATTTGTTTCCTATAAATTGTCTGCACAACTTTACTTTGTGGTGTGCAAACAAATCATGTCAGTGGCATGAAGTTACCAAGTGT
This sequence comes from Onychomys torridus, assembly GCF_903995425.1. Taxonomy (NCBI): domain Eukaryota; kingdom Metazoa; phylum Chordata; class Mammalia; order Rodentia; family Cricetidae; genus Onychomys; species Onychomys torridus. The sequence goes on from NC_050449.1 coordinate 89,764,965, forward strand.
GTACATGTAAGGGTTAAGTAGCTGAAGAAGTCACTAACTAGCCAAACTGAATGTGGCTGAGAAACTGCAGAATCCACTTGGGCCAAAGGCTGAAACAAAACTTGTGTACACAGGTATGCAACTAATTCATTTAGTTAATTTTTATCAACAAATCTATGTGTTGTAGTCCCCCCCCCCACCCCCCCACTTATAAAGCAGAAGAATGAGTAGCTTTTGAGAGAAGAAAGTTCAAGTTACTGACTCTGGCACTGGGCCTTCCCCACTGAAGTGCCCGCTTGCCTCTCCCTCCTTCCTGTAAATACAGGTTACTCCAGGTCAAGGGCACTATGGGCAGTGCCCACTGTCGCACAGTTGTTCCATTCCTCTGGGCTTGCAGACGCTCCTCTGGAACAACTCCTTCACTGTCTGTGCTTGCGCAGTTCTCTGACCTCGCCAGATCATGCTCCACGTAGAGCCTCCACTCAGGCACCCTTTGAGTGCCAGCATTCCTGGCACATGGCAGGCAGCATGCTTCTCCAGGCTTGCAGCAACTTATATTTGTAGCCTCTTGGGGACTTGCCAATGTGGACATTTAACACCTATGTTCCAGTTGTTTTCCCTGTGCCGGGCACTACCCTAGTTGAGGTGGCAGATTAAGACAGCCATCTCTTACCAAAGTTGTTTCTAGTGGAAAACCGACAGGACGATGGTCATCGAACAAGACATACTGTGAGGATGTGCCATTTGTGCTGAGAGCTGAGAATGAAAGGCAGCAAGCACGTGGGTGGAGGTGGTAGTAGTTTATTAGGGCTGCCCAGAGGAAGCGTCACAAACCAGGGGCTTCAACACAGAACTTCAATCGAAATGTCAACAGGTTTAGTTTTTTTCCTGAGGCCTCTCCTTGGCTTGCAGATAAGTGCCTTCTAATTGTGACCTCACAGAGTTGTTCCTGAGTGTGTTTGTGTCAAGATCTCCTCTAATAAAGAAAGAAATCATTTTGCCTTAGATGCCTCATGAATAACTTAATTTTATCCTTAACTACCTCTAGAAAGGTGCTGTCTGCAAAAGCAATCACATTCCTGCAGGGAGTGGAGGAGTTCAACATGCGGAAAAAAAATTTTTTTGATGGGGGTACACTTCACAGCGAGAGAGAGGCCAAGTGCATGATCTGAGCATAGAAAGCATGAAGGCCCTGAGTAAGTTTAAGGGGAGAGGCAGACAGTGGGGTAGAAGCAGAGAAGACAGGAAGGGCAAGACCGGGCCAGCTCAGGCTTTAAGTGAAAACTGCCGGGTGCTTTAAGTGAGGTGGTGTGAGGGCCTAGCTCTCACTTTCTCAAAATCCCTCTGGTAACATGTGGAAGTTCGGTTCAAGGGGGACAGGAAAGGAGCTAGGAGATCTGTCAGGACAGTCAATGGCAGCTCGGACAGTGACCTCAGAGGAAAGAACATTTTCTGTCGGATGATGGGGGTGGGCAGGAGTAAGAGGAGAGTGAGTGGATGGAATAAGGAAGGAAATGCACAGCACCTCCAATAAAATATTGTTTAACCCAAATTAGTTCATCACCATAGAGAAGCTATCCTATGACATGCTAGCTTCATGACCAGGACAAGGGCTCTTTAGTAGGTATTGGATGATTTGACTAGAATAAACTTCCATTAATCAAATCTGTACAGTCCCAGGAATGTGCCACATGCTTACCAATGTAAGATACTTTGTAGCATCATGACAGTCTCAGGAGGAAACTGAGTGATACCATCATCACTGTGAAGATGAGGAGCTGTAGATGCCTGTAACCCCAGCCCATGACAGCTCAGTGCTCTGTGCTGTCTTGTGCCCCAGGCATTATCACTTTAGACTCTTATTAAGATGGTGTTGCTAAAAAGGACCATTTATGTGCACAGTGTATGAATGTGTTCTCTATCATAGGTTAATCATGAATTCTCGCAGACATCAAGTCTGGTCAGCACTAAGTAAACTTAATTTGTGTCATTTTTCTGACTCATTGCCAGATGTGTAATCCATTGCACCACTGGCCCGGTTGGTTTATTTCATTATTGAGAGTCCCCATCTTGCGTTTTCCACATTGGATTCTATGTCATGATCCTCTTTGCTGTTCCTCCAGAACGTCCCAACATCCCTAGGATTCTGCTTAGTTCTGTCCTTTGTCCTTCTGACTAAAGCTGCAAACATTATTATTATTATTATTATTATTATTATTATTATTATTATTTTGTGAGAAGGAAAACAAAGTGATGGAAATGAAAGAAAGAAAGAAAGAGAGAAAGAAAGAAAGAGAGAAAGAGAGAAAGAGAGAAAGAAGAAAAGGGCAGCGGGTAAAGGTGAAAAATGAAAGGTAGTCCAGAAAAAGATGAGGGATGTGGCAGGCAGAGCCCAGCTGAAGACACTCTCTCCCCACCCAGACTCAGCAGGAGGTGTCACAGGAGGCATATTTAAGCTTCCCGAGATGATTGGCTGTGGGGTGAGGCTGTTCTATCCCCAAATGGTTTTCTGCTGGCCAGAAGGAATGTAAGCACTGGACCAAACATAGAAACATCATTATTTCTCTTGGCCTATGGCACACTGTCACAGGGAGCCACAGTACCAGAAACAGTTTTAACAGGGAGAGAGGAGGCCAACAGGGGGAAGGGAGTGAGCAATATTCCAGACAGGTAGCCAGTGATTCAGGAAAGTGGTGCAGACCGCCCTAGAGGATCGCCACCTTCACAGGAGCCCTTTTGACTGTGAGAAAGACCATCTTTTTCTGAGAGATGTGATACTATTCCTGCCCTTACGGAACGGTCAGTTTGAAAAGGAAGAGAAGCACTCAGAACTTCCAGGTTAATGGTCTTTGCTCTCCGAGACGCTCCAGTTCCCTTTGGGAAAGTTCTGGCCTGATGTGGTTCCACAATGGTTTAAATGTACACTCCAGGATATGGTGAGCTCATGCCTGGAATAATTTGGTTTCTCACAGTGTCTGAAGATTCTCAGGCACCCTTTGTTTTGAGCAACTACAAGGAAATGACTCTGATCCAAATGTACATGAGCACTTAGTTTTTAAAAGCAAATTCCTTCCTTCCTTCCTTCCTTCCTTCCTTCCTTCCTTCCTTCCTTTTTTCTGAGACAGGGTTTCTCCGTGTAGCTTTGGTGCCTATCCTGGATCTTGCTCTGTAGACCAGGTTGGCCTGGAACTCAGAGAGATTCACCTGCCTCTGCCTCCCGAGTGCTGGGACTAAAGGCATGTGCCACCACCGCCTGGCTGTGAATTTCTTTCTTTAAACATGTTTTTTTTTTATTAGATTTACATTTTTGTTTAATTTATGTGTATGAGGGTTTTGCCTGTGTATGGATGTGCACCTTGTGCATGCCAATGGATGGTTGTGAGCCACCATGTGGGAATGGAACCCAGGTGATCTGCAAGAACAGCAAATTTTCTTTTTTTCTTTCTTTCTTTCTTTCTTTTTTTTTTGTTTTTTCGAGATAGGGTTTCTCTGTGTAGCTTTGCACCTTTCCTGGAGCTCGCTTTGTAGACCAGGCTGGCCTCGAACTCACAGAAATCTGCCTGCGTCTGCCTCCTAAGTGCTGGGATTAAAGGCGTGTGCCAACACAGCCTGGCTGCAAATTTTCTTAATTACTGAACTCTCTCTCTAGACCAAGGTGCATTTATATATCTCACCTTCAAAACTATAGTCACTTATCACTTAACATTGTAGATGTATTTTGAGAAATTTGTCTTTAGGTAATTTGATGATTGTACGAACTTTATAGAGTATACTTAAACAAAATAAGATGGCTATTGTGTTACTGGTGGTTACAGTGTTGGGGATTCATCATCATCATCATCATCATCCATTGTTGGCTGAAATGCTGTTACATGATGAATAACTTTACTTGGTTTCCCCACCTCACTCTTTGGGATTTAAACGGATGGATCAAAACTTTAAATATGGAAGTCGAATCAAGAGATTTGGAAGGTGTCACAGAATGCAAGAAAATATTTGCAAAACATTCTCATATAAGAACTGTGTTGTGGCTTGGATAAAAAAAGGTGCCCTTCCCTATAGGCTCATTGAACTCTTGGTCCTAGCTGGTGATCTTGTTTGAGAAGGTCAAGGAGTCTTTAGGAGGTGGAGTCTTACCAGAGGAAGTGTACCACTGGAGGTGGACCTTAAAGTTTCAGAGCCTAGCTGGGTTTCCTGTGTGCTTTCTGCTTCCTGACTGTAGATGGGATGTGACCTTCTGCTCCGGCTGTCATGCCCTTCCATGGTGATGGACTGGTTCTTTGAACTGTAAGCCCAAATGAACACTTCATCCCTTAAGGGGTTTCTTGTCAGATATTTGCTCCCAGCAACAAGAGAATACAAGACTATTTATTATCCAAGATGTTTTAGTTTAGACATGAAGGATCTCTTCAAAAGGTCTGTGTGTTGAAGGCTTGGTCCCTACTGGTAGATATGTTTTTTAAAATTTCTTTCTTCCTTCCTTCCTTCCTTCCTTCCTTCCTTCCTTCCTTCCTGCCTTTCTTTCTTTCTTTCTTTCTTTCTTTCTTTCTTTCTTTCTTTCTTTCTTTCTTTCTTTCTTTCTCTCTCTCTCTCTCTCTCCCTCCCTCCCTCCCTCCCTCCCTCCCTCCCTCCCTCTTTCTTTCAAGACAGGGTTTCTCTGTGTAGCTTTGGAACCTGTCCTGGAACTCTCTCTGTAGACCAGGCTGGCCTCAGACTCACAGAGATCCATCTGCTTCTGCCTCCTGAGTGCTGGGATTAAAAGTATATGCCACCACCACCCGACAAAGTTGTTCTTTCTATGACAGGGTCTTACTATGTCTCCCTGGCTGGCTTCAAACTCACTATGTAACTAACTTAGGCTGTTCTCAGACTTAGAATTCTCTTGCTTCAGAGTCTCCAGTGCTGGGATTACAGGTATGTTTCATCCATTTGACAGTTTATTGAATCATTTATTGGATCCATTTGACAGTTTATCGAATTGTGAGGTCTCAAACCTGATCAGTGGATGAGTCCACTGATGGGCTGATAATTTGATAGCACTATCTGAAGGTAGGGAGAGCTGGAGGAAGTAGGTTACAGGGGACGTGTCCTACCCTGGCTCCTTCATCTCTCCCCACCCTCCTCTCTCTCCTTCCTTCATCCTCTTTTCCCTTTCTTCTTCCCTCCTCTCCATCCCCATCCTCCCTCCCCATCTCCCTTCCCCATTCCTCTTTCTTTTCTCTCTCAGCTTCCTGACTACCTTAAGGTGAGTAGCCTTTCCTGCCCCATGCTCCTAATCTTACAATCATTTGCCAGCATCATACCTAAAGCCATAGATCCAGTTGACCTGGGACTGAAAGCTCTGGAATGAAGATCCATTTCATCCTTTACATTGCTTCTTTCTGGGGCTTTGTCACAGTCATGAAACATTAACACAAAATTATATGAAGAAGTCTTAAAATTCAACAACAGAAAAATCTATTCAACTCATTTTACAAAGTGAGTATAAGATGTGACACCCCAACCAAAGAAGATATACAGATGGAAGCAAAGAACATAAACAAAGAAACAAACAAAGAAATAAACAAAACTAGGCAGGCAGTAGGAAGATTAGTTGCCAGTGGTCAGGTTTAGACAAGTATAAACAGGCAGAACACAGGATTTGTGCCCACTCTATATGATGCTATAATGAGGGATAAGTGATACTATACATCATCCAAATCCACTGGATATAAAAACAGCATGAGTGAACTTCAGTGTCAACTTTGAACATTGGTCCACAATGCTGTGTTGATTCATTTTAACGAATGTGCCACTGTGGTGTAGAAAGTTGATAGTGGGCTAGGCTGAACTTACCTAGGATAGGTGGTATATGTGAACTTTGTGCTTTTTATTGTTCTGACTTAAAAACATCTATTAAAAATTAACCCATGAGAAAACAAAACTGTAAGACAAGAAGAATAATTAATAAAAACAAGACAAAACAAAACCCTGGGAAATGTCCAACTAGTGAGTAGATAAACAAATTCTGGTTTATTCAGAGAGTGAAATTATATTTAACAGTTAAAAAAAAAAGAAGGAAGAAAACCTGGGCATGGTTGCATAGTCTGTAACCCTAGCTACTCTGGAAGCTGAGGCAGGAAGAGGGACATTCATAGCCTCTCTAGGTGAGAGTGAATTTATTGCCAGCTGGAGGAACTTAGTGAGACCCTATCTCAAAATAAAAAGTAGGGGTTTGGTGGTAGTCGTGCATGTCTTTATCCCCGCACTGGGGAGGCAGAGGCAGGCTGATCTCTGTGAGTTTGAGGCCAGCCTGGACTACAAAACAAATCTCAGGACAGCCAGGGCTGTTTCACAGAGAAATCTTGTCTCAGAAAACAAAACAAAATAAGATTTTTTTAAAAAGTGGGAAGGGATGGTGAAGGCTGCAGCTCAGTGGAGGAAGACCTGCCTGGCATGTGCAAAGCCCTCGGTTCAATCTCCAGCACCATGAGAAGTAACTAAAAAGAAAGAAGACAGACAGCATGAATACATCCACAGACATTAGGCTCAAAGAGAGAATAAGATACAAAGAACACACTGTTCAACTCCTCCGTCACCCTTCTTTTGGGTGAGGAAAGAGATCAATGCTTGGCTGTGGAGGCAGGAAGGGGGATTGTCTATACAGGGCTACATATTCAGTGGGAGGTGGAAATACTAATTGTAGTGTTGACTATTTAATGGCATGCATTTTCTCAAAATTCATTGAAGGGTATCCTTGAAATGGCTATATTTTATTGCATATGATTTATATGAAATTTGATTAAAATTAGAAAATAAGAGTTTACAATAAAACTTGAAAGATTTAAAAAATAAATACGTAATAGTTTGATATGGAACCTCACCTAAATATAGCTTAAGTCATAAAAAAGAAAGATAAATTCAATTATAGAAATGAGGATTTTCTCTTTGGGAAAAACATTTGCAAAGAAGAAAAACAAACAAGCTAGAAAAAAAAGATCTGCAATTGGTTTCTTTGTCTCTTAAAGAACCTACCTGAAACAAGGCATTAGAACAAAGCTACCTTGGCCCAAATGGAGCCCGGGAGGGCAATAGGGCCCTTGGGTTCTGAGAACTGAGAGTAGCAAAGGGAGCTGGGGCTGGGCTAACCATGGACAACGTGGCTTCCTGGAGAAATTGCTTGGCAATCCCAGAGTGTTTTTATTTGTATAATCCTTCACCAGGGACTGAAAACATCCAACCACATTAAACTTTGGTTTCATCCTTTTTGATTGGGTCTTATCTTGTAGTGTACCCTGGCACCTATACACAGTCCTCTTGCCTTAGCCTCCCCTATGCCTGGCTCTCACATTCTTGCAGACTGCTGTTGCACCGCCCATGCAGCCATTGCTGCTGCTACTGTTGCTTTGAAGGAGCACACACACCTGGATTTAGCCGGTGCGTGCAAATCAAGACTGAATAGGGAAACTCTGGAATGCAAGAGGGTTTCTTTCTTTTCCTTCTGGGTTGTGATCAAGATGAAGAAAAACATCATTTGAGTTTGATTTCCCAAATCAAATCACAGAAAGGGAAGAAATTGAAAACTCCACTGTGCTAGAGTACCCTTCCCTTGCCTTAGCCTGGTGTCTTCCAGAAACCTAGTTTCTGATTAACCCAGAACCTAGTCCTGGATTAGACTTGATGACTCGACAGGTCACACACCTAGACTGGGCTCTGTCCCTCATGGCAGAGCTTCCTGTTTTCTAAATAAAGAGAGCTTAGCTTCCAGATCAAGGTCAATTGGTTGGAATAACATCGAGGCCTGGATGGACGCTGGATCCTGTCCAGAGCTGGCTTCCTAGTCTCAGCTCACTTGGCATTATGTTTCAGCTCTGAGGGCAGACATCCTGGTGGCCTTGATTCTGGCTTCTCCTAACTGGGAGGCCTTTGTCTGCATAACCCAAAGAGTCTCCTCTAGCTCTTTCTTGCAGGGGCTTCCTTTCCCCAGAACTAGCAACGGCTCCGCATTCCCAGAGCCACTGAAACTTGGAAGTCCTTCTTAACTGACAAGCACTTTGCTAGGTGCTGGGATCAGCCCTGCCCTGTTCTGCGCTGTGGACAGACAAGGATGCAGGCCCTGAGGAGTCCCGGCTGTGAAAAAGGAGGCGAGTGGAGTGGGGGTGGGGGAAGGGCCACAGGATTGTTATTGGCATTTTAGGACAGGGCCTAGGGCCAGCTGTCTTCAATATGCCAAAGAAAGAGACGAGCAATAGCAGAGATAGGAGACAAACAAGGCCGTCCCGTGACTCCAAGCCCACTTTCAGGGTTGTGACATGAGATTTAGGTTCAAAAAGAAGGCAAAAGGTATGCATAGCTAAGTTGTCTGGGTCAAGGTATGGTCTCATCAATCACAGACCCATCATTGTTGGGGTTCCAGGCTCTAGTCCAAGGTGGTAGCAAGTTGTCAGAAATATGTGAAATCTCTTCCTGGGAAGCAAGCACCGGCTCTGGATTCCTGAGGAAATTCCAATTCCGGGTGGCCCATTGTTTCTAGAGCACGATAGTCAAAGGGAGAGGCATGCATCTCTCATTAGAACAATCTTCGGCCGGTCGTGGTGGCGCAGGCCTTTAATCCCAGCACTCGGGAGGCAGAGGCAGGTGGATCTCTGTGAGTACGAGGCCAGCCTGGTCTACAAATGGAGTTCTAGAATAGTCTTCAATCTTGCCAGGGTGATTATAGAGGAAGTACCCAGTGGAGGAGATGAGAGAAGGCACCGGAAGGAGGAGACAGGTAGTCACGTGAGGATGCTGCTGCAGGCGAAGGAGTAGCCTATGTGGAAGCAGGAAGCAGAATCCCAAGCCTCCTTCCTCCTTCTGCATTTGTCAGGAGCAGCTCTTCTGCCTGATTGGCAAGCTCCCCCACACCCCTATAGCGGCCCTCTAAGGTCTAATGCTAAAAGGAGCAGGCAACAAGACAAACATTTATCGTCCTCCACAGTGTCTCAGAGCAGCTTAGCTGGGTGGTTCTGGCTCAGGATTGCTCATGAAGTCACAGTCAAGATGCTCCCTGAGCCAGTTCTTCTCGAAATTTGACTCAGGTCAGAGAATCTGCTTCCAAATCCATTTGGTTGTTGGCAAAGCTTTGGCTTTTCTTCACAGTAGTGGTAGTAGAATAGGTGTGTGTGTGAGAGAGAGAGAGACAGAGACAGACAGAGACAGACAAAGACAGAGACAGAGACAAAGAGAGAGAGACAGAGAAAGACAGAGAGAGAGAGAGAGAGAGAGAGAGAGAGAGAGAGAGAGAGAGAGAGAGAAGCCAGTTGACAGAAGGATTGGAAATTCTTGCTCACTGGGCTAAATGAAACAAAATAGAACATGCTGGAGAAGAGCCTGAGAGATCCGGAGAAGATACGTACACTGACCTATAAAGGATCAGAACTCAAGGTGTTGGCGCTGTTGAGCTTCTGTATTTTCCCAGCTCAGTGGCCCATTTCTACCCTCTGGAGTGCCTTCTGTTTTTTTTTTTTTTTTTTTTTTTTATGGGAAAAATGTTTATTTTGCAATTATTTTAATTTAGAAATAGAAAACCACTTAGGGAGGAGGAAAGAAAAGCACAAAGCATACAGGCAGTTTTTTACTTCATGAGCTCACACTCATTTGTTCACTAGTTCCCAACAAAGAGAAAGCACTCAGCCACCCACAATAATGTTATTAATAGGGATGTGGATCAGTTTCATGAAGAAGCCAGTGAATCCCATGATAGCAAATCCTATGGCTGTGGCCTTGGCAATCTTCTCCGTGGAATTCTTTTCTATTGGGTTTGGTGCACCAGCCGAATTGAGTCCTTCACAAACTGCTGACTTGGCTCAACAAACTGCATTACCTGATCCATGTCGGACTGTTTAACAATTGCAGGATGGTGGTCTGAGAAGGCAGAGACATGCAGCTTTTGGAGTGTTTTCTTTCTTCATAAAATGCCTTTACTTCTATCACTAGCCACATACTCCTGGTCTAATTCGTTATTTTGGCACACAACTTGGAAATCTCAGTGGATGCCCCTCTGGACTCTGATTTGTACTTATAAAAATAGACCTGTCATAATATGATAGCTAACTTCTATTGGAGTGAGATACACACACACACACACACACACACACACACACACACACACACACACAAACACACGAGGAGGCAGGGAGCACAGTGTTGGTGCAGTAGAGCAGGAGATGACACAAATGTGGATTCATCTTGGAGACTGGGTCCCACATAGCCTATGGTAGACTGGATTCCATCATCCATGATCCTAGGTGTAGTAGCACACAGATGTGGGTCCTAGATACCCATGCCTCTTCTCTACCTAGAGTCTATTATCATTGGATCGGTCTCCCAGAAGCTAGCCTTTTTGGGGGCCAGAGTGCTGGCTGAGCAGGTAAAGAAAGCACTATCTGCCAAGCCTGAAAAACTGAGTTTGTTCTCTGGAACCCATATGGAGGAAGGAGAGAGAAGACTTCCATACAATGTCCTCGGACCTCTGCTGCATGTGTGCAGTGATACATACATGCTTGCGCAAGCCAACACACAATGAAGGAATGTAAGAAGAAAATATTTTTAAAGTTACTCCTTCCTCTTCTTTCCACTGAGTGAGGTCTTTTGTTTTGGTCTCCCATCTTTTGTTTCTGGTTTATAGAAGTTCCTACTTCTCATTTCTCTCTGTGGGGGATTTGGCACCCATTCAGAACAAATGAATGACTAGCTAGTCTCTAACTCAGTTAACAAGCCATGACTTCCTTTCTTTTGGAAGCCTAGGTTGAGCCAGGGACTCTTGAATCATACTACTGTTAGTTTTACAATGTCACAATATCAAGACAGTTTTCATGGAGAGAAAACAAACTCAGCTCTTGTTTACCACTGGGGGAGGGCCACATCTGATGTGCTGGGAAGGATCCCTGCTTAGACTGCTGATAAACTTAATTCCATCACTGGCCAAAGTCCTTTGCCTCTCTGAGCTTTGGTTTCCTTATCTGTGAAATGAGTTGTTCTGAGTATTAAACGAAGCCATACATACAAAGTCTGGGTTTTTTCCTACTAATCAATATCATCTATCAATACTATCAATATCATCTTATTTCAAGGTCCAACTCAGTAGTTCTATTTCAAATCTCTTTCTTTGTGTGTATGGATGTGTGTGGGTTGGTGTGTGTGTGTGTGTGTGTGTGTGTGTGTGTGTGTGTGTGTGTGTGTGTAGGTCAGTGGTGATGTTAGGCACTCTCCTCTATCAGTCTCCACTTTACTTTTTGAAACAAGGTCTCTTACTGAACCTGCAGCTGACTTGCTTCAGCTAGATGGCTGCCCAGTGAGTTCCAGTGATCGACCTGTTTCCACCTGACCCAGCAATGGGGTGACACATACTCACTATAGTGTCTCACTTTTTAAGTAGGTGCTGGGGATCTGAGTTCAGGTCCTCATGCCAGCTTCCTACCCTCCTCTCTACTTGAAATCGATTCTGTTCTCTAAAGAAATAGCCTGTTGAGTTGACACTTCACAACTTAGTGTTCATTGGCTATTGCCTTGGATTTCTTGTTTGTTTCATGTGTGCCGTGTCTCTCTTCACAATCAGATTTTCACTTCATCATCTTTTACTAAAATGTCTCTAATAAAGGCCAGTAGGGTCCAGGGGAAACAGGAATCAATAATTCCTTAACTTTATTTGCATGGTGGTAGGCTGTGGGAAGCTGGCTGGGAGTAGATCCCTTGTTCTGAGCTCAGAAAACTATTGGGGAAGTCAGGAAAGGGAAGAGGAGGATGAAGCAGCCAGCCACAGTCAGCCACACATTTCTCTGCATCCAGTTTTACGTGTTATTTTACTTGCTTTTAAATTGTTGGGATCTCTAACTAACTGCTGAAACCCTCAGTACAGCTAGCAACCGGCAGCAGACCGTGGAACCAGATTGGAAGTATTTCTTTAAGATCCTTTTTACTAATTTTATTTCTGTGGAAGAAAACAAATTGTCACCCTTCAAAATTCTGCTTAAAATACACCAGTCTAAAATTAATCTGGAAATATAAATAGTTCTTCCTACAAGACAGCAATGCCATTATTTTTAAAAAGCCAACCAAACAAACCCCAAAACTTAATTGTTTGTTCACTGCTCTTCCACAGTTGACAACATGTTTATCAACATGCAGACATTTTCCCAACGTGGGAAGAATAGTTTCATTAAATCCTCAGCATTGTGGAATCCAGTGGCTGGCTACAAGTGCTATTTTTAGGGACTTTGTGACCTGTATAAATGTGTTGACAGCTCTAGTGTCCAGTTACCAAATGTGAATAAAACTAGTCCTCATTAAAAAAATTGAACTCATTATAAAGTTGACCTCCAAGGCTGGGCTGTTTGAGTTCCTTATATAGCACTGGCCAGTGTAAGCTAGAAAGTGCTCCACTCTGTTCCACCGTGTGTGCTGGTGGAAGCTCTGTAGAAGGATTGCCAAACCATTCTGGGATTGACCTTCACAGTGGGTCACTTTATGGGTAATTGATGAAGCCTAGGAAGAGCTATCTTCTAGAAAAATTCCTAGTCATGAATAAAAATGTGCAAGGGTTTTGTTGATCACTTCCAAGAGTCAGTAGATTCTTGTAGCTGAAGAGCTTTTCTCCAGGTCCCACTAAGCCCCAGCAGTCTGGTAACCCACTTATAAAATGAACACACAGACGCTTATATTATTTAAACTGCTTGGCCATTAGCTCAGGCCTACCATTGTCTAGCTTACTTTTATATTCAGCCCATTTCTAATAATCTATACTTTGCCACGTGGCTTGTGGCTTACCTGTACCTTACATCTCGCTTGTCATGGTGGTGGCCGGCAGCTCTCTCTGCCTCCGCCCTCCCCTTCCCAGAATTCTCTTCTCTGTTTGTCCCACCTATACTTCCTGCCTGGCTACTGGCCAGTGTTTTATTTTAACCAATCAGAGTGTTTTATTTTAACCAATTAGAGCAACACATTTGACATACTTGAACATTCCACAGCAGATTCCAGGGAAAGATACTTTAGCTGGGCTCAAGTTGATCCAAGAAGTTGGCATCTCAGGAAGAGACTAGAGCTGGCCACCCATGAGGCTACTGGAGTTGGGGAATCAGTGATGGCCAGGAAGCTTTAGTTCCTGAAGCCAGTATGGAGTGCTAAGGAAACATGATGGATGACTAAAGCAAGACACAGAAGTGATGTCTCTCCAAGAGCATGCCAGAGTAAAATATTCAATCACATTGTGAACTCCCAAGTTTATGTTTGCATTAATAAGATAAAATTAACCTTGGGTCAGGAGGCAGAATCAGCCACTCGTTGACAGAAAGTAATCGCAAGAGTCAGAAGGACTCTGGAAGATGAATAGAGAGACGTACAGGAAGTAGTGAGGAGGGACTTTGAGTGTGGTGGCCTTTTTTTTTTTTTTTTTTTGGTTTGGCAGAATGGCAGGACAATCTCTTTCGGAGACTCTGGCGAAGAGGGGAGGTCAGCTAGCTGCTCCTTAACCTCTCTGAGCTAGCAGGTTTTCACCCAGCCTCTGACTCCCAAGTCTTTTTAATAAGTAGAATGGTAGAGATTTTGTTAAGAACTATATTTGATGGCAGTGGCAAGAGGCCAATCAGGCGGGATGTTAAAGTCCTGCCAGGCTGCTGCGTGAGAAGTGGGTCAGTAACTGTGGAGCTGCGAATTACTGGCTAAAACAGCTGTAGATTCAGGTGCAACCACTGTGCTGATGGAAAAACAACAGTTGGTGGCTTTGAGGAGCAATATTATCGCAAGTAACACTCTTCTATAAGATCTCTTTAGTCCTTCTTCATGCTGCCCATAGTGGAGCACAGTGGCCATTGAAATATACAGCAGAGGAGCACGTGCCAGCATTCAAATTATGCCTTTTTTGAAGGAAGACTCCAAACAGTAAGAAGACAATCTCACTGTCCATTTCTGCATCTGTAGGACTCTTGGAGTGGCCATGCTCAAAGGCACTCAGTCCCCATTAGGGCCCCACTGGCAGGCCTCCACTTGCCAGGCACAGGGTTATGCCTTCCTTTTCTTTGTAGCAAGGCCCCCATCTCTCTGGGCCTGTGAGCTGAAGAGTAACTCAAAAAAATTTAAATTTGCAATCTGCAACTATTGAGCTTTGTTACTCAGAGGGATGGCTCCCAGGGACGATCATTTGATCCCTGGAATAGGCTGGGGGTGGCATTTGTGGGTAGCCCTGTTCAGGTTGTTGACACCTGTCCCTCCTGGTAAGTAAGGATGGCATGTGATCTTGACTTGTGTCCTGATATCATGTCCTAGTCATGATATTTTAGCTGAGTGCTGTTAATCTCATAGCTTTAGTCTCCTCTGAATTGGGGCAGGAACTCTTTAGCCTCAGAGAGTAGTTGACCAGAAGAGTATGTGAGCATGCCAATGTGAAGGAAGTTGTTGGGAATTTGGCTTGCCTTTTTGGGGTGGCACTAGAGATCAGACTTAGGGCTTTTCACATGGTAGGCAAGCACCCTACCACTGGGCTACACATAAACCTTCAGGGAATATTGTAGTATCATGAATTTGCGTTTGGAAGTTAGGTTGTTGTAGAAACAAACCCGAATAATCCCATTGGTATCCAGGGTTCATATTGAGATAAATGTCGGATATCATCCATCTCTTCAGTATTCCTCTCCTCTGAAGGCTTGTGCTCTCCCAAAGGCTGTAGGCCCTATCTGACATGCATTGGATGCTGTGGATATCACTCTGTATAAATAAAATGCTGTTTGGCCAGTGGCCAGGCAGGAAGTATAGGCGGGACAAGAGAGAAGAGAATTCTGGGAAGTGGAAGGCTGGAGAGAGATACTGCCAGCCGCTGCTATGAGAAGCAACATGTAAAGACACCGGTAAGCCACAAGCCATGTGGCAAAGTATAGACTAACAGAAATGGGTTAATTTAGGATAGAAAAAGTAGATAACAAGAAGCCTGCCATGGCCATACAGTTTCTAAACAATATAAGTTTCTGTGTGTTTACTTGGTTGGTTCTGAGCGTCTATGGGCCTGGCAGGTGAGAGAGATTTGTCCTGACTGTGGGCCAGACAGGAAAACTCTAACTACAATTGAAGACCACTCTGAGATGCTCTTCAGACATGTTTTATTGTCTCTTCCAGGCCTGGCACCATGGAGAGGCAAGAAAAGAGGGAGTCCAGGGGAGCACAAGAGGCAAACAGCAAGGAATGTGACTTGGGCAGCTTCCTTCCTTTTCAGGAAGCACCTGGGGGAAACTGAGGCTTGGTCTTTCTTGGACAAGTGCAAAGATTTGCAAATGAATAATTTGAGTCAATGTCAGGTCGCATTCGTGCATGCCCACACAAGGTCTAGCCCTTGCTGCCTCACCTCGAAGGTGAGGGAGGTGTTCCACACATTCCTCCTGGCTCTCCTGACTACTTGTCCTGTGTGTGCATCTTCTGAGGTCAGAGCCACCATGGGAAGAGCAAAGGCGTAGTTCAGTGTCAGACATAGTGAGGTGTTCATGTAGAACTGTTCTGAGTGCGACTAGACAATCTCACCAGGGGAGACAGAAAAGCTGAAAGTCAGAGCCAGGAAGAGCATGCAAAGTTGTGATGGTCAAAGATCCAGGAAGATACTAAGGAAGAGGAGGGGCTCCAGAAATGCAGGGCCACAGAAGCTGTCAGCCTGGGAGAAGTTGGTGGCACACTGTTTGTTGATAGCTTTTAAAAAGTAATAAAATTACCAGTCTATCTGCTCTCTATCATCGTTAGGACAGTCGATTGGGAAGTCTCCAGATAAAGGGCTCCTGTCTGTTGGCTAGATGCTCCTGTCCTTGAGAAGTTGTCATCTCTGTCTTCTTGTGTGGTTCACTTCTGGTCTGGAAATGATTTCCTCAGCAGATCCAGGTTACTGACCCTGTGCTCACCTGAAGCGCTTGAACAGAAATGAGACATGGCCACTTTTAAACAAAAGGAAGGGCTTCTAACTGAGGGAGATTGCCCCTCAGGTCAGTTAAATACCTGGATCCCGAGGTTTCCCCCAAATCTTTAGTTAGAGGAGCTGTACATTCCCCTTTGTGTGTAATCTGGTATGATTTGGATTTTCTGTGGCGGGTCACAGAAAGTTCCAGCTATATCAATACCTTTTAATGGCCCCAGTACAACAAACTCCAAAAGCATTTGGCTGAGTATGAGGTGTGTGCTGATTTTCGAGCGGTGACTGGGTTGGAGGCTGTGATTTCAAAGGTTTTTGGACTTTGGTGACCTCTGTCATCACTAAGCAAATATGCACTGGCAGGTCACAGAGACACCTTCTGTGTGCAACAGGACTCAGTCAGAAGCTGTTTGGATCTCCTCCAAGGTAAGTGTTTGCAGAAGTTACCCAAAGCATATAATTAGAGAGCCACAGGGCAGGGACCTGCATCAGGAGGGCAGCTTTTGAGTGAGAGTCTAGAACAGGAGACAAAGAAATGCCTGAACCAATTGCATCTGTGTTTAGGGAGAAAACAAGTTTCCTCTGCATAATTTCAGAGACCTGGTTCTCAACCTTCTTAATGCTGTGACCCTTTAACACAGTTCCTCATGCTGTGCTGACCCCAGCCATAAAGTTATTTTCATTGCTGCTTCATAACTGTATTTTTGCTACTGCTATAAATTGGAATGTAAATACCTTTGTTTTCCGGTGGCCTTAGGAGATCACCGTGAAAGGGTTGTTCCACCCCCTAAGGGGTTGCAACCCACAAAGGAATTGAGAACCACTAGCTTAGAGGGATGAGACCCAGGTCAACAGCATTTCACAACACAACACTTTGGAAATAAAACTTTAGAAAACAGTAGTTGTTTTGTCGTGGGATGTCCACCAGCAAAGACTGCTCGGACAGAGGTTTAAGCCAATAGCAAATCTTCATCAGCCAGCCAGTGACTACATTGGGTGGTTGGGATCCCAGTGTAGCCCCAAGCTTTTCTCAGAGTGAGCTTTTTAAGCACAAAAACCATGTTCTGGGTTGACAAGAACAGTTAGCTAGAAGCAGAACTACAGAAGCCAAAAAGCAAGGTTAGTACTTTTAGAGACTTTCCCAGAGCTGTGGACTTTAGTGGTTTTACTTTAGTTTTGGAAGGTGGTGCTGTCTGTGTGCTGAGTTTTACAGCCTGAATGCACTCCATCATGGAATCAGTTGTGCTAAGGTTTGGGGGCTTGCTAAGTCTAGGGCTCTGTTATAGTTTTAGCTTTTATTTTGTCCTTCCTCAACAGTAGGCAGTAGTTGATACATTGGCTAAAAACTGGCACTCTGTTCCTAACAGTTTCCAACTTCCTAGCAGGATGATTTGGTTGGATCCTTAAGACTCATGATTTTGTTGTTGTTGTGTTTTGTTTTGTGAGACAAAGTTTCTTTGTGTAGCCCTGGCAGTCCTGGAATTTGCTCTGAAGACTAGGCTGGACTGAACTCACAGAGAACTGCTTGCCTCTGCCTCCTGAGTGTGGGATTAAAGGCGTGTGCTGCCACTGCCCTGCTTAATTTTATTAACCTTTCATTATTTTCTCTCTCCTCCCCCCCCCCCCTCTCTCTCTCTCCATGCCACAGTACACATCAGAGGGCAGCTTATGGAAGTCAGTTCTCTCCTTCCATCATGTGGGTCTGGGTCCAGGAGATTGAACTCTTGTCACCAGGCCTAGTGACAAATGCCCTTACCCACTGAGCTATCTCACCAAGGCTGATTTCTTAATGTGAAGGGTGACTTTGGCCCTCAAAGTCACTGTGGTCTGTTGGGATCACATAGTTATCCCTGAACCAGTCAGAGGTCTGGAAGACAGGGATTGATTTGTGTAGGCCACTGGTCTACCTCGTTGGGCTTCCAAACTAAATTTTCTCTCACGCAGCTGCTCCCTCCTTTCTGGTCAGAGTGTTAAAGACTCTGTCCTCATTTTCCTCCTCTTCTTTCACTAGAGACCATACACAGGTTATGGCACGTGGTATTCATTCATGAGCCTAATGGAATCTTGTAACTAAATGTAGAGGTCATGAAAAATTCACCAACAGTGTGAGCTTCTGAATGTGCAATGACCAGAAGCTGATTCAAACTCAAACATGTAATGATCTGAACTGTTTGTAGTAATGCTCTCCTGTGTTGCACCAAAACCACTGCATTGGTTTTGAACACATAAAATGTGCACTTTGCCCTGTGAATGGCAGCATGTCACTGGCCAGTCAATGGACAAGCGTTCCCTGAAACCCCTTTGCTCAGATTTGAGACCGTTGTATGAGTTGGAGTGTTTTTACTGTATGTAAAAATTCCTCTGCTCTTATAGAAACATCATGGTTTAATTTCAGAAAACAAGGACTTTTTGAGGTTTTCCCACAACCATTCCCCAGCTTATAAGCATCAATTGCTGTATCTTTGGATTGTATTAGGTGAGGATGTTTGGTTTGAAAGAATTGCTCTTTGCATTGCTCACCGAAGTTCAGGATTAGGCAGAATTTCCGACAATTTCCAAATGGAGCTTAAAGCGCGTCCGCCACTTTTTACTGTGCACTTTTGCCAAGAACATCTCAGCATTCATGACCATAGGTTCAAAATATACATAACTGAATATGTGTAAGGTAGTTATTGATGGAAAATTCTTGTGTGGTTTTAAGGGCTTATTAGGCAAGCCCAAAACCTGCAGGGCATACTCCAGGAAAAACACCTAGGGGTTGAGGGAAATGCTGTCCACAGTTGGAATTTCTTCTTTCTTAGGGAAATGTCAGCTCGGCTCATGAAGTCTTGGAGTGGATTGAATCAAACCCACCCAGAATATGTAGCAGAATGACCCTTAATAAAGGTCAACTGATTGTGAACTTCAGTCACATCTATAAAATATGTTTACAGCAATATCTAGATTAATGGGGAATTCTAAGATAGGCAAGATGACCCATTGAAATCCTGCATCGCCACGCTCAACTCTAGCCTCAGAGCTGAATATCCAACAACAACAACAACAAAAAAAACCCAAAAAAAAAAACCAACAACAACAAAACAAAACAAAAACTTCCCTGGGGAGGCTCTGGTTCTTGTCTCTCACCTGTCAGCAAGTACTGTCTTTGTGTCCCAGTCTCACTGTCTCCAGTGTCTCCCCTCAGGCAAGGCTCTCTTGTCTCTAGTCTGGATACCCAGCTTGCTCAACCAGTCTTACATTCATGCCTGCCTCCCTCTCTCTCTAATTCCACCCAATCCCCCAGTGATCCTTTAAAAATATAAACCAGATTTACCTGATTCCTATTTGCTTAAGCTCATCAGTAACTTCCCTTTGCTCTCAGGTTAAACTGTGAACTTTTTACTCGGGTAAAGTATATTGCAAGGCATGGTCCCAGATTTCTCCCATTTCTGTCTGTGTGCCTTTCTTCAGTGTGGCTTCTTTCTCTTGGCTTTCTCAGTGTCCTGTGGCAGTTTTGCTAGTCTTGTTTTTGTGTATCATGTCCTTTGTGCAGACACTCTCCCTGCCAGGAATCTCCCTCCACCTTTGCAATCTCTTGCTCCTTTTCAAAGCTGGGGTTAGGTCACTCATGCTTCTGGAAACTCCATGTTCTCCGACTTTCCCTTCTCATCCCTTCTACTAAGGATTCACTGTCTCACTGTTTGTTGACAGCTTGCTTCACAAAGACAAAGTTCCCAATCCATGCCCAGTACAAGAGGAGACTTTAAAAAGGTTTGAATAGAAACTGCCCTCCATAGACTCATATATTTTTTGTTTTGTTCTAAGCTGGTGGCAATGTTTTGGAAGGTTGTAGAAACTTCAGGAGGCATTGCTGGGTCTGAGGAAATAGTCATGGGAACATGCCTGTGGCTACAGGTTCCACTCCACTGTAGCCAGATTTCCTGTGTCCTGCCTGACCCGTGATTGGGACACATCTCTCTCACCTGCGGTCCCACAGCCAGTTATAAAATAATCACTCAGAGGCTTAATATTAATTACAAACTGTATATGGCCCATGGCTAAGAATTCTTGCTAACTAGCTCTTTTGTCTTAAATTAACCCATTTCTATTAATCTATGTATTGCCACATGACCATGGTGCTATGGGTCTGCTGACATGTCGCTTCTTGGATGGCAAGCTGGCTTCTCCTCCGCCTCTGCTTTTCTTCTTCCTGTCTCTCTCTTGAATATCCTGCCTGGCTATAACATGACTTGCCATAGGCCAGAGCAACTTCTTTATTAACCAATCATAGCAACATATATTCACAGGGTACAGAAAGACATCCCACAGCACTTGAGGAAATGGTCGTGGGAGCATGCCTTCGACTCCAGCGTTCACTCCACCCTTAGCTTCCTGGCTGCCATAATGGCTCTGGTCCGCTGTGTCTTCCCTATCATGATTGACAGATACCCCTGGAACCAGGAGCCAGAATAAATTCTCCTACGGGTTGTTATCTCGGGGATTTCAGTCACAGCACCATAAAAGGAACCACCACTGCTGTGGATATCGCTCTGTGTAAATAAAGTTCTGATTGGCCAGTGGCCAGGCAGGAAGTATAGGCGGGACAAGAGAGAAGAGAATTCTGGGAAGTAGAAGGTTGGGGAGACACCGCGAGCCGCCGCCATGAGAAGCAACATGTAAAGACACCGGTAAGCCACGAGCCATGTGGCAAAGTATAGATTAACAGAAATGGGTTAATTTAAGATAGAAGAAGTAGATAACAAGCAGCCTGCCATGGCCATACAGTTTGTAAACAATGTAAGATTCTGTGTGCTTTCTTGGTTGGATCTGAGCGACTATGGGACTGGCGGGTGAGAGAGATTTGTCCTGACTGGGCCAGGCAGGAAAACTCTAACTACACACCACAGGTGTGACTTCCAGGTGGGAGTGGGGTGGAGTGACTGGTAGCGGTCGCCAGGCTGTCTCCCCCATAACCGATGGCAACACATCCTGTGCATGCTGTCACTGCTCCTTTCTGTTTTTTTTTTTTTTTTTGTTTTGTTTTGTTTTTTCGAGACAGGGTTTCTCTGTGTAGCTTGGCGCCTGTCCTAGATCTCACTCTGTAGACCGGACTGGCTTTGAACTCACAGAGATCCGCCTGGCTCTGCCTCCCAAGTGCTGGGATTAAAGGTGTGCGCCACCACTGCCCAGCGCTGCTCCCTTCTGTCTATTCCAGATGATACAAATCAAATGCCCCTGGGACTCTTTTCTGCAGCACCCGGAAGAGGGTCCTGTGACCTTCCTCATCCCAGTGCAGGAGGTGGCTACAGGCTGAGAAGAGTTTGCACTGAACAGAAGCCTCTAGGCTTCCTTAGGGTCAGAGACACAGTGAGGAAGGTCAAGTCACCACCTGGGGCATCAGGAAGGAGAAAGTCTTCAGAGCTCCCGAGGGACGAAAGGGTTCATCAAAGCAGGAGAGACACACATGTGGACATGATGTAGCCCTTCCTGGTTTCTGAGCCAGGCATCTACCAACCATGTTGATGTTTTTATCCATCCCACTCGAGTCTGGGAGCTGGTGTTTGTGAGTTCTCTAAGTCTTAGGGCTAGTCTGGATTTTGGAGGAATTTTTGAGAGGTTAATGACAATGCTTAATGATTTTTTTTCACAAACAGAAAATGGAATATAATTAAACAGATTTCCCATCTCCCGAACTTTCTAACACCCAGTCTTCAGGCTTTAGGATCACTGGTTTAAAAAAAAAAAAGTTATCTCACCTCAAAGCTGGGAGCAGAGAATATAGGAAGAGAAATAGTCCTAAAAATACTGTTTCATCAGTCAGTTAGGTAAAACCACCATCACTGCTACCACCACCACCACCACCACCACCACCACCACCACCATCACCACCACCTCTGCCACCACCACCATCACCACCATCACCACCACCATCACCACCACCACCACCACCATCACCACCATCACCACCACCTCTGCCACCACCACCACCACCACCACCACCACCATCACCACCACCATCACCACCACCATCACCACCACCACCACCACCACCTCTGCCACCACCACCATAGCTGCAACTATCACCGCCACCTCAGCCTCAGCGCCAGCAGCAGCAGAACCACCAGCTCCAGCACCACCACTGTTAGGGTCGGAGTCCAAAACAGAGAGCTTCACTCCGATTTCGGGTCACAAATGAAGCTTTATTTTAGCATGAGCTCGTGGGGCACCAGCGCGAGGAGTAGCTGGTGACCCCGAGTTTAAGGCTCACAGGCCTTTTATGAGGCAGTTCTACCAGGGCAGGGGAGTGGGGTCACCCAGAGTGTAGACACCTAGATGCCAGATGTCTCCACGGTCTTTCTCAGAGTCTGGGTAGGTAAACGAATTCCAAGCTTATCTAGCAAGGGGTTATTTGGCAAGCATTCTTCTCAAGCAATTTATCTTGCAAACACAACCCCAGGGGTTATTTGGCAAGCATTCTTCTCAAGCAATTTATCTTGCAAACACAACCCCAGGGGTTAATTGGCAAGCATCCTGTTAGCACAACATGGTGGGCTAACTTTTCTGATATGGGGCATGGGGGCAGAGTGCAGTATTTCCCACTGAATCTGCAATTAGCAGAGCTAGTGGGGGGGGCCTTGTTTCCCTTACAATGGCCTTTCATTCCTCCCTTTCTCTTGTGCCAGCCTTTAATCCTAAAGACCACTGCCAGATACCAGCTGGTACCGTTGCCTCAGGACCATCATCTTAACCCCATTTATCTGGGATCATACGAAAGCCGAGATTCGATTGAGGATACATGGTCCAATCATGAGGATAAGAATTAATACTACAAGTGGTCCTGTGAGGGCTGACAATAATGTAGTTAGCCATGGGGATTGATTATACCATCCCTCAAGCCAGCTTTGAGAGCCTCATAAGTTCTTTTCTCTGGCATCTAATCTTTCTCTAAGTTTAGTCATCGATTCCCTTACCACACCTGCATGACCCGTGTAGAAGCAACAGTTTTCCTTCAGGGCAGTGCACAGACCACCTTCCTTTAAGAACAGTAAGTCCAGTCCTCGTCTATTTTGCAGGACCACTTCCAATAACGAAGTTAGAGACCTTTCTAAGGCAGTAACGGAGGTCTCGATTGCTCTGAGGTCTTGTTGGACTGCTGCTTCTAGGATCCCCAACTGCCTAGGGCCTTCAATTAATGCTACTGCTCCAGTTCCTACCCCGGCTAGTGCTCCTGCTCCTAGCAACATGGCTAGGGTGACACTGACAGGTTCTCTGGGGAACCGAGTCCTGCCTGCAAAATGCTCCTCGAACTCTTCAGCTGGGTAATAGACTAGCCTTGGATAGACTCGGACAAGGACACAAAAGTCTCGGGACTGGTTGAAATTAGCAACCGAGACACATGGGGTGAGTCCTGTGTTGCATGCCCAGTAAAGACCAGGGGCTAGGACAAGGAAAAGAGACTGGTCTGTGGAGGTGATGCTTTCTGTTTGGGTGCAGAGATTTCTCTCCGAAGCAGTGGGGTGTCCCAGACAAGTTCCCAAGCCAGTCACTTCAGGTAAAGTTAACATGTGTTTTGTCCCCCAATTACAGCTAGTCTAGGTATTGTAAGTGAATTTTGCACCTATAGCCATTCCCTCATAGTAAGGGGGGCTAGCTTGAAGACAGAGCCAACAGGACTTAGTGAGATTGGGGTAGGTCGAATTTAAAGCCTGGTATCCTCCTCTTATTAAGTCCACGAGTCTCTCTCCTGACCCCGGGGGTGAGAGATTCACCAGAGGGTCTGGGATATCCTGTGGTGAGGGGTGGACCTCGGGTTGGAGGGTCTGGGACGTAGGGGTGTGAGGTCGGACCGTTTGTTGATAGACCTTAGGTGGGAATCCCTTTTGGTCCATAAGGACTGTGTTTGGGCCGACGGCTGTGAGTGTTAGCATACTATCCTTATTTAACCTTATCTTAAAGAGGAGCCCGAAATCATCTCCATGGGCATAGAATCTCAGACCCCAGGTTTGGCCCCTATACCAGTCGGCTAAGGATGTGGACTTTTTCCCTTCAGCGGTGAAAGTTATGTTTAGCACATTGCATAAAGGGGTACTCTGGCATCCAGTGACATGTCTACCCTGCGATTCAAGGTTCCCAGGGGGGCAGGGATTGTGGGGGCCAAAAGGGCTGCTAGCTGGTTCAGGATGAGTGATATTTCGGCCTACCTGGATCCAATCCCAACTAGAGCTAGGTTTCCAGTATGTGGTTCCAGTGGTTTCGCACCCCCAAGCCTTACAGTATAGGGATTCTGGTCCCCCACACCTATGAATCCACCCTCTTTTTCTACCATCTCGGGGGCATACATAGAAAGGTAAATAGTTAAGGAGACACCTCCTCAGGGGGGTGGCACATCCCTGAATCCTTCCCCTGGTCAGCAAATCATTAAACATTCCCCCTCTAACTGTTAGGGGAAGGACGCTACCAGGTTCCTGTTCCGGTAGGTCCCAGGTATCTAGTCCGGCTGCCAATTGGCAAATGTCTGGTTGGAGAGTTGGCCACCAAGCTCCCAACGGGTGGCTTGAGCTAGACACTGTCCATACCACATTTCCCGTCCCAGATATCACTTGCCAAGTTTGTGGTTGTGGCCGGTGGGGGTTTGTCTGGCCGGCTTCTGCGCCTAATGCAGAGCTTGAGGGGATGCTCAGTCTGCTCCACAGTCCAGTCCAGATCAGCCTCCAGGTCAGGGACAGGGGCAGGATTGAGATGAGAGCCATGAATCCAGGCAGCAATCCCGTCCACCTTGACTGACGTCGGGGTGGTCAGCAGGACTTGGTATGGTCCCTTCCACTGGGGTTCCAAAGTCTGATGCTGGTGTCTGCGGACGTATACGAAGTCCCCCACGTGGAACTGATGGGCAGCGCTGTCCCTGCCGGGTTGGTATGCCGCGGACAGCTGCTTCCACAGTGGATGTTGGACAGATGCTAAAGCTTGCAGCCTGTCAGACAGAGGGGAAGGCATGATTTCTCCTTGCTGGATGGTTAGGTTCTTAACTGGGGGTGCACACCCAAAGAGCAGTTCAAAGGGGGTAAGACCCATGAAGGAAGGGGTATTTCTAGCTCTAAAGAGGGCATACGGTAGGAGCATCGTCCAATCTCTAGAGCCAGTCTCCATGGTCAATTTGGTTAAGGTCTCCTTAATGGTCCTGTTGGTTCATTCTACCTGTCCAGAGCTCTGGGGTCTGTATGCACAATGCAGCTTCCAGTCCATCCCCAGTATTTTTGTCAGTCCCTGCCTTACCTGGGCCACGAACGCTGGGCCATTATCTGACCCAATTACCTGAGGCAGTCCAAATCTTGGGAAGTTTTCTTCCAGGGTTTTCTTAGCGACTATTGCTGCAGTCTCCTTTTTGGTGGGGTAGGCTTCTACCCATCCTGTAAAGGTATCTACAAACACTAGCAGGTACTTTAGGCCATACTTAGCTGGCTTTACCTCAGTGAAGTCTACTTCCCAATGCTGGCCAGGGCGGGTTCCTCGTAGCCTTTTTCCGGGGGCCAGTTTCCCAGGATATGCATTTACCTGCTGGCAGGCCCGGCAAGCAGCTACCACCTTCTCTGCCATTTGTTTCTTCTCAGATGGGGAGAGAGTCTTATCTTCTGTAGTCAGCTGGATCAATTTTTTGCTGCCCAGATGGGTTAATTTGTGGATCCTTTCCAGAATGTCTTTCAGAAGTTCCGGGGGTGGAGCCTCTTCAGGGGCTGGATCCTCCGGAGTTGAGGCGTGAATGGCCAGGCTCCTTGGATCCCAGAGGGCAGCCTCCTTTGCCTCTTGATCGGCCTTCCTGTTTCCCGTGGCCACTGGGGAGTCCCCTTTTTGGTGCCCAGGGCAGTGTACGATGGCCAGCTCTAGGGGCAACATTACAGCCTCCACTAGGGCCTCAATTTCTCTTTTATTTTTAATTTCTTTTCCAGCTGAAGTTAACAGTCCCCTCTCCCTGTATATGGCCCCATGCACATGCGCGGTTGCAAATGCATACCAGCTGTCTGTGTAGATGGTAGTCCATTTACCGGCTGCCATGGTAAGTGCTTGGGTGAGCACAATCAATTCGGCTTTTTGAGCCGAGGTTCCCTCTGGGAGGCTGCTAGACCAGATGACCTTATTTTTGTCCACTACTGCTGCTCCTGCTCTCTGCTGGCCCTCATTTAGGAAACTGCTGCCATCTGTATACCATATCAGGTCAGGGTTGGCCAGTGGTTGGTCCGTTAAATCTGTCCGGACCCCAGTTTCTTCCGCCAGAATGGCACCACAGTCGTGAACCGGCACCCCCTCCTCTCCTTGTTCAGCAATTGGGAGGAGGGTGGCTGGGTTTAGGACAGCTGGGGGCCCGAAGGTGATGCAGTTCCAGTCCAGAAGAGTCATCTGATAATATGTGGCCCGAGCATTGCTAAGCCATCGGTCAGGCGGCTGGCGGACAATGCTCTCCAATGCATGGGGAGCTATAACAGTCAGATGCTGTCCCAAAGTTAATTTGTCCACGTCCCGCACCAGCATGGCTGCCGCAGCCACCGCCCTTAGGCAGATTGGCCATCCCCTGGCCACAGGATCTAGCCGCTTGGATAGGTAAGCAGTTGGTCTTTTCCACGGACCGCGGGCTTGTACTAGGACACCAACCGCCACCCCACCCTTCTCATGCAAGTACAAAGTGAAGGGTTTACTCACATCCGGGAGAGCGAGTGCCAGAGTGGATAAGAGCGCCCTCTTTAACTTTTCGAATGCAGCCTGGTGTTCTTCCTGCCAGACAAAGGGGGTCTTTTCTTTTAACAAGGGAGAGAAGGACTCTGTGATGGCAGCGAACCCTGGAATCCAAAGCCAGCAGAACCCAGCTGTGCCCAGGAATTCACGTAACTGCCGGCAGTCCATTGGAGCAGGTATGCTGGCCACGTTTCACTTACGAGCATCAGTGAGCCACCTCCTCCCTCCCCCCAAGGAGTAACCGAGGAAGATGACTTTGTTTTGGCATATCTGCGCCTTCTTGGCAGATGCCCTGTACCCCAGGCTGGCCAGGGTATCCAAAAGTTTCTCAGTCCCTTGTTTGCAGGTGTCCCGAGTCTCAGCTGCCAGGAGTAGATCATCTACATACTGGAGGAGGGTGACATCAGGGGTGGTTTCTCGATACTCCCAAAGGTCTCGGTGTAGGGCCTCATCGAAGATAGTTAGAGAGTTCTTAAATCCTTGTGGAAGTCTGGTCCATGTCAGTTGCCCTGTCCCCCCTCCCTCAGGGTCTGACCATTCAAAGGCAAAGAGCTTTTGAGAATCGGGGTGGAGGGGGAGGCAAAAAAAGGCATCCTTTAAATCCAGTACAGTATACCAGTTGTGCTCTGGAGGTAAGGTCCTCAAGAGGTTGTAAGGGTTGGGCACTGTAGGGTGAATGTCTGTTACCCAGGAGTTTACTTCTCCCAGGTCCTGGACTGGTCTGTAGTCATCTGTTCCTGGCTTCCTTACTGGCAGGAGCGGAGTATTCCGCTCTGATTGACATGGTTTCAGTATGCCCAGTTCCAGAAACCTCTTGATGTGGGGTTTTATGCCTTCTCGGGCTTCTTGACTAAGCAGGTATTGTCTTACTCGCACAGGTACCGCGGTGGGTTTGAGGGTGACCACCACCGGGGGTTGCTCCTTAGCCAGTCTGAGGCCCCCTGTCTCTGCCCACGCATTAGGGAACCTATGAATCCACTCCTCATTGTACGGTGAAACAGTGGCTACAGAGGCTTTTGCCACCACTCCATACAACCAGTATTCCTCAGCAGCTGGGAGTTCTAGCGTGAGGAGATGGAGGTCCCCTACTTTCGGGTGGGCAAATTTTAATTCTGGGCCCCGAGAGGTAAAGGAGATCTGAGCTCCCAGTTTTGTCAGGAGGTCTCTACCTAATAGGGGTGCCAGACAGTCAGGTAAGACCAGAAAAGAATGTTGCACAGTACCTTTTCCCAAGTTGACTGTTCTCTGGGTGGTCCAGGGTCTCTCTCTGCTTCCATTTGCTCCTTGGACCAGTGACTTTCGGGTAGACAGAGGGCCTAGTGGATGCTTGATGGCTGAATAGACTGCCCCCATGTCCACCTCAAAGTCCACTGGTGTCCCCTCCACTTCAAACGTTACCCGGAGTTTGGGGAGGGGGTCCGAACCCTGACTCCCTCAGTCCCCAAGGGCGAGGACCTGCAAGCCTCGCCCTTTCTGCTTCTTTGGGCATTCTCTGACCCAATGACCTTCCTCTTTGCAGTAGGCACATTGATTTGGTCCCAAAGGAGGACGGCCTCCCCGACCTCCTCCTCCTCCTCGCCCCCGTGGCCCCGGCCCGTCTCTTACTGCAGCTGCAAGAATCTGTGTTAGATCCCGATTTTGGCGTTTTCGCTGCTCTTTTTCTTTTTCCTCTCTTTGTTTTTCTAACCGAGCCTCTTTTTCTTCCGCAGTCTCCCGCTTATAATAGACTTTTTCTGCCTCTTTAACCAGGTCCCTCAGGCTCAGCCCTTGTAACCCATTTAATCTTTGCAACTTCCGCCGTATATCTGTGGCAGACTGCCCTATAAAGGCCATGCTCACTGCTCCCCTCAATTCCTCTGACTGTGGGTCAAAGGGTGTATACCTTCTATATGCTTCCATGAGTCTCTCAAGAAAGGCAGAGTGTGTCTTTTCAGACCCTTAAAGAACCTCGCCTACCTTAGCCAAATTAGTGGGCCTTCTGGCCACTGCGTGGAGACCTACCATTAGAGTGTGGCGATAGAGAGACAGATGCTCCCTACCTTCCAGAGTATTCGGATTCCACGTTGGGTGCCGCAGGGGAAAGTGCTCATCAATGAGATTGGGGAGCTGAGTTGGCTACCCATCCAGTCCAGGGACCAACTTCCTAGCTTCCAGGAGGATGTGTTCCCTTTCTTCTGTGGTGAAAAGGACCCCCAGAAGTTGCTGGCAATCGTCCCATGTAGGCTGGTGTGAAAACATGATGGACTCTAGGAGTCCAGTTAGGCGGGAGGGGTCTTCAGAAAAGGGTGGGTTATTATTCTTCCATTTTCTGAGGAAGAAAATGGCCAGTATTGGAGGGCAGGCATGTCTCCTCAAGCCCCACCATCAATAGTTCCCCCAACGGGGCGTAGGGGCAGAGTGACTGCTAGTGGGGCCTCATCATGAGGGCGTGCCCTTCTCTGGCGGGTGCCCTGTGCAGGCCCCGAAGGGGAGACCGGGGCTGGTCCGGATCCTGCCCCCGCTGGCGGCGGCGGCAGCGGTGATCTGTAAGGCGGTGGGGGGTCTAGGTCAAGAGAAATGAGATCAGCCTGAGACTCTGGCAGGGGTGCAGGTGTCGGGATCAATGTGGGAGGGGAAGATTTAGGCGAATCGTAGGTTTTGGTTAGAAGGAGAGAGGTATGATCAGTAGGTGGTACAGATGGGCCGACCTGAAATGACCGGACCCACTTAGGCGGGTCCACCACTAAATCTTCCCAGACCCAGATGTAGGCTTGTTGGTCCGGATGCCCATGTGAACCTGGAATGAAGATTTTTTGTTTGACTGCTCTGATTATATTAAGATCAAAAGTACCATCTACCGGCCACCCAACTCCGAAGGTAGGCTATTCAGAAGAACAGGAAGTCTGCCACTTTCCTTTCCTCACCCAAACTGCCAGGTTCAACACGCGGTCCGTCACTGCCAACCAATGAGAGAGGGTTAGGGACAAAGGGGTGGAGGCAGACTTGGTGGCCAAATGTCCCATTCCAAACAAGTATAAACCGACACAGAAGGACACAAAGATAGAGACACAACACACAAACAACATGAGCCGGCAAAATGGTAGGGAAAATGAAGCCAAAAGATTGTCTATTGGCCCGGGCCGTCTGAAAAATCTCCTAGACAAAAGGGAATCAGATGGGGCCCCTGTTTCAGGGTCCCCACACTCCAGAGCATCCTCCAGAGCTGCAGCCTGTGGGTTCAGGACATGTCTGTCCCCCACCATCCAAGGGTCCTCACAGGCCCCTTGAACAGCTGCTTCCCTGCTGACTCACCACCGTCCTTACCAATCTCAGTGGGACCTCCAGATGTTAGGGTCGACGTCCAAAACAGAGAGCTTCACTCCGATATCGGGTCACAAATGAAGCTTTATTTTAGCATGAGCTCATGGGGCACCAGCGCAAGGAGTAGCTGGTGACCCCGAGTTTAAGGCTCACAGGCCTTTTATGAGGCAGTTCTACCAGGGCAGGGGAGTGGGGTCACCCAGAGTGTAGACACCTAGACGCCAGATGTCTCCATGGTCTTTTCTCAGAGTCTGGGTAGGTAAACGAATTCCAAGCTTATCTAGCAAGGGGTTATTTGGCAAGCATTCTTCTCAAGCAATTTATCTTGCAAACACAACCCCAGGGGTTATTTGGCAAGCATTCTTCTCAAGCAATTTATCTTGCAAACACAACCCCAGGGGTTAATTGGCAAGCATCCTGTTAGCACAGCATGGTGGGCTAACTTTTCTGATATGGGGCATGGGGGCAGAGTGCAGTATTTCCCACTGAATCTGCAATTAGCAGGGCTAGTGGGGGGGCCTTGTTTCCCTTACAATGGCCTTTCACCACCACCAGCGACACCAGTGCAGCCGGGAGTGCCGCCACCATCAATAACAATGCTGATTGCCTACAGTACTGTGCTCCAAGGCAAACTGCCATTATCTTTAGAAGTTCTGCTGGGTCTGCTCACAAATGATCCTCACAGCCGGGCCTGTCGACTACCTGCCTTCTTCCACAGAAGGAGGTGACAGTGTGGGTCATGGGGCTCTCACCTAAGTATCCAGCCACCCCTCCTAAGAAGGTGCATGCAATTTCACCATAACTGTGTGTGATCTTGGGGGAGAGGCTGGAGGATATTGGTAGAGAAGAATGAGGGCAGGAGGTTCCATCTATGCAGCCACAGGGAAGCCATCATCCCCGCTGGCCTTCCAGTGTGGCTACTTCAAGCTCACCTGTGTTCCGGTCCAGAACCCCTCATCCATTCTCTGTGTCTAAGACTAATAAAGTCACTGGTCTCTTGGGTGAACTTGGGTGGACTTGTGCCTTGGCTTGACACCGGGAATTTAGGAGGAGAGGTAGACATTGTTTATGTTTCCCCTAGGGAAGGAACTTAACAACAGTGATAGAACTCTCAAATTCTAAGGACAAAACGCCACCTACTACTCAGGAAAGGTCTCCCAGAAATCTTAGAAAAGGCTGGAAATGGAAGAGGAAGGAAGAAGGGGAAGCCTTCTCTCACATGTGAGTCTCAGCACATTTTAACAGTAGAAATGGGGGCCTCAGGGCTTCCGGACATGGTGGCTTATTTTCTAAATAGAATTGAGAGGCTCAGAGTTCCCTTTAAGCCTCCAGCAAAGTGTTATGTATTCTTGGCATTGGAGACTCAATTCGGAGAAGCTACAGTGTGGAAAATGAATGAGAACGAGATTCCCTCCTCACCCAGCTGGTGGGAAATGACAAGCGAGGGAGGCTTGGGAGGGTGGCTGGTGATTTCATCCTCTGCATCTTAGATTCATTCTCTTCCATGTTTGTTTCTGAGACAGGACCTCCCTGGGCTCGTCCTCCCTGGATCCCTTGGCTCTTAGGGTCAGGCTAGGTCCAGCCAATGGGAAAAACAAATTGGGAGGGATTGGCAGATAGAAGAACAGGGAGAATGTTCTCCAGGACTCTCCTCTTCCACTGTGGTTTTCAGAATACGATCTAGCTGCATCACCCATGTGCTTGCTAAAAATGCAGATTCTGGGCTGGGTTGATGAATCAAGGGCAGACAGCACATGCCACTCTCCCAGAGGCCCTCAGGGTTCGCAACTGTCTGTAACGCCAGCACTAGCTCTGGGTGGATCTTCTACTTCTGGAATCTGCCAGCACCTATACTTATAAGTACATGTACACACACACACCCCACTCACCATATACACAATTACAAATAAATATGAAAAATAAAAATCCAAACTCTTGGCTAGCCCTTGGTCTGTAAAAGAGCAAATGACATACCCTGCACATGCTCACGCAGGTTCACCCACATACATTTCTTTTGAGACAAGGTCACATTGTAGCCCAGGCTGGCCCTGGAGCTTGTGACACTCCTCCTGCTTCAGCTTCCTGAGTGCTGGAATGGCAAGCGCGCTGTGCTGTTGAATTTTAAGTCATCTCGACACAAGCTAAAGCCATCTGAGAGGAAGGAGCCTTGATTAAGAAATGTTTCCATAAAGTGGGGCTGTAGATACATCTTAGAGCATTTTCTTAGTGATTGATGGAGGAGGGCCCAGTCTATTGTGGGTGGTGTCCTGGATTCTATAAGAAAGCTGGCTGAGCGAGCCATGAGGAGCAAGGCAGTAAGTAGCACCCTTCCATGCTCCCTGCATCAGCTCCTGCCTGCAGGTTCCTGCCATGTTTGAGTTTCTGTCCTTACTTCCTTCAGTGATGGACAGTGCTGTGGAAGTATGAGCCAAATCAACCCTTTCCTCCCCAAGTTGCTTTGGTCATGGTGTTTCATCACAAGCAATAGAAACCTTAACTAAGACACACGCACCACCTGCCCAACATCAATGTACATTTTAACATGCCTTCCAGGTGTTTTGATGTACTCTCCAATGTGACATCCATTCCTGGCAGAAAAGCTTTCACTGGCGTCTAGTAACTGTTTCCACCCTTTGCCCTTTCATGCCTCAAGGCAGAAAAGCTTCCATGCCCTGCCAGCAAGTGGGCAGCTCTCAACCCCTTGTTCCTGCTTGCCAAGACCTGTTTCTTGCTAGCAGTCTATCTGCTGCACAGAGGGCCCAGTTGTGGGCCATTTCTGGAAATCAAAATATCCAGGACAACAGTGGTGAGGTCAGAAAGGACAGACACACAGGGAACACACAGACAGTGAGTCCTTACTCTGCCTTCCCTGGCGGACACCTCCAGTGCTTTGCTGACAGCTAGCTCACCCTGTCTCTGACTGCAGTCTGCCTTTGTCATAGGTGGACTGATGCTTCCTCTTGGTCAAGGAGACCTTTTATAAATCCTGCTCCTGACGTCACCTCACAGGTGACCTTCCCCCTTCAGGCCATGGTGAGGAGGCAGCTTGGAGGAAGCCCCGGATGTTGGGGAGCTGTGATGCTACTTATCAGCAGTGTGATATGGGTAAAGTTGCATGGCCTTTCCAAGCCTTAGAGTTCTCTTCTGTATATGTGGATGCTGTTGTCTCCTGGGTTGTACTTTGGGAGGATTATACATGATCAGGCATGTGGTGTATCTATAAGCATCTTGTACATAGATCTTAGGTGCTCTGCCTTTAAAATGAACTTTGTTGTATGGGCTTAGGGCCACAGTTCAGTTGGCAGAATGCTTGCTGGCATCAAGGAAGCTCTGGGTTCAACAGCACTGCATAATACGAGTATTGTGGTATGTAACCTGCAATCCCAGCACTTGGAAGACAGAAGCTGGAGGATAGGAAGTTCAAGGTCATTAGTGGCTTCATAGTATGTTTGAAGCTAGCCTGGGATACATGAGACCCTGCCTTAAAAAAAAAAAAAAAAAAGAAGTAGTTGTTGTAGGAACTTCATATCCTGAAAGGTTCAGGGGTCAAACTTGGCTGCCACACATACAGCTTGCTTGTCTTTTAAAGTATGTTATAAGGACTGGGGATATTTTTTGGGTTGAGTGTTTGCACAACACTGAAAATAATAAAACTAAATTACACTCCATAACTTCGTCCTAGTTTGTCTCTGAGTGCTTTCTTGTCTCCCCACTGTCCTGGTGACCAGAAGAAAGTAAGACCTGAGACTCATCTGGGGAGAAGAGAGCAGCCCATGCTAATGCCTAGCTCCTTCTGCATGGAACAGTCTCCATTTGACCTGGGCTGACTCCTCTCAGACACTGACAGGTCTGTTCCTTGGCCTCAATGGTCAGGCAGAATTCCTTGATCTGTGCCACCAGGACCCCAGGCATCCCTCTAGGTATCACAGTTACCACAGGTGTGGGGTCTCTTTCCTTTGGATGGGCACATGGCAAGGGCTTGTGATGCCCCGCCCCCACCAGGGGTGTTGTAACTTCAGGAGGAGCTCTGATGGACTACCCGCCTGGTGTGATGGTGGACAGCGGTGCCTCACACTCCAGGTTGGTGGAGAGACCAAAAGGGGGTCAGCTGATGTTCTTCTGGGGCTGAAGTGATGGGGGATGGGGAGCTGCTGGCCAAGTCAGGACAAGGTCGGGGACACTGAGCCTCCTACAAGTCCCCGGACTGCCTGGCTCAATGAGGAATTGTCTTCCATGCCCTGCCTGACATTCAAGTAGGAGAAAAACCTGTTTATAACTACCAAGACCTAAAACCCAATTCTATTTAGTATGGAGACACAGAAGTATTTTTTGCCTGATTTTAGTAAACATGGACTTTTGCAGTAGTGCAATTATTGTGTCAAGCAAAGAAGAATGTGCTTTATTGGCCTTGGAACTTTGCCATGTCGCCAATAGAACACTGTTTGTCAGGTCTGGACACCCAATCCCTGCTTCCTTCCTCTGTGTGCGTATACAGCAGTGGTATTCATGCTTCTGCAACCCTCATATAAATGCCAGAAGTGAACACAAAGAGTCTGTGATTGGTATGATGTAGAGTGAACACAGAGCACAGCAAGGCCAAGGGGACAGTGATGGGATGTGGAGGGCACTGAGGACAGGGGCTCTTTTGGAAGAGACATCAAGGAAGGCTTTCTGGGAGCTGAAGGGAAGAAGGTGAGATTGAAAGCTGACAAGGCTCAGTCAAGGCCGGAGGCTGCAACATGTGGGGTGTCCAGGAAACATCAGAAGATGGCTGTAACTGGAATCTAAGTGCATGGGTATGCGGGGGACTGGTATTGAAGTTTGGGACCTAAGAAAATCCTTGAGGCCACAGAAAGGATTTTAGTTCCTTCCCACTTGGGATGTCACAAAGGAGCAGTCCTTGTCATTATAGGAGTATTTTTGTTCATTGCTTCCTAATTGGCTGAGGTGATTTTTTTTTTTTAAAGTGAAGCTATATGGCTTCATGGTAAAGACTATGGCCACCAAGCCTGAAAACTTGATTTCTGGGATCTACATGGGAGAAGGAGAGAGCCAGCTCCTGAAGATTGTCCTCTGACTTCTACACGTATGTGCTGTAGAACGTGC
The DNA here is from genome assembly GCF_903995425.1 of Onychomys torridus. NCBI lineage: Eukaryota > Metazoa > Chordata > Mammalia > Rodentia > Cricetidae > Onychomys > Onychomys torridus. The sequence goes on from NC_050449.1 coordinate 89,799,949, forward strand.
ATCCTGCCATTCAATCAACAAATATGTGTAACAGAAATAGTGAAGGGCAGGATGAAGTACTCCAGAGGAGGGCAGAAGCAGTCTGAGATGCATTATGGTGCTAGAAAGCAAGATGCTCAGAAATGGAGTTGAAAAGACATAGTGTCCAACCTGAAAGAGCTCTCAGCCGGGCCGTGGTGGTGTACACGCCTGTAATCCCAGCACTCGGGATGCAGAGCCAGGTGGATCTCTGTGAGTTTGAGGCCAGCCTGGGCTACCAAGTGAGCTCCAGAAAAAGGCACAAAGCCACACAGGGAAACCCTGTCTTGAACCCCCCCCCAAAAAAAAAAAAAAACCCAACAACTCTCAGTGACCAGGTGTGGGACAGTTTGTGCAATGATAACAACAAATACAGGAAGCAGCAGAAGAAGAGGAAGAGGCAGAGGAGGAGGAGGAGGAAGAAGAAGAACAAGAAGAAGAAGAAGAAGAAGAAGAAGAAGAAGAAGAAGAAGAAGAAGAAGAAGAAGAAGAAGAAGAAGAAGAACAAGAACAAGAACAAGAACAAGAAGAACAAGAACAACAAGAAGAAAGTGTTCGGGATGGCCATGCCTGTGGAAACTCCCTGATGAGTACACATTCTTCTTCTCTGGTCTCTTAAAGGCCTTCCCACCCCCACATGTACTTCCCTCTGTATTCCAGCTTTTAAAAAGCCCAGTGATTTCCCAAGAGAGGAGACATTAAAGGCAATAGGAATCTGCTTTTATGTCCCTTTCAACCATGCTTGAGTATGATAACGAGGTGACTTTTGGAAGCCCCTATGTATCGTTTGCTTACCCAACCAGCCTTGCCATCTTGGGATCGATACTTTCAGCCCCATTCTCTCTATCTGGGAAGGCAAAGGAGCCAAACTCTGAGTGGATTACCAATGGACAAGGAGTTGACTGGCCGAAGAATACATGACAGCTGTGCCATCTGTTGTCCCCATCCCTTATTCTTCTGTCCTTCCTTCAGGCTTTCTGAATTACTCTTTACAATACACAAGTAGTGTAGGTAGAGCATTTCCTGGGGCTTAGTGAACCATTCTAGCAAATTATCCAACTTGAGGAGAGGGGGTGATAGCTTTGGCTGGTCATTTGGGGTTAAGGGAAGCCTGACATCTAAGGTAGGAATGAATCCTTTAATGAATAGGATTCTGACACAAACTCCAGGTAAATAAGTGGTGTCAGAATTGGATTGAAGTGTACAGTGCTCACTAGGTGTCTGAAAGGACCAAGCAGATGCCATAACAGGCTGCTCAGTCTTCTCTCAGAGATCAGGCCTCAGTTTCAGTTTCTTGAGACTTGAGCAAGCAGTTTCTGGGAGGGCCGTGAACAAAAGACACAGTCCTTGCAGTAGCTCCCTTTTTTGCATGTACTTTGACTGCTCAAAGTTCAAACAGGTGTTTACTGTCTGGGACCCCTCACTATGTCCATGGCAGCTCAAGGACAGAGCCAGCCCCCCCAGTCAGTACGTGCTAGGCCAGCCAGCCCCCATGGCAGCTCAAGGACTTGTCTCGGACAGTCCCCCAAATGATAATTGTAACTCCCAACCAATAAATTCAAAGGTTACATACCCTCACCCAGTTGAAAGAGAACAGAGATAAAAATAAACCAATCGCCGGGTGGTGGCGGCGCACGCCTGTAATCCCAGCACTCGGGAGGCAGAGGCAGGTGGACCTCTGTGAGTTCGAGGCCAGCCTGGTCTACAGAGCTAGTCCAGGACAGGTTCCAAAAGCTACAGAGAAACCCTGTCTCGAAAAAACCAAAAATAATAAATAAATAAATAAATAAATAAATAAATAAATAAATAAACCAATCCCAGTAGCACCCAAGCCAACCCCCCAACTGCCCTGAAGGGCTTGCAGTTGTAGCCTTTAAATAGCTAGCCACACTAAGAAAGAGCAACTCCTCCCTGCCTCAGTGTATTGGGTATAGTTCCCTGTCTAGACTTGTAAACTTAAACAAAATAAACCTTGCTGTTGCATTCTGGACATCCACGGTCTTCAGTGGTCTCTTTGGGGTCATGATCTGGGCATAACGGTGTCCACTGGTGAAGCGAAATGGATTGTGGGAAGAAACCTGCATACCTACATCAGAAGTGTTCTGAGAGAGAGTAGAGAAAGCAGTACAGAGAGAGAGAGAGAGAGAGAGAGAGAGAGAGAGAGAGAGAGAGAGAGAGAAGGAGGGAGGGGGAGAGAGAGAAAGAGAGAGACATCTGGGCTAGGTGCCAGGTAGAGGACATATTGTACAGCAGATGGAGGGGAGGTTTGTGGATCCAATTAGGAGGCTTTTGTGGGTGAATGGAAGGTCATGATGGAAAGTGCTAGTGACCTGGGTAAGAGTTGTGACATCAAAGACAGGAGAAGTAGAAAGTAAAACTTACGAGATGCACATTAAAAAACTAAAATGATTCACACTCCACAAATCCACCATTTTGAAATGTACAACTTAGTGGATTTTTTCAAGTTTTATGTCATTACCACTAATTCCAGAACTCACTGTGGCCTCAAAATCACAGGCACCCACCTGCCTCTGCCTTCTGAATATTGGGGTTTAAGAGCTGTGTCACCACATCTGTAATGAAATTCTTGAAGAAGTATAATATTTTAGAACATTTATATCACTCCTGCTCCTCCCTTGCCCTCCAACTCTTCCTGTGCCTCGTTCAAATTTACCACTTCTTCTTCATTATAGTTTTACACACACACACACACACACACACACACACACACACACGCACGCACGCACGCACGCACGCACGCACGCACGCACGCACACACGCACACACACACACCCTGATAAGTCCACTTAGTGGTGTTCACATGCACATGTGTCCAGGGCTGCAGAACTGACGACTTGGGGTTGGACAACACCCATGTGTGAGCTCGTCACTAGAGGACATCAATTGTCTGTCCCTCCATAGTCATTGACCGCTGAGGGGCAAGACCTTGTGGAATTTCCCCCTTCGGTGTTGACATGCCAATTCATGGTGTGATGGGGTCATTCTTGTTCAGGCAACCATATTGTTGGAGTTCAAGAGTTCATTTTGCCTGTCATGTTGAGGGGACACTATCTAGCAACAGGTGTCCTGGTCCTCTGGCTCCTAAATCTTTCTGCTCCCTTTTCCTCAATGTTTTCTGAGCTTCAGGTATAGAGGTGTGTCAGCTGGGGGTGGGTAATTATTTTCTGTATTTTACCAGTTGTGGACCTCTGTAATTATTGCCGCATGTTGTACAAAGAAGCTTCTCTAATGAGGGGTGAGAGTATATATATATATATATATATATATTTTTTTTTTTTTTCAGAGCTGAGGACTGAACCAAGGGCCTTGTGCTTGCTAGGCAAGCGCTCTACCACTGAGCTAAATCCCCAACCCCGAGAGTATACTTCTTGTGATTATAAGGATAAGTATTTAGAATACAGTTAGAAGTTATATTCATTTAGGAGACTGGTAGTAGTAGGTTTTTCTTCAGAGTCTGTGACCTCTCCAGCCACTAGTAATTAGCTAGGTTTATCTACCAGGTGTGCATTCCTTCTTATTGAGTGAGCCTTAAGTCCAATGAGACAGCTGTTGGTCACCCTCAAGATAAAAGTGTCACAATTGCATCTTTGGGGTTATCCTGCTGAGTCAGTCATTATGGTCTGTAGGCTTTACAGCAGGGCGGGACTATTGATTGTTCTTCTCCCTCAGCAGTTCATGTAGCACCTTCTGGTACTATGAGAGCCAGTCCTTAGGAAGGAGGTCAGTTCTAGCTTGTTCCTCCAAGTTCTGTGTCCCAAGCATGTGGTGTCTTCAGCGTGTGGTGGTTTGAAAGAAAATGGCCCCCATAGGCTCATATATTTGCAAGTTTAGTCCCCATGTGTTGAACTGTTTGGAAAGATACCTTGTTGGAGAAGGTATGCCGCTGTGGGTGGGCTTTGAGGTTTCAAAAGCCTGTGCCAGGCCCAGTGTCTCCCTCTCTCTGCCTGCTTGCCTACAGATCAGGATGTAAAGCTCTCAGCTACTGCTCCAACACCATGCATGCTGCCAGGCTCTGGCTACACAACCTGCTATGATGTAGCAGTAAGCAAGCCTCCAATTAAATGCTTTCTTTGATAAGAGCTGCCTTGGTTATGGTGTCTATTCACGGTAATAGAATAATGGCTAAGACAAAGGTTTTACCTTCAAGTTCTGTAAGGCAACCCAGGGCAATAGTAATAGCCCATACTGTTTTGAGAGACTCTTATATTTCCCCAACCAAAACTGAAGGAGATGTTTCCCATGTCTGATCCTGGGTTTTTGTTAGATAATGCATATCTTTTTGCAGGGAGTGCCATTACCTCACGTGATATAACTTCAATAAAAATATGTATGCACACACACACACACACACACACTATATATATATATATATATATATATATATATGTATATATGTATGTATGTATGTATATATACACATAGGTTTTTTGAGACAGGGTTTCTCTGTGGCTTTGGAGCCTATCCTGTACTAGCTCTGTAGACCAGGCTGGCCTCAAACTCACAGAAATCCAACTGCCTCTGCCTCCCGAGTGCTGGGATTACAGGCGTGCGCCACCACTGCCCAACTCTATATGTATTTTTAAAAAAGATTTATTTATTTATTATGTATACAGAAGAGGGTGCCAGATCTCATTATAGATGGTTGTAAGCCACCATATGGTTGCTGGGAATTGAACTCAGGACCTCTGGTAGAGCAGTCAGTGCTCTTAACCTCTGAGCCATCTCTCCAGCCCCTCTATATGTATTTTTATAAAAGAATATTCCCTTATGGCTTTTAAAAATAACACTAAGGGATTTTGAAAAAGCTATCATGATTTTTTTTTTTTTTTGCCAGAGCTGAGGACCGAACCCAGGGCCTTCTGCTTGCTAGGCAAGCACTCTACCACTAAGCTAAATCCCCAACTCCGAGATTTTTTAAAATTGAGATGTTGTAAGATTTTTTTTAAATTGAAATGTTGTAAATCTGGTAAGGTACGAAAAAGGAATAATTGTGGTGGTTTGAATAGGAATGGCCCCCACAGACTCATGTGTTTGAATGCTTGGGCCATAGGGAGTGGTACTATTGGGGGTGTGACCTTGGAGTGGGTGTGACCTTGTTGGAAGAAGTATGCCACTATGAGGCAGGCTTTGAGGTCTTATATGCTCAAGCTATGCCCAGCTTGACACAGTCCTCTTCTGCTGCCTGAGGATCAAGATGTAGAACCCTCAGCTCCTTCTTCAGTACCATGTCTGTCTGCACACTGCCATGCTTCCTGCCATGATGATAATGGACTAAACCTCTGAACTCTAAGCCAGCCCCAATTAAATGTTTTCCTTTACAAGAGTTGCTATGGTCATGGTGTCTGGTCACTCTAAGACAATAAAGTGATTATATTTGCAATAACAGTATTTTGGATACATTGCAGTAAGTAAATGATTTCATTAACAAACTCATCAATTTCTCTGTCTCCAGCTGTCTGTCTGTCTGTCTGTCTGTCTCTGTCTACTAGACATTTACAATATCTCTAACTCTCATTATTGTTCCACTAGATGGAGCTGCTCTAGCTGTTTCCTCATGAGCCACCAAGGACATTGCAGCAAAGAATCTTTAGCCACTCCTACAACTGAAGTTTAAGGTTCCACTTATGTGGAGCCTGTGTATGAGATTAACGGGAAGAACACAGACAAAGCTAGACAGTAAGTTAACCAAGTGCTAAAGGGTTCCCAGCCCATCTCTCTTTCCCTCGTATGACTGTAACAGTACTGTCTCATCAGGACCACCAGCTCACAAATAATGACATGGCGACTTATTATTAATTATGAAAGCTTAGCTTTAGCTTAGCTTTGTTTTCCACTAGCTCTTATAACAAATTAACCCATTTCTATTAATCTATGTTCTGCTATGTGGTGGGTGTTACCCCATTTTTGTGCTGCCCATCCTGCTTCTTCTGAGTTCAGCTGGTGACTCTGCCTTTCTTCTTCTCAGAGTTTTCTCTCTGCCCCGACGTCCCACCTCTAATGCCTGCCTAGCTATTGACCATTCAGCTTTTTATTACACTAATCACAGCAATACATCTTCACACAGTGTACAAATATCCTACAACATATGACCCTTGATGGGTTCCTAGCGTCTTCATATAGTTTTCCTCTTCTGGGAAGACGAAATTCTGGTCTGTCCAGTGGAAACTTCTAGTCTCCCACTCTCCTTGTCTCCCTTCTGCTCCAGAGTTTACCCAGTTTGTGCTTTACATGATACAATGATACAGTGAAAGGAAATGTAAGTAAAGGTTCGGTAAAGCTTTCCTGTAGAAAGCCAGAGAGTAAACATTTTAGGCTTTGTGACCTATGCAGTCTCCATCCAAGCTGCCCAATTCTGCCTTTGGGGTCTGAAGATAGCCATAAACAATATGTGAACAAACAAATGTACTCCAATACAATCTCAAGTATGGACCCTGACATTAAAATTTAGTATTTTTTTCTCATGCAAACAAGCCTTCTACTTTTATTTTTAAATTAAAAAAAATTCTATGTGTCTTTTACATCATGTATCCTAATCCCATTTATTTCCCTATCCCTTCACATCTGTCCCTCCCCGCTACATCTCCTCCAATACAACAAGATTTAAGAGAAGAAAGGGGAAAAAAGATAAATAAAAAAGGCCGTTGGGCTGGGCGGTGGTGGTGCACGCCTTTAATCCCAGCACTCGGGAGGCAGAGGCAGGCGGATCTCTGTGAGTTCGAGGCCAGCCTGGTCTACAGAGTGAGATCCAGGAAAGGTGCAAGGCTACACAGAGAAACCCTGTCTCAAAAAACCAAAAAACAACAAAACAAAACAAAAAACCCCCAAAACAACAACAAAAAAACAAACAAACAAAAAACAAAACAAACAAAAAACAAAACAAAAACAAAAAAACCAAAAAAGGAAAAATTTAAGACCTGGTCATGGAAGTTACAGCGTGACACCATGAGTCACATCACAAACCCCTTTGTCTGTACATCTTTACTTGCAAGTGTTCATTGCAAAGAGTCATTGGCCTAGTTCTAGGCCTCTGGTTTCTACTATACCGTTGATGCTGGGCCCTCACTAGGACTCTTCCTGGATATTCTGTTGTTGCCCTGTGTTGCAGAGATCCTTCAGTTTTGGGTCTATGGGTCAGGTCCCCTCACATGCTCCAGCAGGTCATAGATGAGGTGGATGATCAGGCTGGCCAAGTCATAACGCTCGGTTTTGTCCTAGATAGCTATAGGGTTGGTCTGCTAGATGAGAAATGGGGACAACTCTCCCATGCTTACAACTTTGGGGCTGACTCACCTCCAGCTGCACTAACAGGGTTGGCCCTCTCACTCTGATGAGCTCTTCCACCTGCCCCAGAGGTTGAATGGGTATGATGGGGAACAACTCTCCCCTGCCCATGCCACAAGAAGACAGATGAGTATTGGGGACAGCTCTCCCCTGCTCACAATTTTTGGGCTGGCTCACCCACACCTGCCCTAACAGGATTGGCTCTATTTGTGCTGCATTGGAGAGGTGCAGGGCCTGCTCTCCTGAGAGTTGCAGCTGGTGGGGGTCGGAGTAGCTCTCCCACTGTTATGACCACAGGGCCAGCTCTCCCACCTGCCTCAGGCATTGATGGGCAGCGGGGAGGGCATCATTTCCCCACCCATGCAGCCACAAGACAGATGAGAAATGGGGAGAGCGCTCCCGTGCTCTCAACTTCGGGGCTGGCAAGCCTTCTGCTTTTAAAAAAAAACCCATATCCAAAAACCAAAACCTATGATTTTTAAATTTATTTTACAGACCTGCCCTCTGGTGGTGAATTTTGAGAAACACAGTAGATTCCTACTCGGTTCTGGAAGAGAAACTTTGCACACTTGGCCATCTGCTGGGACATGTGGGAAAAGGAAGATGGTGATGTGTAAGAAGAGTGGAGAATTGTGGGATTGTCTGGAAACAGGAAGCCACTTGACATAGAGTCAAAGACCTCCTCTGGATTGTGTAGCTAGAGCAGAGGTCACTGTTGGTTGGATCGTAGATGGATGGACACTTTCTAGCTGACCTTCATAGCATCCATCTAGTATTCCAAAACAGTTATTAGCTGTGGATATATGTGGGACATAGTAGATATATGTTTACCTAGCAGGTGCAAGGTCCTGGGTTCAGTCCTCAGCACACAAAAATATGAAGTTAATTGCGTGTATGGAAACTATTTGCAGCTTTTCTTGTAAACATTTGAATATTTGGCAGCCTCAGGCTCACACTAGTGTTGGCAGCAATCTGGTGATACTAATGGCAGTTTATAGAACTTTTTAAAATGGCAAATGACGTTTAAGAACAAATTATCTTGACTTTCCCAGGAAAAACAACAATTATCTCTGTGAAGTTCCTAACAGACATAGCTGGGCTTTATGCTTTAGTGACAAATTTTACCCACGTGGCCTCAAGCCCCAGAATCTCAAAACCAGTTCAAACAAGCAGCGACTCTGAAGAGCAATGCAGGGCATGGCTCTGTACACCTGTACTCCCAGCTCCTTGGGAGGCTCAGGCAAGAGGAACACTTGAGTGTATGAGTTCGAGACCAGATCACACACCTTATTGATAAGAAAAAAAATTCAGCAAGAAACTTGACACTGTCTTCTCCTGCTGGGTGACATGACATCCTGGGACTTGTGGGTCAGAGCTGTCATCACTGAGCAAGGGAAGAACAGCCCAAGCTGGGGAAAGTACATGGCAAGGGGGCAAATATGGTACCCATTTAATGAAGTAGTGAGGAGGGAGGCAAAGAAAGGAAATCAAGAGGCCTGACTGTAGGGACCTTTTCTCCGCATTCATGCAATGTCAGGCTTTTCCTGGGACGGCAGGGAGCCAAGCCACTGAGAGTTAGAGAGGAACAGGGTCTCTATCACTTGGAGGCTCATACCAGAAAAAAGATTCTTGGTCAACCTTTAAACACTAGCCACTTCTGTGGTGATATTCTATTTGTGCTGAAATGTGGTGATATTTTATTATATGTTAATAAATAAAGTTTGCCTGGAGATCAGAGGACATAGCCAACCATAAACAAGTCAGGCAGTGTAGCACATGCCCTTAATCTGATCACATGGCAGGCAAAGTCTCTGTGTGTTCAAGGACACACTAGGGAACAGCCAAGTGTGGTGACACACACCTTTAATCCCAGTACCAACCATAGAGACCTGGAGGTCTGTACAGACAGGCAGTGACAAGGAAGTGAGGTAGCTGGGCTAAGAGCCAATGAGAAGTCAGAATGGCAAAGCAATAAAGGTGCAGATTAGACAGGAAGAATCTCTCTCTCTCTCTCTCTCTCTCTCCCTCTCCCTCTCTCTCTCTCTCTCTCTCTCTCTCTCTCTCTCTCTCTCTCTCTCTCTCTCTCTCTCTCTCTCAGCCATAGAGGCGTGTTGAGCTAAGGTTAGCTTGTGGCTCTCACTATTTCTCGGATCCCTATGGCTTTCACCCTCCGTATTTGGCTCTGTGTTTCGTATTTAATAAGACTGTTTAGAAATTCATCTACACACTTCCATTCCCGAGGCTCCAGGCACTACTGCCTTTAAACTGTCAGGCATGGAGGGAAAGATTAGTGCCCAAAGATGGGGCTCACAGAGAGCAATGGTCCCCACTTTCTGCTGTCTTCATCTCCCCAGCCCCAGACTGAATGTCATTGTTCTTCATGAAGCCTTGCCATGTAGCTGGATGTTTCTCTGTTCTGTCCGGTCCTTCGATCAGGACAAATCTCTCCCACTTGTGTCCTCAAAGTAAACACGCAAAACACACAGAGGCTTATATTAATTATAACTGCTTGGCCATCACCTCAGGCTTATTACTGACTAGCTCTTACACTTAAATTAACCCATAATTCTTATCTATGGTTAGCCACGTGGCTTGGTACCTTTT